>NC_138978.1:186735714-187335714 GCF_964341445.2 Mesoplodon mirus
ATTTTAAAACTAACATTGTTTTCTAAAAATGAAAGAATGTTACATAACCAAAGCATAGTGAGTCTTTTTGTTAGTTAACACAGCTTGTGATGGACTAACCCAATTAGAGGCCCCAGAGTACTGTTAAATTTAAGAACTAAGATTCCAGCTGCCAATACTCTGTCAAGAATCCAGATGGTGCTTTTGGAAGAACAGATTTTCATTAATTTGGCATCATTTAATTCCATCATTAGTGAAGCAAGATCTTCATAAATTGAGTGGATTGTGTTATACCAAGAGTTTTAATATATTTATTTTTACCACATTGAAACTATACAAAATAGGAATCCGTATACTTAATTTGAAATAACTTTCTAAGAAAAGTTAGTATGTGTTAGTCTTGAAACTACTTCCTTTGAAACTCATTGAAATGTCGTGAAGGCAAATGTTTCATCATATTGATCATTGTGTCCCAAATTGTGAGCTGTTTTAGTTGTTTAACATAGCCAAATACTCTTTCAGGTAGGTGATCCAGTCCTAGGAATATGGGAACACTGATTGTATCAGTACAATTTGGGGTGAGGTTAGCATAGTCCTGTTGTGATCCTATCCAAGCATCACACATTGATCTCCCTCTTCTATTCTCTTTGAAATGCCTGAAGCTCTGATGTAATTCCAGCTGAAATTTTTACTCCTCTCAAGCTGCCTTGTTCACAATGTTCTTCAAAATGTCAAAGGCTCCCACGTATCCCTAGCTGCCTGTTTTTCTTTACTCACTGTTTATTCAATGATTTTATTGAAGGATTCCAGACTCTATAAACTTAATTTTCACATTCACTGTGATACTTTTTTTTTCCTTCCTGTGGGTCCGTGTTACTAGTTGAACAACTTTTACCATCCATTATGGATCTAAACAATTCTCTAAGAAGTATGTAAATAAATGGCTTGAAAGAAGCCATAACCAAACCATGGTGTACTCAACCAATGCCAGAGAGCATAGTAGGGCACTAAGAAGTAAAGATTATTGGCAGAATGTGTTATAACACTTGTAGTTTCCACAGGAAGCAGACTCTGAGATGGAGATTAGTCTGCCGGTGTGTTATTAGGGAACATTTCTGGGATCAACACCAAGGGAAAGAAGGGAAGGAAGCAGGAGTGGGCTAAGGGAAAAATTGTCATGAACTTTGATGGAGGCTTCAGCCAGCTCCACAAAGAGCTTGTGAAATGGGAAGCACCTTTTAGAACTGTACCCAGTTGGGGCAAGGGCCCCAGGGGTTCATATCCCCATGTCTGACCAGTCATTGGGTGAGACTTGACTCTTCTCAGATGGCTTACAGCTGAAGCCTTTCTTTCAGCAGCACTCCCCACAGCCCTCAGTCCTAAGGGAAGATCTGTGATGCCTGGAGGTATCTGTTCCAAATACTCCTTGGCCAATATTATCCAGCGAAATATTCCACGCTACCACTCATTGACTGAGAGCCTGCAATAGTGCTCAGAGAATGAGGAGAAATATATATCAGTGTTATTTCATGGATTTGTTTCATACACACAGATACATACATGCATAAAAATATTTGTATATTTTTATATAAAAATCATTTTAGTATATTAACTGTCACTTTTAGTTGTGAATTATATATTCAAATGAACTTATAACTTCTAATCTTGGATGAACAGCACATATTTAAATGGTTGCAAGCACTTCATTACTAGTCTTGTGAAACTTTAAAATATTTCTGCCTCTGTCATGCATTTTTTCTTTAAAAAAAATATATGTTTTTTAATTTTCTAAAATGATGTTGAAATTACCAAGCAGAAATTCTGTGACATTTCTATGGTATCAGACCTTAAAAGTGACATGTAATCCACCATGCCAATTTAACAGTGGACTCCAGCAATCTTTCAGTCTGATACTTAGACCACCACTGGTCTCAATTAGTTCCAATTTAATGGCAGTCATTCTTTTTTAACATGATCTGATTTAGTGAGAAATGAGCTGGACTAAGTACCAATTCACCTAAGATTGGCCAACAAATAGTAAACAGATGGTAACAACTTTGACTGGATTTAGATTTAAATATGGGCTAGAAATCAAATAATGACTGTACCATAGAAATTTCTATGCTTTTATTGAATTCACTTAATATCTATTGCTTCCTAGGTATATGTTCAAGATACATTTTTTAGGTTTGGAAAATTATTAATGAAACTTATTAAAATGTCACCATTTTGTTTATATGTAGATACATATATATACATGAAGTTATATCATAAATATATACATACATAAATTGAAAAGTTTTAATTTAGATAAGCTAAAAATAATTTTAGAATATGAAACATATATATATGTGAAAATTTTCTTTTCTTAATCATCTTTTAAATTAGTAGTCGATATACATAATGTCATTTTGGTATGGATGAAATTAATGATGTTAGCTCATTTGGGCTCAGGATTCACTGAGTCTAAATATAAACCATTTAACATGGACACTAGAATGTTTCTCCATATGGGCAAGGACATTATCTTCCTCTCCATTTAGCACCTAGCCCAGTGCTTGTTTAATTTTAAGCTCAAAAAATATTAGTCAAATAAGGGAATAGATGTATATTTAAGTGACATTTATTAAATCTGTCAATATACATTTTATATTTGTGTACATTCTTTTTAATACAAAATTTGCTGAATAATATTTAGCTCTAGGGTGTGGACAGAGGTGAGTGTATTAGGAGTATATATCCTCTTCCAGAACTTATTTATTGCTGGTCAAACTATAAAACTAAACATATTTTTGAAATGAATTTTTTTTTTTTTTTTTTTTTTTTTTTTTTTTTTTTTTTTGCGGTACGCGGGCCCCTCACTGTTGTGGCCTCTCCTGTTGCAGAGCACAGGCTCCGGACGTGCAGGCTCAGCGGCCATGGCTCACGGGCCCAGCCGCTCTGCGGCATGTGGGATCTTCCCGGACCGGGGCACAAAGCTGTGTCCCCTGCATCGGCAGGTGGACTCTCAACCACTGCGCCACCAGGGAAGCCCTGAAATGAATTTATGTAAGTTACGGCACAAATAAGTGCACTCATTTCCTGGGTTTAAATTAATTTTGAAAATAAGTAGATATCTTTGCATCATTTAAAGGTACCATATTTCTTTAATATTTTAAATACTGTGTTACATGTTAAAGGACTCAACAAAATGTCATTGGTGATGTTCTTCATACTTCTTTTAAAACATACTAAATGATATTCTATCTGCATCATTAGGTTACGGTACAACACTGTCCTTTGGGAATATGGTTTTGCTATCATTTCTAGTTGTAATTACTTCTCACAAAAACTGTACAGGCTTATTGAAATGACTTGATGTGTGAAGGTTGAGAAGACAATGCCTACGATCACTGTAAATATCTGCAGCTTGATCGCATGGTGTGCTTATTTCACACAGGCTCACTCTTACAAGGTGCCATATTTCTGGGTATGATGTTTTAATCCTCTCCAGCATTTATAGTTTCTCTATAAAAGTCTGAAGTTTGAGATTTCTTGTAACTCAAAGTTTCTCAACCTCGACACTTTTGGACCAGATAATTACTTGCTTTATGGGGGTACACTGCGTTGTAGGATGTTTAGAAACATCTATTTTCTCCATTTACTGGATGCCAATAGTAACTTCCACCTCAGTTGTGAAAATCAAGTGTCTCCAGGTACTGTCAAATGTCATGTGAAGGCAAAATCACCCCTGGCTGAAACCTACTGCATGACTTTCTCTTTAGTGCATGTGTGAGTGTGTGTACAGTAGGATTTTCAGGGGAATGTTAGTGTTTCCAAATTTTGCCAGGTTAAAAATTAAGAATGAAATGTCAAATGCCACTCAGTGTAAAGAGAGGTGCCCTGGAGCTACCCAAGATGGGGACCAGGCACCTTGCCCGAGGGCTTTCTTGGAGGCAGAACTAGCTCTCCTTTCCCGCACGTCACCCTAGTCATCCTCTCCCCATATACTGGTCGATAGGAAAAGAGAATAATCAGATGGGTGATTCCTGCACAGATGGGAATGCAGAGCTTCTGAAAAGCTTGCTCACTCAGGAAACTGCTGGGGGGACTCCATGAGAGCTTCTGAAGCATCTGCCTGTGCACTGGGATGGAGTTATATTAGAAGGTAGGATAAATAGTCAAGTGGCTTGACCAGTCACTTACTGATTCTAATGTTTGACTTACACATAAGAGTTATTTGAAGATTCTTATCTCGCGTTTTTGTTTCTTTGCTAGTTTGTTTTTGGGTGTGTTTGTGTGTATTTTCATTTCTTTTGTGCAAATACCAAAGAGTTAACTTTCTAGATCAAGGAGTGATAGGTGTACATTTAACTTTATAAGAAACTGCCAGAGCTTTTTCCAGAAGGCAGCAAAGCCTTCTCTTCATAAGACAGTTAACATCACCACGTTAGGCTTTGGTTTCTTTCTCCTCTCTGCCTTCAAACATGGGAGCAGCTAGAGCCAGAATGATGGTAGAAGAATATCTGCATATTTAGAATCAGGTATAATATTGGAAGTTTTAAATAGATCGGACCAAGTTTAATTGACAAAACTGACTAGAAATTAGTAAAATCTGTCACAAATAATACTATAGTGCAGGAGATGAAGATATGACAAACCACGGTATTGGGTAAAAATAAAATTCTTCTATATTTATGCCTCAAAGAGTTAGTTAAGACTATGGAATAAACTTGTTTCACATAGAACACACACACACACACACATACATATGCTAGTGTATATGTGACAAAGCTCAAATATACAGTCAAAATTCAGAAGTGAAGCCTTCTCGTGGAGTAAAAAACTAGAAACAAAACTACCTGATAAGCATGACTCTTTAAATTTAAAGCTCTGTCACTTTGGGGTTAAAATTATTATTTTTAGGTAAAATTAACTCAAATTTAATATTCAAACCCAAACAATTTAAGACTAATTTTTTCTCTCTTCTTACTTCTTCTCTACCCAGAGTGAGGCAAATGAAGTGTTCAGGGCATCTGCATAGCCCTGGTATCAGTGAAGGGGCATTGGGTCCATGGAGGCCATGGTCATGCTTAGTTGTACAATCATGCTTAAGTTTTTAGCGTCATCCTGCAGCCTCAGTCTATGTGCTGCTCAAGTCTCCACAGCTGATACATTGCAGGTAAATGAGCTCTCAGGGAGCCCACAATTGTTGCCTAATAATAGCCTCAACCAGTGCTTCATGGTGTCACTGGTAGCTGAACTCAGCTCTGTCCTTCCCCTGGTTCCCTAACTTTAAGCTATTTATGCAGAACTTCTTCTAGTCCAGCTTTGGGCAAAGTTTTAGTTTTTTAAAATTTTAACTCAAGCCTTCATAGGCATGCTTTAAATTAGTTTGTTTAACAAATACCAGGTGACATTTTTCTTTTAGCGTTATTGCTAATGCTGATTGCCATTTTTCTTATATTGGGTTGGCCAAAAAGTTTGTTCAGGTTTTTCCATAACATCTTTGAAAAATCCGAACGACCTTTTTGGCCAACCCAATATTTGAGCTCCACTTGATAAATCCCTTATATATACAACTACTTTACAAGTTTAACCCTGTAGTCAAACAGACATTTTCAGGATCTGTTAATCATTAAAGTACCATTCCATTATTTGAAGTCCCCCACCAAGTTTTGTTATGTTTTCCACTCAGCACCTAATTTTGCAATGCAACAGCATTTCGAAGATGGATTTTACAAAACTCAAGGTAAATGATACACATAAGTAAATACACTAAAGTAAGAAATTTATAACATTTATATATGAAAATTACAACACTATTAAAAGCAAAGCAATGTGTCCTTTATCATGCTGTTTGCCCTGAAAAAAAATGATTTCTAAAGAAATAAAAGGATTAGATATAGGAAGAGAGATCAGAAGGACATGATGACTGTAATTGTTTTATGTTCTTAAAGCATTTATGACAATAAGGTATTCAATATATCATCAGCATTCCCAATGTTAATTATTCATAAAAACAACTTTGGCATCCATCCAACTGTAAATATAATTAATTTGCTCTGTCCTTCAAATACAAAATAAAATCCATGTTGTAATTTTTTCCTCAAGAAAAAAAATTGAATTTTATCAAAGAATCCTAATTTTTTCTACTAAGGTATTTGTCAAATATAACACATAAATATTAAGAATATTTTTTGTTAATTTTTCAATCATTGACTAATAATCCTTGTGCTTGCTTCAGCAGCACATATACTAAAATTGGCACAATGCTGAGAAGATTAGCATGGCCTTGTGCAAGAATAGTATTCTATCCTTTTAAGGAAAAAACTTCATGGAAATTAAAATTGGATAAGATGTGTTAGAAAATACTGGATTTTAAAAGTAAGTACATATTTCAGTTAGCTCTGTTGCCTTATTTTTTTGCTTCTTATAGTACAGAGGCATACCTCAAAGATATTGTGGGCTTAGTTCCAGACCATTGTAACAAAGTGAATATTGCAATAAAGTCAGTCATATATATTTTTTGGTTCCCAGTGCATATAAAAGTTGTTTACACTATGCTATTGTCTATTGTATGCAATAGCATTATATCTACAAAAACAATGTACATACCTTAATTAAAAAACATTTATTGCTAAAAAAATGCTAACCGTCGGAGCCTTCAGCGTGTCCTCACAGTACCATCAAAGATCACTCATCACAGATCACCATAACAAATATAATAATAATGAAAGGGTGAAATATTGAGAGAGTCACCAAATGTGACACAGAGACAGTAAGTAAATGCTGTTGGGAAAATGGCACCGATAGACTGAGTCAACACGGTTGCCGCAAACCTTCAATTTGTAAACTGCAATATCTGTGAAGCACAGTAAAGCAAAGTGCACTAAAACGAGGTATGCCTGTAATGTTCTCCTCCATAATTTTGGTTATTCATAAGCACTGAGGAGAGCATTGCTGTCTTATTTATATCGGTGTTTGCTATACAATTGTTTTGACCTTTGTTTATGCTTAAAATTTTTTACACAAAAATATTTGAAAACTATTTTGTTCACATTGTGGAAATATTCTGGATCTCATTTTTGCTGTGTAATGATATTACCATTAACTTAGCAGCTTGAAACAGCACAAGTTTATTTTCCCAATGTCAGTGGTCAAGAATCCAGGTATGATTTAGTTGAGTTTTCTGTTTTAAGGTCTTACAAGTCTGTTATCAAGGACATGCTGGTTAGGGCGGTGGTGTCATCTGAGGTTCAATTGAGGAAGGATGCACTTCCAAGTTCATATGGCTGTTGGTAAGATTCAGTTCCTTAAGGTCTGTCATCCTGAGATCTTCAGTCATCTGTTTGCTGTCGGCTGGAAGCCACATTCAGTTCCTTATCACTTGGACCTTTCCATAGCGCAGCTGAAATGCCAGCAAGGATGAGAGTTAGCAGAGAGAGTTTTCTAATAAGACAGAAGTTGTGAGTTATGATCTTAATCTGTATTTCTCTTTTTGCACCATTTCTGTACTGTTTTGATTAATGTAGCTTTGTATTATAAAGTCAGGGAGCCTGATTACTCCAGCTCCGTTTTTCTCTCTCAGAATTGCTTTGGCTATTGGGATCTTTAGTGTTTCCATACAAATTTGAAAATTTTATGTTCTAGTTCTGTGAAAAATGCCATTGGTAATTTGATAGGTATTGCATTGAACCTGTAGATTGCCTTGGGTAGTATAGTCATTTTGACAATATTGATTCTTCCAATCTAAGAACATGGTATCTCTATCTGTGACATCTCATCACCTTTGCCATATTCTCTAATTAGAAGCAAGTCATAGGTCCCATCCACACTTAAAGACAGGAGATTGCACATGGCATGAATACTAGGAGATGAGGAAAATGGGAAGCCACTTTACAATCTGTCTTTCAAGCCAATTAACAATTTATTTTCATTGATTTTAGAGAACAGACTTACTGCACAACCGTTTGAAGTAATTTCATAATAGTTATGTTTATGTGCAACTTCAGCTCCCAGAGTACATATGGTATGTAGTCCTTGAATATTCACTGGCATGGTCTGTGGGTAAGTTCACCTGTAGGAAATTCATTATTTCATCTATTTTCTGGTTAAAGAGGATGAGACATAACTTGGTTTGACTAATGATTATGTGTCATGTATTGGCATAGGGATCTTAATTAGGTCTTATTTAATCAGTATGGATATTGCAAAATTTATCTTTTTACATCTGGCTAGAAGGAATCAAATAAATTCATGCATATGTACGTGCATAAGTAAACAAAATATAAATAGCTGCCCTCCTTTGGCAATAAAAATGTTGGGTAGGATGAAAGAAAAAAGAGAAGGGACTAAAAATAGACTTATAAACAACAACAAAGAAAAACATAAAACTTGTAAACAAGTGAGATATTTGAGGGCTCAAGGCCTTTTAAGACTAAGGATTCTAATCTCCCATCATTTTGTGAAGTCTCATACATATGTTTTATATGGTGTTCATGAATAAATTACAAAAGACCTCATCAGTTTACCTTTAAATCTATTGGAGATGTTCGGCAAATGAAATTTGTGGGAAATGAGAAAAGGCGGAATGAGTTTAAAATCTGGCAAGAAGAAGAAAAGAGAGTAACTTGTGTGTGGCAAGGTTCCAGGAACTTTGAGGCAGAAGTAATAAAGGCTGCCCAGAATTCACGGAAATTACAAGAAAGCCTTGGGCATTCCACAGAGGGCATCTAAAAGATGAAGGTAACTTTGATGACTCAAGCTCAAATTTACAATGATTCTATAGGGGGGAATATTTGAATCTCTCTCTTATAATGAAACATAATCTCAAGGAAGATAATGATTTACCTAAGATGCCCCAGTTAGTGATTACAGGAGTAGGACTCATACTTGGGTGAGTCTAACTCTACATCAAATGTACCTTCCACTGCAATCTGGATGGATGCCACAGGTGGAGGGAACTGGAAACAGCTGTAACAGTTCAAGGAAGGTTGTATCGTAATCTCGTATCATTGTGTGTGTGTACGTGGTGTGTGACTCAAACAATGAAAATATAAATGGTAGTCAATAATCAAACAGTAAATATTTATGAGGACCAAGCCTTACAGGGCAGTGAAGTTACAATAACTTAGTATGTACATCCATTTAAAAATAATTACTATAAAACCTAAGTGTGAAATAGTGACAAAACTCAAACAGTTCAAACAAAGGCTGCTTTTGGCATGTGATGTAAGGCTATAATATTAGAATGGAGGCTTTACAAATAACTGTATTCAAATATTTAATTAAAATAGCATTAAATTTAAGATTAAAGGACATAACTCTTATTACATAGGCAAGTCATGACTGTTATTATACATTTTTCATCCAGGACAAACTGTAAAATACTATAATGCATTTCTCTTTAGCTCTGTTAAAAATTTTTGGCAAATGATATGTAGCTATTTTAATAAATTTTATAGAAATCGGACTTCCCAAAATAAACGAATATCTGTGTGCTTGTAAAAATCAGAGCTCTGAACACCATTTGAGCAATTAAAGGAAACGACTTATTAATTCAGAAGAAAAACTTGCATAAATGTGAACTGGTGTGTGGAGAATAATTAAGTTGTAATTCCAAAAGGTTAATGTAGTGATTTACTTGTCCTGATTTTTTAATTTAGATATTAGTGCAGATTTTTGCAATATGGCAAACCAATGCATGATTTATGTTCCAGTACATATGGGAATTGTACATCTGTGCTAAGGTTTTTGTATGTTACTCTACAATTATTTGATATCAATATTTTTACATACTGCGTGCCAAATTGTATTAGCATTTAGGTTTCAAAAGTTTTCAACTATTCTGAGTGCAACAATACAATCAATTTTATATATAAAGGTGACTGATGAATGTCCTTGTAAAAGAGCAAACAGTGAATTTATTATGCTCTATAGTGTTGTAACAGATATTTAATTTTCCTTATTTACCACTCAAAGTCCCACTTTATTTTGGGCACAATTTCTCAGGCAAATTTTGTTCATTTCTTTTAACTTACTTTACATTTTCTTCTTTTTCCAAATTGACAATAGTATTAATCAGGTTCCTAGAAAAAAATGAAAAAAAAAATATTTACCATATTAAACTATAAAATTTCACAACTAAAATTAAAATTTATAATGTGTTGCTATATTATAATTACAGTATATATTTTAATTCCTCTTATGCTATTGCTATTACCCTACAGTTGAGACTGGTAAGTACCTTTTAGTTTATACACTGTACTTCTAAAAGGTAGACATGCATAGTGTTTAAATTTGTATACTGGTATATGTTGTATAAGTACAGTGTGATTTGGAAATAAATTTGCATTTGAAGACCTTTTGCTAAAAAATAGTATTAGAGAACCAGTTTTATTACTTTCATAAAGAATGCATTTTTAAGTATTCTTAAAGCATTTATCTGATAAAATGCACTAGACAATATTCTTTTTGAAAATTCTAGATTATTGGAGAGTATTTTAAATCATGTTAACTATATTGACCAATCTATTTGGCAATTTAATAGCTTAAATTTTTAATGTAATGTTTAATGATGGTTGTGTTACTGACCAGGATTCTTGGCCTCCTTAATAGAAACAGGTAAGAGGCCAGATGAGAAACTCAGGTAAGGCTCTACTGGGATTCGTGCTGCAGCATGAGGGAGGGAAAACAAACAGGTTCCCTTGCTCTCTCCCTGATGGGGGTGGGGACGGGGACCAGCTGGTTCCTTATATGGGATGAGGGTAGGGGGCGGGTCCAGAGATCAAGCTGGAGGAGTGGCTTAGGTGGTCTGCCCTCCCCCTTGGTGGTGCTGTGTGGAGGGGGCATGCCCCGTACCCTGCTTTTGCTCCCAGCTCCTCAGTGGCAGTTGGGTTTTTGGTCTTTTTGTATCTTGTTCGTAATTTGCCCCAACTGTGCATGCAGGCAGTTATTTTTAGTCCCTTATAGTGTCTGTATTTTGTTGCTGGAGATGTTTGTTCAGGTGCAAGCACTGCAGCAAAGGGTCCCAGCCTGTCTCATTCCCTCTTGAGGGATTCTACACCCCTTTTTCTTAAGGGTTAAGGGGCCAAAGGTCTCTTCTGAAATTTCTTCATGCTGGACATGGGCTGCAGACCCTAGCCTACCCTAGAGGTGTAGACGTCCCTTACTGACTGTTCCAAGGAACTGTAGCTACCTGGGCCACCTCCTCTGGAATGGGTTGAATTCTTTGAAGCATGAGTCTTATATGAAACTGTTGGAGCCTAGAAGACACAAACTTAACCAAAAGATTAAACAAACAAGGGCCAAAAAAGAGAAGAACAATAGCCACTAAAGGGCCTAGAAAGGGAAACAACCAGGTTAACTTAGGGCTTCCTTTACTGCTGACCAGATAGTGGAAGTGGTATCACCCCTGCTAAAATTGTGAAGCCATTCTGCTTGGGTGTGTATTTCCTTAATATTAACTTCTACCTGTCCTGTTGCTTTGATCCAGGTGCAGCCGAAAGTTATCACACAAACTCCACCTTGTTCTGCCAGAAGGTCATCAAGAGCCAGATGATTGTCAAGAACTACATTAGCCAAAGGAAAAAGAGAGGTCTTAAGTCATGTTAAGGCTTGTCCTGTTTCATCATATAACCAAGCTGTCTGGTGAGATTTCTCGGTGTTGCTTTAGGATAGGTAAAGCCTCCCCAGAGCTGCTAGTCCTATGGCCAGCCCTGCCCCTGTTAGGATCATTCCTAGTGCTCTCTGGGTTCGGTGGTGAGCTGGAAGGGTCCTGTTATAAAAATACCTCTTATTCCTATTGTCCCTATAGTGCACCCTCCTATGAAATGGACAATGCATTTACAGGCTATAGCTTGGCTGGAAAAGGACAGGGCCTGGCCATAATTCCATAACATATGATGGTTTGGGTGTCTGAAGAGGAAAATAAACCCTTCAGGGGTGCAGACCTGAATGTCTGTCTCATGGTTGTTAAGAGTGGACAGTTTCTGAAGGATGTAACTGTCGTTAGTACTTAAACAATTAGGGAACCGCAGACCATTAAGCTGATAATTAAGTGTATAAAGCTCTACAACATTTTTAACAAGATGCTCGTGTATGATCCTGCTGACACCATCAGAGGGTCACACTCCATAGGCCAGATCACTATTTGCCTGGAATTCCACAGGTGGGTTGAACTGGACTGACCAGGTGGATGGGCCATTTCCTTCCCACCACTCACATTCCCCTTCCATGTTGTTTAGGGAGACTGGGCCATAGTTTGAAACAGGGCACCAGTGGGTAAGGTTGTAGGTACAGCTTATCCCTATTATAAGAGGCAGGATATCTGGTGTCATTATATCTTGGGGGGTTCTCAGGGCATGTGAAATAAATGCTACTTGTGCAGTTTAACATAGTGTGCCCCACACCTCGGGTCCAGTCGTACGGGGGTAGTCACGTTAAAAGCATTGGAATCACACCCTGGAAAGTTCAAGTGTGACTAGCAGAGGTCGAGGGGGTGGCAGTTGTCCCTGATTTAGATCATTAATTACCACTGGACCCAGCCGGTTCAGGGGAAATGCAAGAGGACCAGTAGCCAGCTGGGGGTGTTGATGGCATATCCAGCATTCTTTTAAATGTTCCCCTTTAGATACAATTCTGGAAATACTGATAAGTGTATTTTCTTGCCACTGTCCCCTGGTTACAGGGACTAGTAAGGTGGACAAAGTCAATGGGAGGAGCATTTCTGTGGGACAGTGTTTCCCTTAAACCCAGCATGGACAAAGGAGCTCCTTTCCTGGTGGCAGTGGCTGAGCAAACTGGTGGAATGCAAGCAAGAGTACAATAGCAAGAATGGCAAAAGTCCAACCCACCACATCATTTTACTTACCTGTCAATGGTACCTGTATTCTGAAGAGGTATCTCAGATTTTTCTACTGGCTCACAGGTGTATTGTTCTTCTCTTGTGACCTGCAGGGTCGCTGGAGGTAAAAGCTTTTAGTCTGGTTAAATGTATCCAACTAGATATCCCTTGCAGTTTGACACCAACTAAAATTGGTGTCTAAATTGGGGGTGGCTAAAATTACTTTATAGGGGCCCTTCCATTTTGGCAATAATTCACCTTTGGGGGACCCCTCTTTCCAGGTTTTAAGAATAATTTGATCCCCAGGGTTTATGTGGGAAGGATAAGCTTCGGAAACAATCTTAGAGTGTCACTTTATTCACTCAACTTAATGTTATACAGGAAAGGGCTATCTGGGGAGTGAGTCTTAGTAAATACAAAACTCAACAGAATTTGATATCCACTGAAACAATCATTTTCTCTCTAAAATACCCTATTTACCAAATATATCCAAATTAAGATTAATTAATTTGTTTGCAAATTAAGCCTGATTTCAATAAACTTGGCTTGATTACTTATGTAAGTGTAATTTATCACACAGATCCTTTGAATTGGTTGTGTTAGAAATTTTTATAAGGAATCTCAGACTAAAGTTTTAAAAGGCTGCTCAGGGCCAGGAAAGCAATGCCAAGGGCTTATCACAGATTCTGCTTTACAGATTTGGATGAATTCCTCTCTTTCTGAGGTGTCTGAAAAATACCTTGAGATTCCTGCACTCGTTAGGAGGTGGCCTTTCTTATTTACCTAATAAAGCTGCTGGGAATATGAGTTTCCAATTTCTGGAGGGATCAAGTAGAGGGAAAAAATAAATGTTTCAATTCTACTTAGGGATGTAAGTTTATGAACCTGCTCTAAATTATAATTAGCTTGAAAGGAAGGGTTTCCTTATATCTGGAAAATGCAGATTAAAAGGCAGTAATATTTCAGAAGACCTAAATAGACATTTCTCCAAAGAAGACATACAGATGGCCAAGAAGCACATGAAAAGCTGGTCAACATCACTAATTATTAGAGAAATGCAAATCAAAACTACAATGAGGTACCACCTCACACCAATTAGAATGGGCGTCATCAGAAAATCTACAAACAACCAATGCTGGAGAGGGTGTGGAGAAAAGGGAACACTCTTGCACTGTTGGTGGGAATGTAAATTGATACAGTGGAGAACAGTATGGAGGTTCCTTAAAAAACTAAAAATAGAATTACCATATGACCCAGCAATTGCACTACAGGGCATATAGCCAGAGAAAATCGTAATTCAAAAAGACACATGCACCCCAATGTTCATTGCAGCACTATTTACAATAGCCAGGTCATGGAAGCAACCTAAATGCCCATCAACAGACGAATGGATAAAGAAAATGTGGTACATATATACAATAGAATATTAGCCATAAAAAGGAACGAAATTGGGTCATTTGCTGAGACATGGATGGATCTAGAGACTGTCATACAGAGTGAAGTAAGTCAAAGTGAAAAACAAATATCGTATATTAACGCATATATGTGGAACCTAGAAAAATGGTACAGATGAACTGGTTTGCAGGGCAGAAATTGAGACACAGATGTAGAGACCAAACATGGACACCAAGGGGTTAAGCGGCAGGGGGGTGGGGGTGTGATGAATTGGGCAATTGGGATTGACATGTATACAATGATGTGTATAAAATTGACTAATAAGAACCTGCTGTATAAAAAAATAAAATAGAATTCAAAAAAAGGCAATAATATTTTAGACAAAAGTGAAAAATTATAACCATATCCATCAGTTTAATAAACCCATGTAATTAACAGTTTTATAAAGCCATCAGGTTTACCCAGTTCAGTGGTGTGATAAGAAAGTTACCAAAAACCTGTACTTGTCAAAAAACCCTTTCTATGAATCTTCCTGGAGATTAAGCATTTTTACAAAGCATCAGCTTATCTTTATGAATGACAAAAGACTAAAAGGGCACAAACACCTGATCACAAAGAAACTGACAAAGAAACTTGATTATAATAACTAGAATTATGACTGGTAACATTTTATCAGGACATACCAGATTTTAAGGAACTCCATAAAATTTTTAGAATATCTATATTAATAACATTCACCCATATGATACAACCTAAGAAGATTTAGTACTCATTTGAGAATGATTCCCATGTAATTTAACATACCAAATGAACCCAGTTAGTTTAGGATTTCTCTTTGGGATGGTCCAGGGTCCCTCTGAAGCACCCCAAAGTTAGCAGGTCAAAATTTTAATTAGAATTTGACATTTGGGAAGTCTGTCAAAAATATCAAAAAAATTTAAAACACCTGATCAGATAGAAGGATCATATGTCTCTGTGAAACAATTCTGATTAATTTAACCAAAGTGACAATAAAAGATTTCAAGGGCAAATAGGGACAGTTTATTTAAAGGCAAAGAAATTTGCATAATCTGCTGTCAGAAGCAGCATTCCAAGAAAACTCTGTTCTCTTAAGAGAGAGAAACCAGCTCACAGCACTTCAGCCTGAGATTCCAGGTGCAGTCATCTTAAATTGAGGTGTTACGAGCAGCTCTTCTGCACAGTGTCCACCAAAGTGTGGTGTCAACGCAGCAGTTCTATGTTGGGAACTCTAATCTGACATGTTAGGTGCAAGACCTCTGCACCCTAAGTGTACTATACACAAGGGCAAGTGAGTGCACTACATTACAGACAGAGAACAATCTGGAGCCCAGAGGGTGGAGACAAGATGGCAGAGTATAAGGACTTGAGCTCACCTCCTCTCATGAAAACACCAAAATCACAACTAAGTGCCGAACAAACATCAACAAAGAAGTCTGGAACCTATGAAAGAAGATATTCTATATCCAAAGACAAAGAAAAAGCCACAATGAGATGGTAGAAGGGGCACATTCCTGATACAATCAATCCCACACCTGCCGGGTGGGTGACCCACAAACTGGAAGATAACTATATCACACATGTTCTCCCAAAGGAGTGAGAGTTCTGAGCCCCACATCAGGCTTCCTAGTCTGGGGGTCCAGCATCGGAAGGAGGAGCTCCCCAGAGCATTTGGCTTTGAAGGCCAGTGGGGCTTGACTGCAGGAACTCCACTCTTGGAGGGCACACACAAGGTCTCATGTGCAGCGGGACCCAGGGAAACAAACAGTGACTTCATAGGAGCCTGGGCCAGACCTACCTGGTGGTCTTGGAGGGTCCCTGTAGAGGTGGGGTTGGGGGGTGTGGCTCACTGTGGGGACAAGGAGACTGGTGGTGGAGGTAATGGGGAGTACTCATTCGTATGAACTCTCCTGGAGGTGGCCATTTTGACACCAAGACCAGGGCCTACCCAACAGCCTGTAGTCTCCAGTTCTGGGATGTGTTAGGCCAAACAACCAACAGGGCAGGAATATAGTCCCATCCATCAGCAGACAGCCTGCCTAATGTTTTCCTTAGCCTAGAGCCAACTCTAAACACACCCCTTGAGATGGCCATGCCCACCAGAGGAACAAGACCCAGCTCCACCCACCAGTGGGCAGACACCAGTCCCTCCAACCATAACTCACCATAATAAAGGCCATATATGACAGACTCACAGCTAACATCATACTCAATGGTGAAAAGCTGAAAGCATTCCCTCTAAGATCAGGAACAAGACAAGGATGTCCACTCCCACCACTTTTACTCAACATAGTTTTAGAAGCCCTAGCCATGGCAATCAGAGAAGAAATAGAAATAAAATGAATCCAAATTGGAAAAGGAGTAAAACCATCACTGTTTGTAGCTGGCATGATACTATATATACAAAATACTAAGGATGCTACCAGGAAACTACTAGAGCTTATCAATGAATTTGGTAGAGTTGCAGCATACAAAATTAATGCACAGAAATCTCTTACATTCTTGTACACTAACAATGAAAGACCAGAAAGAGAAATTGAGGAAACAATCCCTTTTATCATCACATCAATAAGAATAAAATACCTAGGACTAGTCCTACCTAAAGAGGCAAAACACCTGTACTCCAAAAACTATCAGACACTGATGGAGGAAATCGAAGATGACACAAATGGATGGAAAGATAGACCATGTTCTTGGATCAGAAGCGTCAATACTGTCAAAATGACTAGACTACTCAAGGCCATGTACAGATTCAGTGCAATCCCTATCAAATTACTGATGGCATTTTTCACAGAACTAAAACAAAAAAATTTTAAATTTGTATGGAAACACAAAAGACCCTGGATAGCCAAAACAATCCTGAGAAAGAAAAACAGAGCTGGAGGAATCAGGCTCCCTGACTTCATACTACACTACAAAGCTACAGTAATCAAAACAGTATGGAACTGGTGCAAAAAGAGAAATATTGAGCAATGGAACAGGATAGACAGCCCCAAAATAAACCCATGCCCCCTGGGGTCAATTAATCTATGACAAAGGAGGCAAGAATATACAATGGAGAAAAGACAGTATCTTCAACAAGTGGGGCTTGGCAAACTGGACAGCTACATGTAAAAGAATGAAATTAGAACATTCTCTAACACCATACACAAAAATAAACACAAAATGGATCAAAGAACTAGATGTAAGGCAGGACACTATAAACCTCTTAGAGGAAAACCTAGGCAGATCACTCTCTGACATAAATTGCAGTGATATCTTTTTGGAATCATCTCCTAGAGTAATGAAAATAAAAACAAACATATAGGACCTAATTAACCTTAAGAGCTTCTGCACAGCAAAGGAAACCATAAACAAAAAGACAACCTGCAGAATGGGAAAAAATATTTGCAAACAAAGCAACAGACAAGGGATTAATCTCCAAAATTATGCAAATAGTTCATGCAGCTCTATATCAAACAAACCAATCAAAAAAATGGGCAGAAGATCTAAATAGACACTTCCCCAAAGAAGACGTACAGGTGGCCAAGAAGCACGTGAAAAGATGTTCAACATAACTAATTCTCAGAGAAATGCAAATCAAAACTACAGTGAGGTTCCACCTCACACCAGTCAGAACGGCCATCATCAAAAAGTCTACAAACGATAAATGCTGGAGAGGGTGTGGAGAAAAGGGAACCCTCCTACACTGTTGGTGGGAATGTAAATTGATACAACCACTATGGAGAACAGAATGGAGGTTCCTTACAAAAGTAAAAACAGAATGACTATATGACCCAGGAATCCCACTCCTGGGCATATATCCAAAGAAAACCATAATTCAAAAAGATACCTGCACCCCATTTTCACTGCATCACTACTTACAATAGCCAAGACATGGAAGCAACCTAAATGTCCATCAACAGATGAATGGATAAAGAAGAAGTGGTACATATATACAATGGAATATTACTCAGCCATACAAAGAATGAATTAATGCCAATTGCAGCAACATGGATGGGCCTGGAGATTATCATACTAAGTGAAGTAAGTGAGAAAGAGAAAGACAAATACCATATGATATCACTCGTGTAATTTTTTTAAAAAAATGATACAAATGAACATTTACAAAAACAGAAACAGACTTACACATATCTCAAAAACAAACTTATGGTTAACAAAGGGGAAACTTGGTGTTGGGAGGGATAAATGAGATCTTGGGATTAACATACACACGTGACTATATAAAAGATAGATAACCAGCAAGGACCTACTGTATAGCACAGGGAACTCTACTCAATATTCTGTGATAATCTATATGAAAAAAGAATCTTTAAAAGAATGAGTATGTGTATATGTATAACTGAATCACTTTGCTGTACACCAGAAACTAACACATCATAAATCAACTCCAATAAAATTAAAAAAAAAACAGCACTTGTAAGAAGAGGAGAGTACAAATACAGGATATTGGAAATGCATTTAAAATTAAGAGATCAGCAACTAAAACAATCTTATAAACATGTATATAGACTGCTATATCAAAACTTCATGGTAACTGCAAACCAAAAATCTGTAATATATAAACACACAAAAATAGAGAAAGGAATCCAAGCTATTCCTTTCTAAAGATACTATACTAAAGATAGTCATCCAATCACAGTAGAACAAAGGAGGACGAGGAGAAAAAGAGCTACAAAACAAGTACAAAACAACAAAATTGCAATAAGAACATACATATTGGTAATTACCTTAAATGTGAATCGATGAAATACTTCAACCAAAAGACACAGACTGGCTGAATGGATACAAAAACAAGACCCAGACAGATGCTGTCTACAAGAGACCCACTTCAGATCTAGGGACGCATGCAGGCTGAAAGTGAGGGGATGAAAAAATTTATTCCATGCTATTTGAAATCAGAAGAAAGCTGGAACAGCAGTACTCATATCAGGCAAAATAGAGTTTAAAATAAAGACTGTTACAAGAGGCAAAACCACTACATAATTATCAAGGGACAATCTAAGAAGATATATCAATTGTAAATATATATGGACTTGAGGATATGGGGAGGGGGAAGGGTAAGCTGGGACAAAGCGAGAGAGTGGCATGGACATATATACACTACCAAACCTAAGGTAGATAGATAGTGGGAAGCAGCCGCATGGCACAGGGAGATCGGCTCGGTGCTTTGTGACCGCCTGGAGGGGTGGGATAGGGAGGGTGGGAGGGCGGGAGACGCAAGAGGGAAGAGATATGGAAACATATGTATAACTGATTCACTTTGTTATAAAGCAGAAACTAACACACCATTGTAAAGCAATTATACTCCAATAAAGATGTAAAAAAAAAATATATATATATATACATATATATATGCACTCAACACCGTAGTATTTGCCTTATATATTGAGGTGCTAACAGCCATTAAAGGAGAAATCCACAGTAACACAATAATAGTGGGGGACTTTAACACCCCACTTACACCAACAGATTATCCAGAGAGAAAAGCAGTAAGGAAACACAGGCCTCAAATGACACATTAGAAAAGATGGACTAAATTGTTATTTATAGAGCATTCCATCCAAAAGCAGCAGAATACATTCTTTTCAAGTGCACATGGAACATTCTCCAGGATACACCTGATACTGGGCCATAAAGTAAGCCTTGGTAAATTTAAGAAAAATGAAATCATATCAAGCACCTTTTTCAGACCACAACACTATGAGATTAGAAATCAACTACAGAAAAAAAAAACTGTAAAAGTCACAAACACATGGGTGCTAAACAATATGCTACTAAACAACAATTAGATAATCAACAAGGACTTACTGTATAGCACAGGGAACTCTACTCAGTACTCTGTAATAACTTATATGTGAAAAGAATCTGGAAAAGAATAGATATATGTAAATGTTTAACTGAATCACTTTGCTGTACACTTGAAACTAAGACAACATTGTAAGTCAACTATACTCCAATATAAAATAAAAATTAAAGAGAATCCAAATTTATTCTTCCATCAACCTTCTTTAAATAAAATCCATTTACGTAATTAAATTTAATCTAAACTTAGAGAATCCTATCCATGTACAAATTAATTTTCTCAGTGTTCCATTTCCATAAACCTCCTACAACTTCTGGTATCCAAATTATTTTGTCCCGTTTTTTTGTTTTGTTTTGTGTTTGTTTTTCATTTAGAAGCAACCAGGTCTAGGACAAAACCGCCTTTTGTTTTCCTTTCACAAAATGCATTTCTATTCCTGATACTTTTTAAAATTTTTAACTGAAAATGTTTTCCATTTTCCTTGCATATTGAAATGTTTCCCTTATAATTTTTAACCTTTAAAGCCTTAATATCTAATAAAAACCAAGAAGCAAGTCCTTGTAAACTGCTTGTCACATCAGCATTCATTTTCTGGAATATCCCATAACCTCTAGAAACATACATCTTCTTAAAGCATAATTTATTTCCTCAATGTGGCGCATGCCATGTGTCCAATAAACCCAAATATCTTTACTTTTCCTCTGATAAGAAGACAAAACTAGGTAGAATTAGATCTGTTTAGCAATTAATGTTCCAGTATTTTATCTTACTTGAAATAACCTGGATATTCAATGAATTCCTATCATTTAAGTTATTTTCCAGTTACCAAAATTTGGAGAGACTGTTTTAGATGGACATTTCCAAAACATGATTATTCCTAGAGTTTACCAAAAAGCTCTTATCTCAGTTACATTTACTTAAAAGTTTAATAATATTATTTTCCTTGTTGACAATTTTTATAATAGAAACGATATGCACTTACTGACTTGCAGTAACCCTAGGTACAATAAAAGTTTTACAGTTAATGGTGAGGACTCTAAATACAGGTCTGTATTAATTAAACCCCCAAGCTTAAGCTAGCTCTAATCCTAGATGTTAATTCAATACTGAATATTTCCCAGGTCACATGAACCTGAAATGTATTCTGACAAGTTTCTTTTATATTTCTGAGAATGTGCTCAATTTCCTTTAAGCCAATTCATTACAGTTCATTTACATAAAGACAGCCGCCAGAACCAGAGATCTCATAGTTTTCCTGCCTGAGTTTAAAAAGGCTTCTTTTTTTTCAGTCTTGGGGACTACAGATGGTTCAGATAGCTCCTGACAGCCAGGGCAGAACAGTTACACTGGAAATGCAAGCTCCTCTTTTGTTGGTGTTGCTCTTCTTTCAAGTCCTACTAAGTAACCCAAGGCTGGAGTCTCAGGCGATGTGGGCTGTTTGCATTTCAAGGCTGCAGTGCTCCGTTGTGCCCACAATATCAGCAGAGACTTGCAGGAGCAGTTGGACAGACAAAGCTACATGAAACAAAGATCCTTTTCAATTCACTGTCTCAACATGTACCAAGGACAGAAACTTAAAGACACCAACAAGGAGTCCTCAGAGTGAAAGGGAGAGGAGTACAGGGGTGAGGACCAAGGGAGAGGTAAAGGGAGGAGGGGCAGAAAAGACTGAAAAAGAGAAAGACACAATGAGAGAGATTGCCATTTCAATCCATCCCCTGCAGGTGTCTATTCAGGCACCAAACCCGCACGCTTCCAGAAAGGGCCAGTGAAGGAGAGCGCACCCTGTCTACTGCCCACGGGGGTGATCACGCCTAGAAACCGGCCAGTTGTACGTCGTCTGTGGGATTCTAACCCACAGTTGGGACTCTCACCCATGCTTACACCAGTGTATAGAAGAAATCTGCCGCTTCAGCCCACTCCCAGTGGGACTTCTCTTGGCAGCAGGAAAATAAAGTTGAGTATATTGGTAAGATTGGACTTCCAATCACTACACAACATGAGATTTGAACCTCTATCACTCTCAGAAATCTCCCATCAGGGAGCGCCCACTGGACCAAGATCTACACGTGGTATGAGGCAAGCCTCTCCCACCTCTGTTTGTCACCTGTCAAGGTGAGCCACTGCCGGCCAGAGGGAGCAGGTCTCACAAGCTGAGAGGAGTGATGCTATAGCTGCCTGACGTTCACTCCCTTGGAAGGATAGGATGAAGTAGGAGAAGACAGAGAGAGAAGTAAAGAGATATCAGGAGAGGGAAAAGAACAAAGGGGAGAGGGAAATGTTGCCTGAATGGAGGTACTGAGTCCCTCAGGGGCCAGGAGGGCAGACATCAAATGTGGTGATGCTGAAACAAGAGGTTCAGGTAGCCACTTGTCACCTATGGGGAAGCTGCATTCAGTGGTCACAGAGGTGCCCAGGTCCTCTCCCAGAAAGGGACCAATGTCCCTTCATGGTTGCTACAAAGTATGTAACCAACCAATAGAAATTGATAAGAAGCCACACAAGAAATTCAGGCAAGGCTTCATTGGGGCTTGCGCTATAGCATGAAGGAGCAAAAACAAGTAACACGTTCTCTTGCTTTGCTCCTGGAGCGGGGGGGCACGCTGGTCCCTTATATGGGGTGAGGATAGGTGGGGGTCCAGGGGTCAAGCTCGAGGGGTGGCTTAGGTGTTCTGCCTACCACCTTGGTGGTGCTGTGTTCAGGGTGCATGTGTAGTAAGTGCCCTGCTTTTGCTTCCAGCTCCTCAGAAGTGGCAATTGGGTTTTTGGTCTTTTTGTATCTTGTTCATAATTTGCCCCAACTGCACATGCAGGCAGTTATTTTTAGTCCCTTATAGTTTCCTTGTATTTTGTTGCTGGGGGAGACATCTGTCCATGTGCAAGCACTGCAGCAAAGGGTCTCAGGTCCCAGCCTGCCTCAGTTCTAAGAAAGAGAACATTAAAAAAAGGCAGAAGCAAGTTTATGTTCACTTCAAAACTGTATGTTTTAAAACAAAATACTGCAGTGTGTTTTCACCAGGGAGCACTTGTGTTCCCTATTTCATTTAGGTAATGAAGAGAAGAGTTGCCATCTGGCCATTTCAAATGTATGGAGTTTGTGCTTCTATATATAAACGACAGCATATGGAAAAGGAGACTTGCAATTTAGCACATATTCCTAGAAATACTTAGATAATTTATTCCTTTCAAAATGTGTACTATCTGCCTCAAGTAACACATTACCTCTAACTTCTAAAAAAATTAAGGGGAATATGAAGTCATTTTCCCCTCAATAGTTCGGGAATATACTTTTCAAAATTTACCTTATTAGATAGTTTCTTTTTAAAATAACTAATATGTATGTATTTGTAACCTCTCCTGCCCAAGACCTACTGATATTAAATTACAATTTTGAAAAGTATTATTATAGGAGTATAAAGAGAATAGTAGATGCAAGTTTTCAACAGATTTTTAAAAGCAGAGACAGAGGTGGGGAAAATGATTTAATAGGGCAAAAGAAGCAACAACTAAAATACAGGAAGAGAGAATGTTGAGAGTACAGACCATTCACCATGCAGAAACCTAAAAAACAAAAACGAACAAAAAAAAAAACCTTGACCTTAGAACTGATAGGCAGGATAAGGCAAAAAACTGAATACATTGAAATGTATGGAACAGCCATTTCCCCTTTCAACTCCACACATAGGTCTCTATACACAGGCCAAATAATAGGGATTTATTCTTTCATGGAATCAGATTGGAGGGAGAAAGTTTGAAAACCTTAATAGTCAGATCTTCCATCTCACCCCAGATATAGAACACTTATATCCTTCTTAGTCTGCCAAGCAAACTCCACACCTCAATAAGCAAATTTGAAAAAAAAAATAACAGGTATAATGTAACAAACAATAGAAAAAATGTTAAACCCTCAATGTAACACAAAATTACATTCATTAAAAAAGCAATGGCAGGAGGCTGGGGGAAGATGACGGAAGAGTAAGATGCGGAGATCACCTTCCTCCCCACAGATACACCAGAAATAAATCTACATGTGGAACAACTCCTACAGAACACCTACTGAACGCTGGCAGAAGACCCCAGACCTCCCAAAAAGCAAGAAACTCCCCCACGTACCTGGGTAGGGCAAAAGAAACAAGAATAAACAGAGACAAAAGAATAGGGACGGGACCTGCACCAGTGGGAGGGAGCCGCGGAGGAAAGGTTTCCACACACTAGGAAGCCCCTTCGCGGGCGAAGACTGCGGGTGGCAGAGGGGGGAAGCTTCGGAGCTGCGGAGAAGAGCGCAGCCACAGGGGTGCGGAGGGCAAAGCGGAGAGATTCCCGCACAGAGGATCGGGGCCGACAGGTACTCACCAGCCCGAGAGGCTTGTCTGCTCGGCCACCGGGGCGGGCGGGGCTGGGACCTGAGGCTCGGGTTTCGGTCGAATCGCAGCGAGAGGACTGGGGTTGGCGGCGTGAACACAGCCTGAAGGGGCTAGTGCGCCACGGCTAGCCGGGAGGGAGTCAGGGAAAAGGCTGGACCTGCCGAAGAGGCAAGAGACGTTTTCTTCCCTCTTTGTTTCCTGGTGCGCAAGGAGAGGGAATTAAGAGCGCTGCTTAAAGGAGCTACAGAGACGGGCGCGAGCCCTGGCTAAAGGCGCGGACCCCAGAGATGGGAGTGGAACACTGGGGCTGCTGCTGCCACCGCCAAGAGGCCTGTGTGCCAGTGCAGGTCACTGTCCACGCCCCCTTCCCGGGGAGCCTGTGAAGCCTGCCACTGCCGGGGTCCTGGGATCCAGGGATGGCTTCCCCGGGAGAGCGCACGGCGTGCCTCGGGCTGGTGCAACGTCATGCTGGCCTCTGCAGCCGCAGGCTCGCCCGGCACACCGTACCCCTCCCTCCCCCCGGCCTGAGTGAGCCAGAGTCCCCAAAGCAGCTGCTCCTTTAACCCTGTCCTGTCTGAGCGAAGAACAGACGCCCTCCGGTGACCTACATGAAGAGGCGGGGCCAAATCCAAAGCTGAGACCCGGGAGCTGTGAGAACAAAGAAGAGAAAGGGAAATCTCTCCCAGCAGCCTCAGAAGCAGCAGATTAAAGCTCCACAATCAACTTGATGTACCCTGCATCTGTGGAACACATGAATAGACAACGAATCATCCCAAACTGAGGAGGTGGACTTTGAGAACAAGATTTACGATTTTGTCCCCTTTTCCTCTTTTTGTGAGTGTGTATGTGTATGCTTCTGTGTGAGATTTTGTCTGTATAGCTTTGCTTCCACCATTTGTCCCACGGTTCTATCCGTCCTTTTTTTAAAATTTTTTAAATAATTATTTTCTTATTTTAATAACGCTATTCTATCATACTTTATTCTATTTTACTTCATCTTCTCTCTTTCTCTTTTTCCTACCTTCCCTCCTTCCTCCCTCCCTCCTTTCCTCCTCCTCCTTCTTTCTCCTTCTTCTTCTCTTTCTTTCTACTTTTTCTCCCTTTTATTCTGAGCACTGTGGATGACAGGCTCTTCATGCTGCAGCCAGGAGTCAGTGCTGTGCCTCTGAGGTGGGAGAGCCAACTTCAGGACACTGGTCCACAAGAGACCTCCCAGCTCCACATAATATCAAACGGCGAAAATCTCCCAGAGATCTCCATCTCAACACCAGCACCCAGCTTCACTCAGCGACCAGCAAGCTACAGTGATGGACACCCTATTCCAAGCAACTAGCAAGACAGGAACACAACCCCACCCATTATCAGAGAGGCTGCCTAAAAACATAATAAGGCCACAGGCACCCCAAAACACACCACCAGACGTGGACCTGTCCACCAGAAAGACAAGATCGAGCCTCATCCACCAGAACACAGGCACCAGTCCCCTCCAACACGAAGACTACACAACCCACTGAGACAACCTTAGGGGACAGACACCAAAAACAACGGGAACTACGAACCTGCAGCCTGCAAAGGAGACCCCAAACACAGTAAGATAAGCAAAATGAGAAGACAGAAAAACACAC
This sequence comes from Mesoplodon mirus, assembly GCF_964341445.2. Lineage (NCBI taxonomy): Eukaryota > Metazoa > Chordata > Mammalia > Artiodactyla > Ziphiidae > Mesoplodon > Mesoplodon mirus. The sequence continues at coordinate 186,761,728 of NC_138978.1, forward strand.
AGCAGGTGAGGGAGCAAGATAAAAACCCACCAGACCTAACAAATGAAGAGGAAATAAGCAGTCTACCTGAAAAAGAATTCAGAATAATGACAGTAAAGATGATCCAAAATCTTGGAAATAGAATAGACAAAATGCAAGAAACAGTTAACAAGTACCTAGAAGAATTAAAGATGAATCAAGCAACGATTAGAAACCCAATAAATGAAATTAAAAATACTATAGATGGGATCAATAGCAGAATAACTGAGGCAGAAGAACGGGTAAGTGACGTGGAAGATAAAATAGTGGAAATAACTGCTGCAGAGCAGAATAAAGAAAAAAGAATGAAAAGAACAGAGGACAGTCTCAGAGACCTCTGGGACAACATTAAACACACCAACATTCGAATTATAGGGGTTCCAGAAGAAGAAGAGAAAAAGAAAGGGACTGAGAAAATATTTGAAGAGATTATAGTTGAAAACTTCCCTAATGTGGGAAAGGAAATAGTTAATCAAGTAAGTCCAGGAGGCACAGAAAGTCCCATACAGAATAAACCCAAAGAGATATACACCAAGACACATATTAATCAAACTGTCAAAAATTAAACACAAGGAAAACATATTAAAAGCAGCAAGGGAAAAACAACAAATAACACACAAGGGAATCCCCATAAGGTTAACAGCTGATCTTTCAGCAGAAAGTCTACAAGCCAGAAGGGAGTGGCAGGACATATTTAAAGTGATGAAGGAGAAAAACCTGCAACCAAGATTACTCTACCCAGCAAGGATCTCATTCAGATTTGATGGAGAAATTAAAACGTTTACAGACAAGCAAAAGCTGAGAGAGTTCAGCACCACCAAACCAGCTTTACAACAAATGCTAAAGGAACTTCTCTAGGCAAGAAACACAACAGAAGGAAAAGACCTACAATAATAAACCCAATACATTTAAGAAAATGGGGATAGGAACATACATATCGATAATTACCTTAAATGTAAATGGACTAAATGCTCCCACCAAAAGACACAGATTGACTGAATGGACACAAAAACAAGACCCATATATATGCTGTCTACAAGAGACCCACTTCAGACCTAGAGACACATACAGACTGAAAGTAAGGGGATGGAAAAAGATATTCCATGCAAATGGAAATCAAAAGAAAGCTGGAGTAGCAATTATCATATCAGACAAAATAGACTTTAAAATAAAGACTATTAGAAGAGACAAGGGAGGACACTACATAATGATCAAGGGATCGATCCAAGAAGAAGATATAACAATTGTAAATATTTATGCACCCAACATAGGAGCACCTCAATACATAAGGCAAATACTAACAGCCATAAAAAGGGAAATCGACAGTAACACACTCATAGTAGGGGACTTCAACACCCCACTTTCACCAATGGACAGATCATCCAAAATGAAAATAAATAAGGAAACACAAGCTTTAAATGATACATTAAACATGATGGACTTAATTGATATTTATAGGACATTTCATCCAAAACCAACAGAATACATATTTTTCTCAAGTGCTCATGGAACATTCTCCAGGATAGATCATATCTTGGGTCACAAATCAAGCCTTGGTAAATTTAAGAAAATTGAAATTGTATCAAGTATGTTTTCCGACCACAATGCTACGAGACTAGATATCAATTACAGGAAAAGATCTGTAAAAAATACAAACACATGGAGGCTAAATAATACACTACTTAATAACGAAGTGATCACTGAAGAAATCAAAGAGGAAATTAAAAAAATACCTAGAAACAAATGACAATGGAGACACGATGACCCAAAACCTATGGGATGCAGCAAAAGCAGTTCTAAGGGGGAAGTTTATAGCAATACAATCCCACCTTAAGAAACAGGAAACATCTCGAAAAAACAACCTAACCTTGCACCTAAAGCAATTAGAGAAAGAAGAACAAAAAACCCCCAAAGTTAGCAGAAGGAAAGAAATCATAAAGATCACATCAGAAATAAATGAAAAAGTAATGAAGGAAACGATAGCAAAGATCAACAAAACTAAAAGCTGGTTCTTTAAGATAAACAAAATTGATAAACAATTAGCCAGACTCATCAAGAAAAAAAGGGAGAAGACTCAAATCAACAGAATTAGAAATGAAAAAGTAGAAGTAACAACTGACACTGCAGAAATACAAAAGATCATGAGAGATTACTACAAGCAACTCTATGCCAATAAAATGGACAACCTGAAGAAATGGACAAATTCTTAGAAATGCACAACCTGCCAAGACTGAATCAGGAAGAAATAGAAAATATGAATAGACCAATCACAAGCACTGAAATTGAAACTGTGATAAAAAATCTTCCAACAAACAAAAGCCCAGGACCAGATGGCTTCACAGGCGAATTCTATCAAATATTTAGAGAAGAGCTAACACCTATCCTTCTCAAACTCTTCCAAAATATAGCAGAGGGAGGAACACTCCCAAACTCATGCTACGAGGCCACCATCACCTTGATACCAAAACCAGACAAGGATATCACAAAGAAAGAAAACTACAGGCCAATATCACTGATGAACATAGATGCAAAAACCCTCAACAAAATACTAGCAAACAGAATCCAACAGCACATTAAAAGGATCATACACCATGATCAAGTGGGGTTTATTCCAGGAATGCAAGGATTCTTCAATATACGCAAATCAAACAACGTGATACACCATATTAACAAATTGAAGGAGAAAAACCATATGATCATCTCAATAGATACAGAGAAAGCTTTCGACAGAATTCAACACCCATTTATGATAAAAACCCTGCAGAAAGTAGGCATAGAGGGAACTTTCCTCAACATAATAAAGGCCATATATGTCAAAATCACAGACAACATCATCCTCAGTGGTGAAAACCTGAAATCATTTCCACTAAGATCAGGAATAAGACAAGGTTGCCCACTCTCACCACTATTATTCAACATAGTTTTGGAAGTTTTAGCCACAGCAATCAGAGAAGAAAAGGAAATAAAAGGAATCCAAATTGGGAAAGAAGTAAAGCTGTCACTGTTTGCAGATGACATGATGCTATACATAGAGAATCCTAAAGATGCTACCAGAAAACTACTAGAGCTAATCAATGAATTTGGTAAAGTAGCAGGATACAAAATTAATGCACAGAAATCTCTGGCATTCCTGTACACTAATGAGGAAAAATCTGAAAGTGAAATCAAGAAAACACTCCCATTTACCACTGCAACAAAAAGAATAAAATATCTAGGAATAAACCTACCTAAGGAGACAAAAGACCTGTATGCAGAAAATTATAAGACACTGATGAAAGAAATTAAAGATGATACAAATAGATGGAGAGATGTACCATGTTCTTGGATTGGAAGAATCAACATTGAGAAAATGACTCTACTACCCAAAGCAATCTACAGATTCAATGCAATCCCTATCAAACCACCACTGGCATTTTTCACAGAACTAGAACAAAAAATTTCAAAATTTGTTTGGAAAAACAAAAGACCCTAAATAGCCAAAGCAATCTTGAGAACGAAACACGGAGCTGGAGGAATCAGGCTCCCTGACTTCAGACTATACTTCAAAGCTACAGTAATCAAGACACTGTGGTACTGGCACAAAAACAGAAAGATAGATCAATGGAACAGGATAGAAAGCCAAGACATAAACCCACGCACATATGGTCAACTTATCTTTGATAAAGGAGGCAGGAATGTACAGTGGAGAAAGGACAGCCTCTTCAATAAGTGGTGCTGGGAAAACTGGACAGGGACATGTAAAAGTATGAGATAAGATCACTCCCTAACACCATACACAAAAATAACCTCAAAATGGATTAAAGACCTAAATGTAAGGCCAGAAACTATCAAACTCTTAGAGGAAAACATAGGCAGAACACTCTATGACATAAATCACAGCAAGATCCTTTTGAACCCACCTCTTAGAGAAATGCAAATAAAAACAAAAATAAACAAATGGGACCTAATGAAACTTCAAAGCTTTTGCACAGCAAAGGAAACCATAAACAAAACCAAAAGACAACCCTCAGAATGGGAGAAAATATTTGCAAATGAAGCAACTGACAAAGGATTAATCTCCAAAATTTATAAGCAGCTCATGCAGCTCAATTGCAAAAAAACAAACAACCCAATACAACATTGGGCAGAAGACCTAAATAGACATTTCTCCAAAGAAGATATACAGACTGCCAACAAACACGTGAAAGAATGCTCAACATCATTAATAATTAGAGAAATGCAAATCAAAACTACAATGAGATATCATCTTACACCAGTCAGAGTGGCCATCATCAAAAAATCTAGAAACAATAAATGCTGGAGAGGGTGTGGAGAAAAGGGAACACTCTTGCACTGCTGGTGGGAATGTAAATTGTTACAGCCACTATGGAGAACAGTATGGAGGTTCCTTAAAAAAACAAAAATAGAACTGCCATATGACCCAGCAATCCCACTACTGGGCATATACCCTGAGAAAACCATAATTCAAAAAGAGTCATGTAGCAAAATGTTCATTGCAGGCCTATTTACAATAGCTCGGAGATGGAAACAACCTAAGTGTCCATCATCGGATGAATGGATAAAGAAGATATGGCACATATATACAATGGAATGTTACTCAGCCATAAAAAGAAACAAAATTGAGCTATTTGTAATGAGGTGGATAGACCTAGAGTCTGCCATACAGAGTGAAGTCAGTCAGAAAGAGAAAGACAAATACCGTATGCTAACACATATGTATGGAATTTAAGAAAAAAAATGTCATGAAGAACCTAGGGGTAAAACAGGAATAAAGATGCAGACCTACTTGAGAATGGACTTGAGGATATGGGGAGGGGGAAGGGTAAGCTGTGACAAAGCGAGAGAGAGTCATGGACATATATACACTACCCAATGTAAGGTAGATAGATAGTGGGAAGCAGCCACATAGCACAGGGAGATCAGCTCGGTGCTTTGTGACCTCCTGGAGGGGTGGGATAGGGAGGGTGGGAGGGAGGGAGATGCAAGAGGGAAGGGATATGGGAACAGATGTATATGTATAACTGATTCACTTTGTTATAAAGCAGAAACTAATAAAAAAATGAATTATAGAATAAAAATAAATAAATAAATAAATAAATAAAATAATAAGCTAAGATTACATGCTCTTAAAAATAAATAAAATAAAACATTAAGTAAAAAAAAAAAGCAATGGCAAAATATTGTACCAAAGGGCCTATAACTGTAAAAGAAATAAACTGTTTTAAATTATAAGCATGGTAGTTAATTTCTAGAACATATATTAAAAACTAGGTTAGAAAATGCACAGAGAACTATACTCAAGATTTTGTAATAACTTATAAGGGAAAAGAATCTAAAAAGAGTATATATATGTATTCTTATATATATTCAGTTATATAAATATATATGTAAATATATATATAACTGAATCACTTTGCTGTACACCTGAAACTAACGCATTATAAATCAGCTATACTTCAGTTAAAAAAAGGAAAATAGAATAATAAAATCACAGAAAGTGAAAAAGTAAAAGAAATTGAAATTATTAGGAAAAATATTCAAAACATTAATCTGGAGGATCCAACATTTCTCTTCTAGCAATTTCAGATAGAGGAAATGCTGGGGAAACCTTTTTAAACAAAATAATACAAGATTTTAGATCATTCCTGAATGATAGTGTTTCCAGATTAAAAGTATTTATCAAATGCCCAGGAGAGTGAATTAAAGGAGACCTACTTAGTGTAAGGACACACTATTCCATAATTCAGAATGTGATAGATAATAGTCAAGAGGTAGAAAGTCAGAAACAATAATTACAAATATATATTAGTGAAAATCAAAATGACATTAGCCTTTTTCTCAATAATACTGAAAAGTAAAAACAGTTAGAAAAATATTATTAAGGAAATGCATTTCAATCTAGACTTCCATTTCTATCCAGACTACCAATCCAGTGTGAGGAGAAAATGGTACAAACCGACTAGAACAATTAGTCCCTTATACTTCATCTCCAGGGAAACTACTGGAGAATGTCAGACCAACACTGAACTAGGGCTTCATTCTGGGTAACACCACTTCCTGCTCTCTGAAAAGCTTTAATTTGATGCTTTCTTTTTCTCTGTCCAACCATTTCTCATCCTGCACCGATGCTTATTGTAAAATGCCTTGACTCCATAGACAAATTTGATTCAGAGACTGTGTCCCCAGAATGGTTCAGTAAAGAAAGTGCTTGTATCAACCATCTTGTGAAATTCTTTACTCTTGATGGGTGTCAGACTCATATTCACAGTGGACATGCATCAAATTAAAAAGAAAAAGTGCCACTTACATAATCCAAGTACCCTTACCCTGATTCCATGATCACTGGAAAGTCTTCTGACAAAAATGTAGTTTTGTCTATGACTTGCAGAAACATGGATATTGAAGTCAGATTTATAATAATATATTTCTTAATAAGTTAATAAAATTGAAGTACTTGTCTGTAAAAATATATGTGAATAAAGATAAACTGTCATGAACCAGTGATAATTTATTCCAACTATTATTTTATTTTCTCAATTTTTACTTAAAATTTTTTCAAATAAATGGTTTAAACTCATTGGATTTACATTTTTATCAACCACTATTCACTAACTCCATAGGGTGTATCAATACATAATACATTAGTTTGAGTAGGTTTCTTTTAGAGATCTAAATTAGCTTGTAGAGTCAAATATACCCATTCCTTTTTTAAAGTAAGTTTCAGGGGCACAGGATTAAAAGTCAACATCTGTATACACTACAAAGTAATCACCATCACAAGTCTAGTTACCATCTACCATCATACATTTTACCCCCTTCACCCATTTTGCTCAGTCCCAACCCTCTTCCCTCTGGTGATCACTAATTGGTTCTCTGTATCTATGAATTTGTTTTGTTTGTGCACTTATTTTGTTTTTGTTTTTTTAATTCCACATGAGTGAAATCATATGGTGTTTTTCTTTCTCCGACTTATTTCATTTGCATACAGCCACAAGATCCATCCATGTTGTTCAAAATAGCAGAATTTTACCCTTGTTATGGCTGAGTAGTATTCCATTGTATATTTTAACCACATTTTCTTTAACCATTCATCCATAGGTGGATGCTTAGGTTTTTTCCATATCTTGGCTACTCTAAATAATGCTGTAATGGACATAAGGGTGCATATCTTTTCAAATTAGTGTTTTTTGTATTTTTCAGATAAATACCCAGAAGTGAAATAGCTGGGTCATATGGTAGACCTGAATGTAAGACCTGAAATCATAAAATTCCTGGAAGAAAACATAGGTGTTACCTCATTAACATTGGTCTTAGCAATGTTTTGTGGATCTGACTCCAAAGGCAAGGGAAACAAAAGCAAAAATAATACGACTATATCAAACTAAAAAGCTTCTGCACAGCAAAGGAAACCAGTATCAAAATGAAAAGTCAACCTACTGAATGGGAGAAGATATTTCCAAATCATATATTCGATAAAGGGTTAATATCCAAAGTATATAGAGAACTCACTCCCCCCCAAAGTCAACAGCAACAAAACAACCCACTTAAAACATGGGCAGATGATCTGAATAGACATTTTTTCCAAAGAAAATATACAGATGATCAACAGGCACGTGAAAATATTTTCAATATCACTAATTATTAGGGAAATGCAAATCAAAACCACAATGAGATATCACCTCACACCTGTTAGAATGGTTATCATCAAAAATAAAAGAAATACCAAATGTTGGTGAGGATGTGAGGAAAAGGGAATGCTGGTACACTGTTGGTGGGAATGTAAATTGGTACAGCCACTATGGAAAACAGTATGGAGTTTCCTCAAAAAATTAAGAATAGAACTACTGGGAGGTGAATCAAGATGGAAGAGTAGTAGGATGTGAAACTCACCTCCTTGCACAAATATATCAAAAATACATCTACATGTGGAATGATTCTTACAGAATATCTACTGAACACTGGCAGAAGATCTCAGACTTCTGAAAGGGAAAGAAAATCTCCATGTAACTGAGTGGAACAAGAGAAAAAAGAGAGAAAGAAATCGGGACAGGACTGGTGTCCTTGGGAAAGAGCTGTGAAAGGAAAGGTTCCCTCAAAGTCCCCTTACCAGCACAGAGGTCAGCCAAGATAAGGGGGAGCCTCAGAGCCTCAGAGGAGAGTGCAGCAACCAGTTTGTGGCAGCCAGAACAGAGAGAAACCTGCAGAGATGGTCAGTGCCACCACCCTGTGCTCCCTAGCCTGAGACGTGTGTCCACTGCAACAGGTGGGGGCTGGGTGCTGAAGCGCAGGCTTTGGAGATCAGACCCAGGGAGAGGACTGGGGTTGCTGGAGGAAACAGCCTGAAGTGGGTAGGGTCTAGTGCAACCACAACGCAGGGTGTATGGGGAGGAAGCCTGGCTGGCCTCAGAGGCCAGGCACCATTGTTTGGAGGGTGTGGAGGGGAGCGGCAGGACCTGCCACTGCGGCCGTTTTTCCTGTGCGCACTCTCAGGCAACAGCACTCCACCCACCGAACTTCTGGAGCAGGTGCCAGCTGCCGCTGTGAACTCCAGGAGCAGTTGTGAGCCACTGCTGCTGCTCTTCTGAGATCCAGGCTCCAGGAGTGGTCGTGAGCTGCCTCCACTGCTATCACAGGCTCCAAGGGTGCACACGAACTGCCACTGCCACAGAGAGCCCTGGGAGAGGGCACCAGCTGCCACATCTGCACACCCTCTCTCTACCAAGGGGATAATGGCCAGTACACACTGAGGAAAGAGGCAGCAGGCATCCATACTAAAAACAGCCCTTGCAATAAAAATATTAAACCCACACATGCTACACAGGGATGCTGCCGCATATAACCCTCAAAACCCACAGTAGATAATTGTTTCTCCTAAACTCACAGAGTAAGGGAAATATAAGTAAAATGAAAAAGCAGGGGAACCACTCCCAGTTACAAGACCAGGAGAATTCCCCTGAAAGAACAAACAATGAAACAGATCTCTTCAGTCTAATAGGCACCAATTTCAAAAAGAAGATAATGAAAATACTGAAGGAATTAAGAAAGGCTATCAGCAGAAATGCATGCCCATTTCAAAAAGATGATAATGAAAATACTGAAGGAATTAAGAAAGGCTATCAACAGAAATGCAGAGTACTGTAAAAAGGAACTAGAAATTATAAAGAGGAGACAAGACAAATTAGAAAATCCATTTGCCGAGATGAAAGCTGAGCTAAACGCAATGAATAGCAGAATGAATAATGCAGAAGAATGAATAAGTGATCTGGAAGATAGAATAATGGAAAATCACCCAATCAGAACAGCAGACAGAAAGTCAAATAAAAAAAATGAAAGCAATATAAGATTTGTGGGGTAACATAAAGCATGCCAATCTACACAACAAAGGGACCCCAGAAGGGGAAGAAAGAGAAAAGGGGATCAAAAATGTATTTAAAGAAATTATGGCTGAAAACTTCCCAAAACTAAAGAAGGAAACAGAAATCCAGGTACAGGAAGCACAGAGGGTACCAAATAAGGTGAACCCCAAACAGACCTACACCAAGACATATTATAATTAAAATGGCAAAAGTTAAAGAGGATTCTGAAGGCAGCAAGAGAGAAAGAGTTAATTACAAGGGAACCCCCATAAGAATATCAGCTGATTTCTCTACAGAAACCTTACAGGCCAGAAGAGAGTGGCAAGATATATTCAAAATCCTAAAAGGGAAAAATATGCAACCTAGAATATTCTACACAGCAAGATTATCATTTAGAATAGGAGAGACAAAGAATTTCTCAGACAAGCAAAAACTAGAAAATTAGAGCAATACTAAAACTATCCTAAAAGAAATATTGAAAGATCTCTAAACAGAAATGAAGCAAGAATCTATAGGAAAGAGAAAATCATAATTGGAAAGTAAATCACTTAAATAAGCCAGTACACAGATTTTTTTAAAAAACCAAAACATTTTTGTGAAAACGATGATAACCACAATGAACAACAAAATGATAAACATGAAGATGTAAAAGAGGACATCAAAATCATAAAATGTAGGGGAGGAGAGCAAGAAAATTTGGATCATTATTATTATTATTTAGAATGTGTTTAAGCCTGTATGACTATCAGTCTAAAGCAAGTAGATATAGGAAGGGGTTAACATACTTGATAAACAGGGTAATCACAAATCAAAAACATGAGATTCACAAAAAACAAAAAGAAAACACAAGCATAAAATAAAAGGAAATCATCAAACCACAAAATGAAAAACAGGTATAAAGAAGAAACACAGAATCAACTGGAAAATAAGGTTTAAAATGGCAATAGATACATGTCTATCAATAATTATCTTAAATGTCAATAGACTAAATGCTCCAATCAAAAGACACAGAGTGGAGGATTGGATAAAAAAATACAAGAGCCTACAATATGCTACCTACAGAGACCCACTTTAGGGCAGAAGACACATACAGATTGAAAGTGAGGGGATGTAAAAATATATTTCACGCAAATGGAAATGACAAGAAAGCAGGGGATCACAATACTCATAACAGACAAAATAGACTTTAAAACAAAAGCCATAAACAAAAGGATACTATATAATGATAAAAGGATCAATACAAGAAGATGATTTTACACTTGTCAACATATATGCACCTAATATAGGAGCACGCAAATACATAAAACAAATACTAATAGACAAAAAGGGAGAAATTGACAGGAACACAATAATAGTAGGGGAGTTTAACACACCACTCACATCAATGGAGAGAGTTTCTAGACAGAAAATAAATAAGGCAATAGAGATTCTAAATGATAAATTAGAACAGTTAGACTTAACTGATATTTTCAGGATGTTACTTCCAAAAAAACAGAATATACATTCAAGTCCACATGGAACATTCTCTAAGATTGACCACATACCAGGGCACAAAGCAAGACTCAAATTTAAGAGTATAGAAATTGTCTCAGCAGAGTCAAGATGGCAGCATGGGAAGATGCGGAGTTTGCATCTCCCCACAACTAGGCCACCTACCGGATGCTGGAGGGGGACCTTGATGCCCAATAGACGGGAGGAACCCCCAAGCAACTGGGTAGGACATGGGGGCACTGAGGGGGAAGGAGAAGTGGAGGACGGACAGGGACAGCACCCCTGAGGGGTGGCTGGGAAGGGGGTAGGGGTTCCTCTGACCAATTGGCCCAGGAAGCCAGGCTGGGTCCTAAGCTCTCAGAGGCCCCCTCCGGGCCACGTTGGTCCTAGGCTTGTAGGAGGCAGGGAGGAGGGGGGAAGGAGAGTAGAGGTGGATGGTGGGAGGGGGACCCACTAAGACCCCATGACTGGGGAAGGCGCGGAGGGCTTTGCTCCTCCACCTAGGGCCTGGGAAGCCTACTGGGCTGCCAGGTCAGGTCCCCCACCCTCCAAAGCCCCCTCTGGGCCCCATGGGTCCTGGGGGTGTAGGTGGGAAGCTGGGGAAGAACAGGAGAGGCAGGTGGGAGGGGCCCACCAGGAGAGGAGGAGCTGGAGAGGAGCAGAGGGCATTTGCCCCTGCCCTCTGAGACCAGAGGCATGCCTGGGCCCCTTTGGTTCCATTGAACCTAAGCCCCACCCCCTACCCCTTCAGGGCCTTTTCCAGTCCTGTGGGTCCTAAGCATAGGCCCCACCCACCACCTAAACCCCACCCCTGCTTAAGCCCTGACCCCCACAGCCAAGGCCTTTTCCACCTTTTTTTCCTCCTCTTTTTTACTACTGTGGTTCTGTTTTACCTTCCAGTTGTTTCATGTATATTTTAATTTTTATATCCTTTCTAACATACCTGTTAGTTTAAAAGTCTGATTTTATTTTTTACTCTTTGTTATTGTTCTGCTTTTTTTCTTTTTTTTTTTTTTTTTTGCCACCTTGTGTGGCTTGTGGGATCTTGGTTCACGAGCCAGGGGTTGGGCCGCAGCTCCTGCAGTGGGAGCTCTGAGTCAGAACCACTGGATTAACAGAGAACCTCAGAACTCAGGGAATATTCATCAGAGTGAGGTCTCCCAGAGGTCCTCATCTAGGCACCAAGACCCTGCTCTACCCAACAGCTTACAGACTCCAGTGATAGAAGCCTCAGGCCAAACAACCAGTAAGACAGGAACAAAATCCCACCCATCAAAAAAAAAGAAAAAAGAAAAAAAAAAGGAGACAGCAAAAAAATATGTCACAGATGAAGGAGCAAGGTAAAAACCTGCAAGACCAAATAAATGAAGAGGAAATGGGCAATCTACCTGAAAAAGAAGTCAGAGTAATGATAGTAAAGATGACCCATAATCTCGGAAGTAGAATGGAGACACGGAATAATACAAGAAATGTTTAACAAATATCTAGAAGAACTAAAGAACAAAGAGAGATGAACAACACAATAACTGAAATTTAATATACACTAGAAGGAATCAATAACAGAATAACTGAGGCAGAAGAATGAATAAGTAAGCTGGAAGACAAAATGGTGGAAATAACTGCTGAGGAGCAGAATAAAGAAAAAAGAATAAAAAGAATTGAAGTCAATCTCAGAGACCTCTGGGACAACACTAAACGCACCAACATTTGAATTATAGGGGTCCCAGAAGAAGAAGAGAAAAAGAAAGGGTCTGAGAAACTATTTGAAGAGATTACAGTGGAAAAGTTCCCTAATACGGTAAAGGAAATAGTCACCCAAGTCCAGGAAGTGAAGAGAGTCCCATACAGCATAAACCACAGGGGAAACACAACAAGACACATATTAATCAAACTAACAACGATTAAGTTCAAAGAAAAATATCAAAAGCAGCAAGAGGAAAGCAAAAAATAACACACAAAGAATCCCCATAAGGTTATCAGATGATTTTTCAGCAGAAACTCTGCAGGCCAGAAGGGAATGGCAGGATTTACTTAAAGTGATGAAAGAGAAAAACCTACAACCAAGATTACTTTATAAGCAAGGATCTCATTCAGATTCAATGGAGAAATCAAAAGCCTTTCAGAAAAGCATAAGCTAAGAGAATTCAGTACTACCTAACCAGCTTTACAACAAATGCTAAAGGAACTTCTCTAGGTGGGAAACACAAGAGAAGAAAAAGACCCACAAAAACAAACCCCAAACAATTAAGAAAATGGTAGTAGGAACACACACATCAATAATTACTTTGAATGTCAATGGATTAAATGCCCCAACCAAAAGACACAGACTGGCTGAAAATGGATACAAAAACAAGACCCATACATATGCTGTCTACAAGAGACCCACTTCAGACCTAGGGACACATCCAGACTGAAAGTGATGGGATGGAAAAAGCATTCCATGCAAATTGAAATCAAAAGAAAGCTGGAGTAACAATACTTGTATCAGATAAAATAGACTTTAAAATAAAGAATGTTACAGGAGAAAGGAAGGGCACACTACATAATGATCAAGGGATCCATCCAAGAAGAAGATATAACAATCATAAATGTTTATCCACCCAACATAGGAGCACCTCAATATATAAGGCAAATGCTAACAACCATGAAAGGGGAAATCAACAGTAACACAATAATATTAGGGGACTTTAACACCCCACTTACACCAATGGACAGATCACTGAAACAGAAAGTAAATAAGGAAACATAAGCTTTAAATGATACAATAAACCAGAGAGATTTGATATTTATAGGACATTACATCCGTAAACAGCACATTACACTTTCTTCTCAAGTGTACACGGAACATTCTCCAGGATAGATCACATCTTGGGTCACAAATCAAGCCTCAGAAAATTTAAGAAAATTGAAATCATACCAAGCATCTTTTCTGACCACAACGCTATGAGATTGGAAATCAATTACAGGAAAAATAAAACTGTAAAAACCATAAATACATGGTGGCTAAACAGTGCACTAATAAATAACCAAGATATCACTGAAGAAATCAAAGAAAAAATTTAAAAAATACATAGAAACAAATGACAATGAAAACACAACAACCCAAAATCTATGGGATGCAGCAAAAGCAGTTAAGAGGAGAATTTATAGCAATTCAATCTCATCTCAAGAAACAAGAAAAATCTCAAATAAACAATCTAACACTACACGTAAAGCAACTAGAGAAAGAAGAACAAAGAAAACCAAGTCAGTAGAAGGAAAAAAATCAGAAAGATCAGAGCAGAAATAAATGAAATAGAAACAAAGAAAACAATAGCAAAGATCAATAAAACTAAAAGTTGGTTCCTTCAGAAGATAAAATTGATAAACCCTAAGCCAGACTAATCAAGAAAAAAAGGGAGAGGACGCAAATCAATAAAATTAGAAATGAAAAAGGAGAAATCACAACTGACACTGCATAAGTGCAAAGAGTTATAAGAGACTACTACAAACAACTATATGCCAATAAAATGGACAACCATGAAAAAATGGACAAAATCTTGGAAAGGTAAAATTTTCCAAGACTGAACCAGGAAGAATTAGAAAATATAAACAGACCTATCACAAGTAATGAAATTGAAACTGTAACTAAAAATCGTCCAACAAACAAGAGTCCAGGACCAGATGGCTTCACAGGTGAATTCTATCAAACATTCAGAGAAGAGCTAACACCAAACCTACTCAAACTCTTGCAAAAAATTGCAGAGGGAGGAACACTCCCAAATTCGTTCTACAAAGCCACCATCACTCTGACACCAAAACCAGAAAAAGATATCAAAAAAAAGAAAATTATAGACCAATATCACTGATGAACATAGATTCAAAAATCCTGAATAAATACTAGCAAACAGAATCCAACAACATATTAAAATGATCATATCACCATGATCAAGCGGGATTTATCCCAGGGATTCAAGGATTCTCCAGTATATGCAAATCAATCAATGTGATACACCATATTAACAAATTAAGGAATAAAAACCACATGATCATCTCAATAGATGCAGAAAAAGCGTTTGACAAAATTCAACACCCATTTATGGTAAAAACTCTCCAGGAAATGGGCATAGAGGGAACCCACATCAACATAATAAAGGCCATACATGACAAACCCACAGCAAACATCATACACAATGGTGAAAAACTGAAAGCATTTCCACTAAGATTAGGAAAAAGACAAGGATGTCCACTCTTGCCACTCTTATTCAACATAGTTTTGGAAGTCCTAGCCATGGCAATCAGAGAAGAAAAAGAAATAAAAGGAAGCCAAATTGGAAAAGAAGAAGTAAAACTGTCAGTGTTTGCAGATGACATGGTACTATAACAGAAAATCCTAAAGATGCAACCAGGAAATTACTAGAACTAATCAATGAATATGGTAAGGTTGCAGGATACAAAATTAATGCACAGAAACCTCTGGTATTCCCATACTTTTCGTTGTCCCATATTGACAACGAAAAATCAGAAAAAGAAATTAAGAAAACAATCCCATTTACCATCACAACAAAAAGAATAAAATACTTAGGAATAAACCTACCTAAGGAGGCAAAATACTTCTACTCAGAAAACTATAAAACACTGATGAAAGAAATCAAAGATGATGTAAACAGATGGAGAGAAATATACCATGATCTTGGATTGGAAGAGTCAACATTGTGAAAATCACAATACTACCCAAAGCAATCTACAGATTACATGCAATCTCTATCACACTACCAATGTATTCTTCACAGAATTAGAACAAAAAATTTTACAATTCATATGAAAACACAAAAGACCCCGAATAGCCAAAGCCATGTTGAAAACGAAAAATGGAGCTGGAGGAATCAGGCTCCCTGACTTCAGACAATACTACAAAGCTACAATAATCAAACCAGCATGGTACTGGCACAAACACAGACATATGGATCAATGGAAGAGAATAGAGAGCCCAGAAATCAACCCACACACCTATGGTCAATTAATCTTCAACAAAGGATGCAAGAATATACAGTGGGAAAAAGACAGTCTCTTCAGCAAGGGGTGTTGAGAAAGGTGGATAGCTGCATGTAAATCATTGAAACTAGAACACACCCTTCTCACCATACACAAAAATAAACTCAAAATGTTTTAAAGACTTAAACGTAAGACATGACACCATAAAACTTGTAGAAGACAGCATAGACAAAACATTCTCTGACATAAATCATAGCAATGTTTTCTTAGGTCAGTCTCCCAAGGCAATAGAAATAAAAACAGAAATAAACAAATGAGACCTAATCAAACTTACAAGATTTTGCACAGCAAAGAAAACAAAAAGACAACCTACAGAATGGGAAAAATATTTGCAAATGATGCAACCAAGAAGGACTTAATTTCCAAAATATACAAACAGGTCACACAACTCAACAACAACAGAGAAACAAATAACCCGATCGAAAAATGGGCAGAAGACCTAAATATATATTTCTCCAAAGAAGACATACAGATGGCCACTAGGTACATGAAAAGATGCTCAATATGTTTAATTATCAGAGAAATGCAAATCAAGACTACAAGGGACCAACTTACACTGGTCAGAACGGCCATCATCAAAAAGTCTAGAAACAATAAATGTTGGTAAGGGTGTGGATAAAAGAGAACCCTCCTGCACTATTAGGGGGAATGTAATCTAGTGCAGCCACTGTGGAAAACAGTATGGAGATTCCTCAGAAAACTAAAAATAGAATTACCATATTATCTAGCAATTCCACTCTTGGGCATACATCCAGACAAAACTATAACTGAAAAAGATACACGCACCCCTATGTTCATAGCAGCACTATTCACAATAGCCAAGACATGGAAGCAACCTAAATGTCTATCAACAGATGAATGCATAAAGAAGATGTTGTCGGCTTCCCTGGTGGTGCAGTGGTTGGAAATATGCCTGCCAATGCAGGGGACACGGGTTCGATCCCTGGTCCTGGAGGATCCCTCATGCCGTGGAGCAACTAAGCCCATGCATCACAACTGCTGAGCCTGCACTCTGGAGCCCACAAGCCACAACTACTGAAGCTCGTGCACTTAGAGCCCATGCTCCGCAACAGGAGAAGCCACCGCAATAAGAAGCCTGTGCACCACAATGAAGAGTAGCCCCTGCTACCCGCAGCTAAAGGAAGCCCACGCACAGCAACTGAAGCAGAAAAAAAAAAAGATGTTGTACATATATACAATGGAATACTACTAAGCCATAAAAAATAATGAAATAATGCCACTGGCAACAACACTGATGCAACTAGAGAGTATCATACTATGTGAAGTAAGTCAGAAAGAGAAAGACAATTACCATATGATACCACTTATATGTAGAATCTAAAGTATGACACAAATGAACCTGTCTGCAAAACAGAAACAGACTTATGGACACAGAGAACAGACTGGTGGTTGCCAAGGGGGAGGGGGTTAGGGGAGGATGCAGTGGAAGGTTGGTGTTAGCAGATATAAGTTATTATATATAGAAGGAAGAAGCCACAAGGTCCTATTGTATAGCATAGGGAACTATATTCAGTATCCTGTGATAAACCATAATGGAATATTAAAAGAAACGAATGTATATATATAACTAAATCACTTTGCAGTACAGCAGAAATATGACATTGTAAATCAACTATACTTCAATAAACAAAAGAATAGAACTACCTCTTCTTTTCAAATAATTTATATACAATGAAGTTTGGTATGCACAACAGGCCAAATGTTATCTAGTGTTTTGTTTTTACTATCTAAATTTGATCCTACCAGCAGAAACCCTCACTGTAGTTCTGACTTTCTGAGCCTCTTAACTTACACGGGTTCTTTCTAAAGCCTGAGAAGGGGCCTAACACTGTGTTATATAGTTACTCATTTTGTTAAAGTTTGCAAAAGATATTTTATGACTGAAATTATACGGTATTTGTACTTTCTCTGTATGACTTATTTCACTTAGCATAATACCCTCAAGGTCTATCCATGTTGTCACAAATGGCAGATTTCATCTTTTTTATGGCTGAGTAGTATTCCATTGTATATGTTACCTCCATAAAAAATAAATCTAAAATTAAAAAAAAGATATTTTAATTGCCATCTGATAAGATTATTCTTTTTTTCTAACATGAGTTTTCATCCATCAAAGCTAACCTGTGTGTCTGGTGGCAACAGAGTGAACTGGACATCCTAGTGACCCAGTTAAGGGTAAGCTGAGTTGGGGATACATTTAGTTTGCAGGGACTTCCTTATACAGGTAAGTTGTTAGTTAACTATTCTGAAGTAGAAATGATTTTCAGATTTACTCTTCCTGCCTGCTGTACCAATTCATGCAGCATCGTGACAGGAAGACTATGGCACAGACACTGGGCTGAGGAGGTAGCCAGGAGGAAGTGTGAAAAGTTGGATCGTGGTTTGTGGAAAATTATTCCAAATCTTATAGACCATATAAACACTTGATAATTCTTCCTGTATTTCAAAATACATAATGCACGTGTATTATGTATTTGAATATTACCAAGAGAAAATTATGAATTAACAAAAAAACTAAGTCATTGATAATTAAAAAAATAGATAAACCATTTCAGAAGACTGAAATGCCTATTTTCCATATAAAATATCACAAAATCTTGATTATGCTATGAAATAGTAAAAATAAATTTAGGAGTATGGGATAAATAAGTTAAAAAATAATAAAAAGATATGTAACTAAACACTGAAGGAGAAGTACTAGAGGTAAGTGAGGCAGTTAATTTTTTTAACTGTATTATCTTTCTGAGGTGTTGTGATGAACTATTTATCAGATTTTCAAACTTTATAATTTGATGAGTTCTCATTATAAATACACATATTTTGTACTTAATTCTTAATTTATAGTTTTGTATTCTTTTTCTTAAAAGAGGCCTCCACATTTCTATAAGCTTAAGTCTCAGAAGACCTGGGCTCACCTCTGCCTACAAGTAAGTATAAGTGTTATTATTATTACTATTATTATGTCTAGTTTAAGGATGAGAAGACTGAAGTCTTGGAGCTACAATGTAATTTCTCCCTCTTCACAGACCAAGTGGTAGAACTAGGACTCCAACCAAGGTCTGTCTGAATACATGGGTCGATCTCAATGTTTACAAAACAATGCCTCTCAAAATATTTGGGAGTCAGTCACACTAGGTCACACCAAGAATTTTTCTTCCCACCCCTTGATTTCTCCAATATTATGCAGTAGGATTTAGTTAACTATATCAGTGAACTAGGTACACAAAAATAAACAAAATTTCATTAAGCCTTGTTTTCTAGGAGTGGGCATTCTTGTCAGGGAGAGAGAGAGATGAGGAGAGGTGAGGATGTTACTACATAGCATAGTAAGTACCTGATATTCCCAAGTTGCACTTGGAGAATCTTGGAAGTACACTTGATTCAATCTGAGTGAAGATGATGACGGGGTAGAGCTGGGTTAAGTAAAAGATTCATACAATATGTGACACCTGGACGGATTTTTAAAAGACAAATAGGATGAAGCCCAGTTAAGAAGAAAGGATGATGTTACTACAGGCAGGGCTGTGTCATGTTGAAGGGCACAGAGGTGTGATACAGCACATGGTACTTGAAGAGCTGTGCGGAAATCGTGTGCAAGCCTGTGTCCTTGTCTTTTGAAGTAAAAGGTTTTCCCTTTAGCCTCCCAGGCCTCCCCTCATTCTCAAAAGGCCGACTCAAGAGTTAATGTTTAGGGCATGTGAAGATGTAGAAACAAAGAACAGCTATTGGGCTGCAGAGCTGGTCACAATTTAGACTATGTATCTGCCACATGGCAGAATCACCTAACTCGCAGTTTCCTGAAAGATATAAAGGCCTGACACACATTCCTAAGTTGTTTTTATAGGAAGCCGACCCCCACCAGATGAAAACTGCTGACTTCAAGCACACAGACCCTAGACTGGTTGAAACCAGAAGGTTGATGATGCTTGAAACTCCACCTTGATGCCAACCAATCTGAGAACTGTGCGTGAACTGATCATGCACCCTGCAGCCCCCTCCCTCTTTAAAACATCTTCCCTGAAAGCCATTGGGGAGTTTGGGTGTTCTGAGCATGAGCTACTTGTTCTCCTTGCTTGGCACCCTGAAATAAGTGCTGGACTTTCCTTCACCACAACCCGGTGTCAGCTGATTGGCTACAATGCATGCGAGCGAGCCAACACAAGTTTGGATCAGTAACTTACGTAGTTTCACATTGCTGGAGCATAATATTTAAAAGCCAGCAATTGGAGAAAATTATACTAGAAAAGTGCCACAGTTTTATATACTTTGTTAAGAAGCTTGAATTTTATCTTATACTTAAAATTAATCTGGAGTTTAAAAAATATTTAAAGCAGAAGGATGATTTCGTTTGCATTGTGATTAGCTCCAACATGGTGGCATAGGTGTTCAAGATGAATTTGAGATGAACAGAAGACCCAGTCCAGTGAGGAGGGTGCGGCAGCAATCCAGGTGAGAATAAGTAGGTCTGAACTAAGGGTAATGAAGACTGATGAAAGAGGATGGATTTGATAGTAACTAAATGTGATGGTCAGTTGAGAACTATTTAAGACACCATGATGTATCCTGTGGTTTGATGAATCATTGTTTGATGAAGCCAACAGTTTAAGCAGAATAATAGGAGGGAAATCAAAAAGGAAAGAGAAACTGATGTTTCATTTTGGACTTCTTAAATGTGAAGTGACGTTGAGATAACCTATTAGAAATGTTAAGCAGACATCTCAAGATGACCCTTGGATATAGTTAAACGTTTGAGTTTCATTAGTATTTTGGTAGCAGCTTAAACTATGATTACAGATGGATTTACCAAAGCAGCACATAAAGAGAAAACAATCTCTGAAAAAATAGGCCAGTCTTTTTGAATTATGGTTTTCTCTGGGTATATGCCCAGTAGTGGGATGGCTGCATCATATGGTAATTCTATTTTTAGCTTTTTAAGGAATCTTCATACTGTTCTCCATAGTGGCTGTAACCATTTATATTCCCACCAACAGATCAAGAGGGTTCCCTTTTCTCCACACCCTCTCTGGCATTTGTTGTTTGTAGATATTCTGATGATGCTCATTCTAACTGGTGTGAGGTGATACCTCATTGTGGTTTTGATTTGCATTTCTCTAATAATTCGTGATGTTGAGCAGCTTTTCATGTGCATATTCGCCATCTGTATGTCTTGTTTGGAGAAATGTCTACTTAGGTCTTCTGCCCATTTTTGGATTGGGTTGTCTTTTTGATATTGAGCTGCATGAGCTGTCTATATATTTTGCAGATTATTAAACAAATCAATTAAGGCTTTACTTGAATAGTCTAACCTGGAGTCACTGGGAGGGAAACAACGAAGATAAGAGCTACTTCCTTGTCCCATAAAGAACAACTATTTGATCCTGACTGCTGCCTTTTCAGTGTTTTATATATTTTGTAGAGAACCTACTCAAATTGTTTTCAAAACTGAAGCCACAGGATTTCCTTATTTATAATTTAACTGAGTTTGTCCCATTAGATATTAAAATTGTTTGTGCCTCTTTCTCCTCATGCCTCTTTATTTCCCCATCCCATGTGTTTTGACCTTGAGTTCACATTTAAAGAGACTCCTGCTAGAGATTCATAGTGCATCAAAAAAATAGATTAAAAGTTTTAAGAGCAATCTCTTCATCGCAATCTCTTCATCTACATTATTCTACCAAGTTAAATGACAAAATAAAATTTTGATGTTCACAGTAGGAAAGATAATAGTTTTACCTTCCAGTGGTCTGCTGCAGAACATGCTTAAATGAGTGCATATGTAATACAGAGCAAAACTTCATCTGTGTTCTGCATAACAGCGTCTTGCCTGTAGATAATTTCAGTGTGGGATGTGAGAAGGAATTTTGAAATGCACAGCCTGTTTCCTGCAGATAAGTTTATGTGTCCTCCTTTCATCATGAAAAGAAGATAATAGTTACCCTATAAACAAATGCAAAATTTCAAATCTACTCTTGATTCTAATCGCTTTCAGTCGGGGTTCAGGATTACCACAATGCACTGTGTGAATCTGCACTGCATTAAGCTCAGGATAACTTCTTAAAATGTTGTAAGGATGATTTGTAACTTGTAGTACATGTTCGAATGTTTTAATGATTTGGACATATGCACATTAATACTTAAATAGTTGATGTCAATACCAATGCAGCTCCATAGAGCTATCAAAATAATCAAGGTCAAAATATTCAATTTGAGGGCTTCCCTGGTGGCACAGTGGTTGAGAGTCCACCTGCTGATGTAGGGGACACGGGTTCTTGCCCTGCTCTGGGAAGATCCCATATGCCGCAGAGCGGCTGGGACCATGAGCCATTCCGCTGAGCCTGCGCATCCAGAGCCTGTGCTCCGCAACGGGAGAGGCCACAACAGTGAGAGGCCCGCATACCGCACCAAAAAAAAAAAAAAAAAAAAAAAAAAAAAATATATATATATATATATATATATATTCAATTTGAGAAGGTACCCAAAATACTTTACCATCCAAGAGCTCTCATGACTAAAATAGTTACGTAGTTTTCTTTAAGAGTAATGTAGAATGTGTGTGTGTGTGTGTGTGTGTGTGTGTGTGATGGAGGGGGCGGGGAGGGGGTAATAATAGGTGAAAAGCCCAGAACTGAGAGTCAGTTCCACCATCCCTATACCCTAACCAGTCCCACTTACGCATTCATCTATTTCTGTTCTTACTCATATGCCCTGAGACAGTCATGCCCTGAGAAAATGTCTTTCCTAAAAGACAGAGTAAAGGAGAAGTTGTTATTGGGGCACAGTGTTGTCTTGATGTGGTAGTCCCCATGACCCTGGTACCATGATTTATTTCCCCTTTAGATTACTTTCTTCTTGTTACTATTGCTGAACACCTGCTTAAATGTTTGATCTTTGAGGTTCTGACTTCCTGAGACCTGGCCCTGCTATCATCTTGTTCGGCCCTTAGTTTCCAAGTGGGAACAGGACAAGTCAGAATGACCCCTTACTCCCTTAATGTTTGTTCTGCTTTGGCCTTTGGCATACATTGACCCCCCAAATTTAGACCTCCTGGATCCTAAGAGCTACAGACTTTAACCAATTCTTTCCCTTGAACGTAAAGAGTAATGCACCCTTCTGTTTGGTAGCAGTCATTCCAAACAAATTCAGAGATTGCTTCCACAGCATTCCTAGCTATGGTCACATTATATCTACTTTAGCACAGCAGGTGATTAAGAGTTCATTATATTTTAAGGCAATTTGTTCCTATTATGAACAGTGCCTCCTTAATATAACAAGTTAATGATTGGATTTATGTAAGTGAGCCAGTTGTTATGTTAAATAGCTACATTCTACGTCTATTCATCCATAGTCACACTACATGAATTCCATCTGTACTTAGAGTTCTTGTAAGTTGATGTTCTGGGAATTTTGATGGATTCCAGCTTTTAGAAAAAAGTGAAGACACTAAGGGGAAAAGATGACTAGAAGTTGGAAGGTGGTCAGGAGAGGTAAGCAAAGATGCAGGATCTTCAGTTCAGAGGGCCTGGTGGTAGAGAGAGTGTCAGCCTGTAGTTGAACCACACAGACATAGCTCTGTGGCACTGCCCACACACCACTGGACAGAGAGAGCTGTATGATAAAACCAAAAGATCTTTGTCACCATAGAGCCACACAACTATAATGAGGACTCAATTCCCAAAGACCAGGCTTACAAAAGTGATACTATGTCCTGAGCTGGCCAGAGAAATATTTTGTATCAAGGGTAATCCAACACCACTACATGGGCAGCTTAAGTGTAATATCTGCCACTCAGCTTATTTGGTTTTGTGTGTGTGTGTGTGTGTGTGTGTGTTTAATTAAAATGGCAGGCCTGCATAAGTAGATGTTTCAATAATGTCAGCCATCAGGCATGTCCTTGCTTCTGAACCAAGAAGAACATAGCAGCCCAGTTGTCTGATAGACGGAGCATTAATGTGAGATTGTAAGCAGTAGAAATCAGACAACTAGCAAGAGCAGTGGCCAGGACAGATAGTGGAGCAACTTGCAGATGTGAATTCTTGCCTGTCATAACTCTAACACTTAGAAGCCAAGATCAAAGGAGAAGGGCTGAGGTCCTAGCTCAGGGAGATATGAGTTATTTCTCCAGCAGACTTATGTACCAATTGTGTGTACACACACACACACACACATTTTTCTTCACACCACATCACTCTTCTGCTCGAAAGCTTGCAACAATTCCCATTTCACTCAAACTAAGAGCCAACATTCTTTGGCTATCCTACATGAGCTGATTCTAATCACCTCTTTGCCTCCATTCTATCTGCTGCTCCCTCACTGATTCTGATTTCCAACCCTCCTCGAAGTCTATTCTCAACTGCCCCCTCCTCATTAAAGCCTATCCTGACTCCCTTCTTTTTTTTTTTTTTTTTTTTTTCTTGCGGTACGCGGGCCTCTCCCTGCTGTGGCCTCTCCCGTTGCTGAGCACAGGCTCCGGACGCGCGGGCTCAGCGGCCATGGCTCTCAGGGCAACAGCCGCTCCGTGGCACGTGGGATCTTCCCGGACCGGAGCACGAACCCGTGTCCCCTGCATCGGCAGACGGACTCTCAACCACTGTGCCACCAGGGAAGCCCCTGACTCCCTTCTTTAAAACTGCTTTCACTCTACTCCCGGCTCTCCAAATCCCCCCCTTATCTTGTTTTACATTTTTTTTTTTTTTACTATTGTAGTTACCACCTTCTAAAATACTTTATCATTGGTTCTCTGACTCCTCCTAGATTGTTAACTCCAAGATTTTATTGATGTATCCTATGGACATAGAACAGTATCTGACCAGCCTTTTGTGTTCAAAAAAGCATTTGTTGAATAAGTGTATGAAGTTGAGCTAATGTTAAATTATTTTCCTTTTTTGGTGGCCACATGGGATGTCACATATTTTATTAAAGTCCTTAAGGGGTGAGAGGAGCTGCAAACACTGGGCAAGCAGCTTCAGCTGTGGTAGTGTTAGCCCTTAAAACAGAGAGTCCAGAAATTCCAGGAAGAGTGAGTGGTTGGCGCCAGACAGCAGCAGATCTGGAAAGCAAAAGTGCTTTAGGAAGAGAAAAGTTAGTCAAGAGAGTCTGAAGGTGGGGAAACAGAGTTTGTTCAATTCACATGCAGCAAAATGTACTTATCTATTGTGTTTGCTGTTTGTCTCACCGCATAAGAATAAAAGCTCTATAAAGACAGTGATTGTTGCTTCTATTGTTTACTAACATATTCCAGCACTAAGAACTCTGTGTACTTCAGAGGTGGGGCTCAATACATGTTTGTTAAATTAAGGCAAACACTGCTTCACTAATGGAGATTATATTTTTAACATATTTTTTGCTCACATCTGTGAATATTGTAACTAAAAGATATGATCTCATCAAGTTAATGTCATGTGTTAAAGAGAGGAAAAGTTGTTCTCTTCTGTTTTAATATAAATGGCTTTTTCAGAGAGAACAGATAAATGAGCAACATTAGAAGATGTTTAAATACTAGATCTACCCAAAGTAGAATAATTTAGCAAAAATGCTAAGTACAAGAATAAAGATCTTCATCTTTTTTTCTTTAAGTTACTGAAACTGTTACACATGAAAAAGAAGAAAAAAAGGAATTCTGTCCAAGCCCCGAGAAGAGACATTATGAGTAATTAATGTAGCCAAAAAGATACCACCAAGACTCTGCGTGCCAGTGCCACCTTGATTCACCACAGCACATGAAAGTTCTATTTGTTCATCTCAAGAAACTCAGGGAAGAAAAGGCTTTTGGATTTCAAATGTTTAGCTGTTAAAAAAAAATCTGAATAGAGGCACTAGAGATCACCCTTTAATTTCTTAGCATTTTAGGGAAAGTGAGCACATGCACAAAGATTAGTCTAGAAGAGAAACCTCCCACTGGGAGGGACAAATGGAGGAACAGTAGGACCTTGAGCTCATCTCCTCTCACAAGCACATCAAAATCACAACTAACTGTTGAACAACCATCAGTACAAAAGACTGGAACCTGCCAAAAAAAGTACATCCAAAGACAGAAAGAGGAAGCCACAACAAGATGATGGGGGTGGTGTACTCGTGATACAATGAAACCCCATACCACCAGGGTGGGTGACCCACAACTAGGGAACAATTGTATCACAGAAGTTCTCCCATAGGAGTGAGAGTTCTGAGCCCCACATCAGGCTCCCCAGCCTAGATGCCTGGCATCAGGAGGAGGAGCCCCCAGAGTATTTGGTTTTTGTTTTTGTTTTTTGCAGTATGCGGGCCTCTCACTGCTGTGGCCTCTCCCGTTGCAGAGCACAGGCTCCGGACGTGCAGGCTCAGCGGCCATGGCTCACGGGCCCAGCCGCTCCGCGGCATGTGGGATCTTCCCGGATCGGGGCACGAACCCGTGTCCCCTGCATCGGCAGGCGGACTCTCAACCCCTGCGCCACCAGGGAAGCCTGAGTACTTGGTTTTGAAGGCCAGCAGAGCTTGACTGCAGGAGCTCCACAGGACTGGGGGAAACAGAGACATCCACTCTTGGAGGGTGAACGCAAGGTTTCACATGCACCGGGACCTAGGGCAAAAGTGGTGACTAGAAAAAAAAAAAAAAAAAAAAAAAAGTGGTGACTAGGAGCCTGGGCCAGACCTACCTGCTGGTCTTGGAGGGTCTCCTGGGGAAGTGGGGGTGTGGCTGTAGCTCACCCTGGGGACATGGACACCAGTGTTGCTGGCAGAGGTATCAGAGAATGTCATCTACATGTACTCTTATTGAAGGTAGACATCTTGCCGGGGTCATAAGCACTCAAGACCTGGCCCCACCCAACAGCCTGTAAGCTCCCGTACTGGGACACCTCAGGCCAAACAAGCAGTAGAATGGGAACACGGCCCCACTGCCTAAGGACTTCCTGAATCCATAGTCACCCATGGCCCTGCCCACCAGAGGGCCAAGACCCAGCTCCACTCATCAATGGGCAGGCACCAGAAGCAAGAAAACTATGATCCTGCAGCCTGTGTAACTGAGTCCATAAACTAAGTCAGAACCTACTCTGGGGACAGGGGAGCAGCTGGACTCTGGCCCTTGGATGATGGGAGGAGAAAAAGAAAAGGCCACAACTAGAAACAAGAAAATTACAAAATGGGAAAGCTCACTAGTAAAGGTAAACATAAAGGCAGGAAATTATCCACACACAAATATGATATTAAAACCAGTAATCATGAGAGGAGGAGAGTACACATGCAGGATATTTAAAATGCATTTGAAATTAAGACATCAGCAACTTAAAACAATCACATTATTTATGTATATATATATGTATATATATATATATATATATATATAGACTGCTATACCAAAAGCTCATGATTACCACAAACCAAAAATCTGTAATATACAGGTGCACAAAAAGAAAAATGAATCCAAACACAACTCTAAAGACAGCCATCAGATCACAAGAGAAGAGAATAAAAGAGGAAATAAAAAAGTCCTCCAATATACTTAGCTAAGCACTTGTGCTTTGAGCAGGCCTGCCCCCTTCTGCTCCAATCCTGAACAAGGTACTACACTAGCTACCCAACCCTTCAACCAATCGGGTTAGAATTCAAAGAACCTGGAGCAGCCCTGAGGCCCACAGGCTCACATAAGAATATGACTCCCTATATTAAACATAATAGTTACTACCACTTAATTAAGCATTTGCTATTTGAGTCCTCTATGAGACCCTGGACATTAATTTTCATTTGCCTAGGAAGATCATCTGAGGATAATGTTACTCAAGGTCACACAAAACCCACTTGGATTCTAGAACCCATGTTCTTTCTATGGCACGGCTTATGAATAAGGGCCTGTCCACCTGGGTCTCCAGGTTAATATGGCAGTTTCCTCCCTTTGGGGCTGTAACCCTATCCTGAAGGTAGGCAGTCTTGACTGAAGCTCTGACACTCCATGTATCTCTTATAAGCCCCCTCCCTGCAATGGCTGGATCTGACTTGTGGACTCGGTCACTGGCTGGAGTCCTGCTCCTTCAGGGATGGGTTTCTAGTAAAAAGGCCATTCACTGGTCACTGTCTAGACCAGTACTGCTGGCCCCACCCACCACAGAAGCTCTGGGGTGGAGTTAGTTCACCCAGGCTGATCTACCTTCAACACCTTCTCCATATTAAACGCTGATGAGAGAGGTGTGGATGGTCACCTACTGTGGGCCAGCATTACATTACGCTCCTAAAATTTATTGTTGAACTTGAATGGTATTCATCCACCCTGGAACTGCAGGCTGCCTGTCATCCAGACATCAGATCATGGCCCAAAGCATGAAGAAATATTCCTTTGGTATGCTGACACAGTTGAAAAGGCTTTGTGCAAAAGATATACCAAAAAACAAACGTGAGATGTACACAGAGAAACTTTTAGTTCCTGCAGAATTATGGGTTGTTGGTCAAAGTTCACACTGTCAGCAGGAAACTCGCCCAACACTGTTTTGTAAAATCACAACAGGGTGATTAGGAAGTTGGCAAAAGTAGTGATTGGTAAAGTTGAGAGTCACAATTAGCCTCAGGTAGGAGCAGTTCATCCTATGGGTGCTACACCATACATTGGTTCTTTACAATGCGCATGAAAATCACCTGGGGCTCCTGTTACAACATGGATTCTAACTCAGTCCATTTGAGGTGGGGCCTGAGGCTTCGCATTTCTGACAAGCTCCCCTAACATGCTGAAAGCCTGATCCTCAGACTACATTTTGCTTAGCAAGCCACAGACCTCCTTGACACAGGTTTAAAAAGGAAATAATATAGTTGACTTACTTGGACCTAAGTTATGCATGTAGGTGGCATTTGAACCTTCCAGCCAAGGTACATGATCTTACCAGAAACTTAATCATTCAAAGAAGAAAAAGACTAAGCCAGAAAGGAGACACAGAGCGTGAGGGAGATGGAGCCTGGGGTTGAGGGGTCTGGAAACACATATAAAAATCAAGAGAGGGAAACAATGGGCAGTAGTCATAGAAACAGCAACAATGTTGTTCAACCGAGTAAATAACCCATGTTTGAAAAGCAGAGAAGGTAGCCTGCGTTATTTCAAGTCAGGCCTGGGAATGCCAGACCCAGAACTCTACACTCGCTGGCACAGAAAAGGCGAACTTCAAAGTCTTAACAACAAGTAACGGAAAGCAGTGCAGGCAAACCAATACCACCTGGGTGAGCACAGGGTCACAAATGTCCAGAAGGCAACCAGGTAGATTCCCAGATGCGGGAAGTGAACTTACCTGCTCACCTTCAGCCTCCAGAAGGAACTGAGCAAGAGAAGTCAGAGTGTCGTAGCCCTAGAGGAAACAGCGCGTCCACCAAGGAAGCCGGGAAGGGATGAAGTACGGGGGCTGGAAAACTCAGCAAACGCTCCACTCTGCTACCCACGTCAAATCCGACGTAAAGTTACGTCGTACGGAACCAATGACAGGCCTGTATTCCTTCTTACTGGCGTGGGGCAGAATCAACACGTGTGAGTTAAGTGGCTCTAGCTGTGAAAACTGGTAAACAGCGTGAAGCAGGAAGCACACTGAGCCTCCAAGTGAGGTCCCAGAACAGCAGTATCAGCCTCACCTGGGAACTTGTTAGGAAATGTAAATTCTCAGCCCCGCTCCAAACCTGCCAATCAGAGACTGCGGGGGTGGTGCCCTGCGGCCTGGGCTCCAACAAGCCTCCAGGTGATTCTGATGCACACTCACTGCAGCAGTCTATTGAAAGCAAGGTGGAGAGACAAGGCCAGGTGTGGCAAAGGACAATCATTATAAGTAGGCTTGATAATGGTGCTTTGAAAGAGCTAGTGAAGACTAAAGCCTGTTTACAGGGAGAAGAAAACCCAGGAGAGAAAATGTAATATAATAATTAATAAAACATGCTCAGTGATCAACAACAACAAAAAACAGTGGATGAATGTAAATTGTAGTTAAAAAATACAAGTGAAAATTTAGTAACAGGCATTAACAATCTTCATCTCTTAAGCTTTTTATTTAACAGCCACATATATGTCTACTGGTAAGGACACCATTAGGAATTTTCAATAATCCGTATGTCTCTTTCAAATGTATTTCTCCAGCATGGTAAGGGAGACCACCTTAGGTAGGTAGCTCTTTGGGCAGGGTAGCCATGTAATATAAATATATTTAACAAAATATCCTGAAAGATTGCTAAAAATCCTGAGCCCAAAACATATGACTTCAGAAAGTCACATAGTACAATAAAAATGGGGATAGCAACGTGAAAAAAGAAAAAAAAAAAAAAAAGAAGAGACACCTCCCAAAGGTTTAGTTCCTCTCAAGGAAGCCTGGGAAAGATGCTGCATCAAAACATTAAAATGACTCTGGTGCTCACAGTTTTTGGGTCGTATCAGCTTAAGGTTGAAATTCTCAAGAGATTGGTAAGATGTGGGATGAAATGATAGAAAAAAGTGCAGTCTTGGTATTAAGTAGAGCTATAAAATAAGAAAATAATTACAAACCATCATAAGTGGTAATTCTTTCATAGACTCATCCATATATTGGCTATAGGACTAAGAGGCTGGAGTCTTCTAAAGAAATTGGCACTCAGGTATGGGAAAGAGCAAGACACAGTGGAGACACTATGGTGAGAATAAGCAGATGCACAAGGGCAAATGGGTTGATAATGATCAGCTGTAATGTAGTTAAATCGTTTACTTAATACAGTGAGCACTGTGCTGAAGAAGACTTTTGGGCATCATTTCTACTTATGTTTTTGTTTTTAATTTTTATTTTATATTGGGGTATAGCTGATTAACAATGTTATGTCTACTTCTGTTTTGTGAAATAAAAGTAAAGGCTCACTCTTTACCCACCCAAGCACACCACACAATTACACACACACATACATGTGCACTCATCTCACTTCTAAAGTTAATCTATATTATGCCAAAGGCTTCTCCAAATTAAATCACAACATATTTAATTGAGGTATCACTCAGTGTGGAGAAGTGGAAGGAGAGATTGAGGAAGGGAGATCTCTTCTCCCTAAAGGTCATGTGGGACGTGAATATCTGGAGCCACTCAGAATATCGTCCCAGATAATTTTAAGCATAGTCTTGAAGGGCCTAGTGCCTTAAAGAAATAATTTAAGTGATTGTTATTAAAGAGGTACTGATGAGCACAAGCAGCTCTGTGTCCTTTAAGCTAAATGCTTTCTTTGTAGTGATAGAATAGAATAAATCATCCCATGTTTAGATATAGCTGAAGTATCACGTTTTGGGAAAATGCCCTAAAATGGTGCTCTGAACTGCTGTCAAAAGAGCCAGGACTTTCAGAGCTGGATTTGAGGATCTGTTATTACAAGACCCCTATGGCTGAAGGGTCAAAGACAAGACAGTATATATTTATCATGAGGCTCTTTATCTTCTTGCAAATAGGAGCCCTTGGTAATTCACAACAGTGTTTAAAAGGGTAGTTTTAAAAATTAATTATCTGGAGGTGCTCATTGTTGAGAGAGCAAATAGGTTTTGATTAAAGGTTCTAGGAGCATTAATAGAAAGGCTCCAAAGTGCTGGTTTGTCTAGATTACTGTAGCAGAGCTTGGCTAGTCATTTATCAAATTCTTTTCCTCTTCTTTCCAGGAAAGGTTATTATACAACTAGACTACTGCCTTCCTCGCAGTTAGATGTGGCTATGTGGCTGAGTTTTAGTCCTAGTTAGCAGAATGAGAATGGAAACAGTGTTTGGCCACTTCCAACCCTGGCCCATGAAAACGTCTCATGTGATCCTCCTCACTGTTCCCTCATCTCCCCATAAAATGCTAAAGATCCAGCAGAGAATGTTGACATTCTAGGGATGGCAGAGCCACATTTGGAAGGAGCTAGGATGCTGAAATCATTGCATGGAAGATCACCCACAATGATGGACTGTTATGTGAGCTAAAAATAACCTTCTAATGGGTTAGTTCTCTGACATCTGGGGATTGTTTTTATAGGTATTAGCCTAACACATGAAACCTGTGGTCCATTGACCTGTGCCTCATCTGCTAAACCTAGTAAATAGGTATAATAAATAGTAAAGCAACAAGTGAGCAGAAAATGTGTTTTTTTTTTACACTAGCTAGTCAAATCTCCAAAACAAAAATTATATAAAATTTAAGAATATATTAGAGGTAGACATATTCAGATTGGTGAAGAACTAATCTATTGGGGTGAAAAAGAAAAGCTAAGCTCTAAGAAGAATGAATACTTTTGAAAACTTTGTAAATAAGGGTTAGGTGGTATCTCAACGGTGATTTAAAGGCTTGGAAGCTTGGGTTGTACGGAAGCTTGAGCTAGTGATCTTCTTCCATTCTCCACATGCCTATCGGCATGTTAGAACTTAGGAATTAGGTGCTAAAAAGGACAAGGAAAACTAAAGGATCTCTAGAAAAATCCTGATGTACAATTGTCACAGACAAGTTTGGGGAATTTGTATGGCGTCCTGTTCAAAGAGTAAAATGACCTTCTCTATCATATGACTGTTTGGTGCCAAGCTGGACAAAATGTGGCTGTGATGGTAGTGACATTAGAAACTTTCTGTTATGGGACAATGCTTAGCACTGAGAATGCTTTTGCATTCTTGCTTCAATCACTAGAGAATGAAGAGAATCAGGACCACTTAGGAATTGCTGGGGTGTAGAACATTGTCATGGAGGAAGTATGTTAAAAACCTTTATGTACTAGCCCAATTTGGGACTTTGGAAATATCTGTATTATCTCAAGTTAGAAGGCCTAGGTTTTCCAGGTACAGAAGATGAAGATAAGCCTTACCTCCAGGGAAATTACAATTTTTTTTCCTGACTTTAGCATAAACTACACTGATGTAGTAAATATTTGAATTGGTTTTACTATTCAGCATTTAAGTACCTTTTTATTATTATCAAAAGGTCTGTCTTTGAGGGGAATTCCCAAGTCTTTACCAAAGGGCAAATAAGTGGGCCAAATGCTTCCTCTATTTTTCCTGGAAAGGACATATGACTTGACTTAATGTTTTACTACTGAACCCCTGAAGCAAGGACTGTGGCAGTGATGGAACTCAGGGGTCTGGACACAAATCTGACTCCTGTGATGATGTTTGCTCTGATGACGGCAGCTCTAAAGCCTTCAGAGCAGCCCTGACATCTGTCCATCTCCCAGGCAAGACCACCATTCTGTACATCTCTGATATCTTTATATTTATTCTGTTTATATTTAAGATTTTTGTTTTTGCTTCTGTTTAAGATATAGTTACTGTTGTTTATAAGTAAGACTTGACTGATACAACTGATTAAAGTAAGAATAGGATCGGGAATTTTCTAGTGGTCCAGTGGTTAGTACTCTGTGCTCTTACTGCGGAGGGCCCAGGTTCAATCCCTGGTTGGGGAGCTAAGATACCACAAGCTGTGTGGTGCAGCCAAAAAATAAAAAAAAAAAAGGATCAGTTTGTGTGTTACCGATAGTCAAGGCAATGACAACTGTCTATATTTTCCCTGTTTCAAAAAGCATTAATTGTATATGATTACATTTGGCCTTATGAGGAGGGAAAGAGCTCAGAAACTGGTATGGGCACAATTTTATTTGTTTTGTTTATTTTGGACCAAGAAGACCAATGATATCACATCCAAATGTGAAACATTTGCCCACTATATTTGGTAGAAAATCATGCCAAATCTGAAAGCTCGCCTGAAAGGGACCATTGAAGACAGTACCCGGAACTGAGGTGAAAATATTTCTTGTCCTAAAAGTCACATAGCAGAAACACTGGGAGCACAGTTTTGGTGGCAAAGTGTTTGGTGAAGTAAACTTTAAGATTTTCCCACTATAGAGAAGGAGGTATGGATTTCCATGCATGCCAGTGATTTTTAGCTAACTGTTTACATTGGTCTTTTCTTTCTTCACACAAGAGAGTTTGCCTAGGCACATAGCCACACTGGTAAAGATTGCTTAAATACAAATCTCATGAGTAAACCTCTAACCAATCTGCACTAAAGCTCGTATATTAATATTCCTTTATTTGTAATATTTTACTGGCATACATGGAAGGGAAATTCTAGAAAGCACAGAATTGAGAAACTATAAGAATAAAAATAATTTCTGAATATAAGATGATTAACCATTAAGGAAAAAAGCTACAATGTAAAATAACATGGCATATAAAAAGGAACGAAACTGAGTTATTTGTAGTGAGGTGGATGGACCTAGAGACTGTCATACAGAGTGAAGTCAGAAAGAGAAAAACAAATACTGTATGCTAACACATATATATGGAATCTAAAAAAAATGGTACTGATGAACTAGTGGCGGCGCAGGAATAAACATACAGACAGAGAATGGAATTGAGGACATGGGGTTGGGAAGGGGAAGCTGGGGCCATATGAGAGTAGCATTGACGTCCATACACTATCAAATATAAAATAGATAGGTAGTGGGAAGCAGTAGCATAGCACAGAGATATCAGCTCAGTGCTTTGCGAAGACTGAGAGGTGGGACAGGGAGGGTGGGAGGGAGGCTCAAGAGGGAGGGGATATGGGGATATATGTATGCATAGGGCTGATTCACTCTGTTGTACAACAGAAACTAACACAGCATTGTGAAGCAATTATACTCCAATAAAGATGTATAAAAAATTGTCTCAATCATCTTTTCTGAACACAACAGCATGAAACTAGAAATCAACCACAGAAAAAGAAATGAGGAAAAAAAAGATTACATGGAGACTAAAAAACACGCTACTAAAAAACCAATGGGTCAACATTGAAATCAAAGAGGAACTTTAATAATACCTTGAGACAAATGACAAAGAAAACACAACCATATAAAATCTATAGGATGCAGCGAAAGCAGTTCTTGGAATTTCATAGTGATACAGGGCTTCCTCTAAAAACAAGAAAAATCTCAAATAAATCACCTAACCTACCACTTAAAAAATTAAACAAAACATACAAAACTTGAATTCAGCAGAAGGAAGGAAATACTAAAGGTCAGAGAGTAAATAAATAGAGATAAAAAAAGTATAAAAAAATCAATAAAACCTAGAGCTGGTTCTCTGAAAGGGTAAACAAAATTGACAAACTTATGGCCAGGCCACCAAGAAGAGAAGAGAGAGGACTCAAGTAAACAAAATAAGAAATGAAAAGCAGACTTAACAACCGATATTGCAGAAATACAAAACATTATATGGGAGTACTATGAACAATATATGCCAACAAATTTGACAACCTACAAGAAATGGAGAAGTTTCTAGAAACACACAGCCCACCAAAATTGAATCAATAATAGATAATTTGAACAGACAAAGCACTAGAAATACAATAGAATCTGTAATAAAACAAACAAAAAACAAAAGAAAACAAACAAAAAAACTCCTTACAAACAAAAGTCCAGGACCAGATGGCTTCACAGGCGAATTCTACCAAACATACAAAGAACAAATTTTACCGACCCTTTTCAAACTCTTCCAAAAGATTGAAAAGGAGGGAACACTCCCAAAGACATTCTATGAGGCCACCATCAGCCTGGTACCAAAACCAGAGAAAGATACCACCAAAAAAGAAAATTACAGGCCAATATAGATATAGATGCAAAAATTCTCAAAAGAATATTAGCAAACCGAATCTTACAACACATGAAAAATATCTTACACCACGACCAAGTTTGATTCATCCCAAGTTCAC
Organism: Mesoplodon mirus; assembly: GCF_964341445.2. Lineage (NCBI taxonomy): Eukaryota > Metazoa > Chordata > Mammalia > Artiodactyla > Ziphiidae > Mesoplodon > Mesoplodon mirus. The sequence goes on from NC_138978.1 coordinate 186,797,295, forward strand.
AAGGATGATTCAACATAAGCAAATCAATGTGACACACCACATCAACAAAAGACAAAAACCACATGATCATCTCAATATATGCAAAAAAAAAGCATTTGACAAAATCCAACACCCATTCATGATAAAAACTCTTACCAAAGTGGGTATAGAGGAAACATATCTCAACATAATAAAAGCTATTTATGACAAACACACAGCCAATGTAATAATAGTGAAAAGCTGAAAGCCTTCCCACTAAAATCTGGAACAAGAAAGAATGGCCACTCTCACCTCTTCTATTCAACATAGTATTGGAAGTCCTAGCCACAGCAGTCAGACAGGAAAAAGAAATAAAAGGTATCCAAATTGGAAGGGAAGAGGTAAAATTGTCATTATGCAGATGACATGATACTATATACAGAAAACCCTCGGGACTCCACACAAAAACGACTAGAACTGATAAACAAAATCAGCAAGGTAGCAGGATAGAAGATTAAAATACAGAATTTGGTTGCATTTCTTTACACGAACAATGAAATATTAGAAAGTAAAAAAAAAAAAAAAAAACCTTTTAAAATCTCACCTCCCAAAATAAAATACTTAGGAATAAACCTGACCAAGGAAATGAAAGACTTAGACATGGATAACTATAAAACATTAATAAAGTAAATTGAAGGTGATTCAAAGAAATGGAAAGGTATCCCATGCTCTTGGATTGGAAGAATTAATATTGTTAAAATGGCCATACTACCCAAACCAATCTACAGGTTTAATGTGATCCCTATCAAATTTCCTATGACATTTTTCACAGAACTAGAACAAATAATCCTAAAATGTATATGGATCCATAAAAGACCCAGAGTTGCCACTGAAATCCTGAGGAAAAAAGAACAAAGCAGGAGGCATAACCCTCCCAGACTTCAGACAATACTACAAAGCTACAATAATCAAACCAGCATGGTATTGGCACAAACACAGACATATGGATCAATGGAAGAGAATAGAGAGCCCAGAAATCAACCCACACACCTATGGTCAATTAATCTTCAACAAAGGATGCAAGAATATACAATGGGAAAAAGACAGTCTCTTCAGCAAGGGTGTTGAGAAAGTTGGATAGCTGCATGTAAATCACTGAATCTAAAACACACCCTCTCACCATACACAAAAATAAACTCAAAATGTTTTAAAGACTTAAACATAAGACACGACACCATAAAACTTGTAGAAGACAGCATAGACAAAACATTCTCTGACATAAATCACAGCAATGTTTTCTTAGGTCAGTCTCCCAAGGCAATAGAAATAAAAACAGAAATAAACAAATGGGACCTAATCAAACCTACAAGATTTTGCACAGCAAAGAAAACAAAAAGACAACCTACAGAATGGGAGAAAATATTTGCAAATGATGCAACCAAGAAGGACTTAATTTCCAAAATATACAAACAGGTCATACAACCCAACAACAACAGAAAAACAAACAACCCAATCAAAAAATGGGCAGAAGACCTAAATATATATGTCTCCAAAGAAGACATACAGATGGCCAATAGGTACATGAAAAGATGCTCAACACGTCTAATTCTTAGAGAAATGCAAATCAAAACTACGAGGGACCACCTTACACTGGTAGGAACGGCCATCATCAAAAAGTCTAGAAACAATAAATGTTGGTAAGGGTGTGGATAAAAGAGAACCCTCCTGCAGTATTAGGGAGAATGTAATCTAGTGCAGCCACTGTGGAAAACAGTATGGAGATTCCTCAGAAAACTAAAAATAGAATTACCATATTATCTAGCAATCCACTCTTGGGCATACATTCAGGCAAAACTATAATTGGAAAAGATACATGCACCCCTATGTTCAGAGCAGCACTATTCACAATAGCCAAGACATGGAAGCAACCTAAATGTCTATCAACAGATGAATGGATAAAGAAGATGCTGTGGGCTTCCCTGGTGGTGCAGTGGTTGGGAATCTGCCTGCCAATGCAGGGGACATGGGTTCGATCCCTGGTCCTGGAGGATCCCACATGCCGTGGAGCAACTAAGCCCATGCATCACAACTGCTGAGCCTGCACTCTGGAGCCCGCAAGCCACAACTACTGAAGCCCGTGCACTTAGACCCCATGGTCTGCAACAGGAGAAGCCACCGCAATGAGAGGCCTGCACACCACAACGAAGAGTAGCCCCCACTAGCCGCAGCTAAAGGAAGCCCGCACACAGCAACCGAAGCAGCAAAAAAAAAAAAAAGATGTTGTATATCTTTTATATATACAATGGAATACTACTCAGCCATAAAAAATAATGAAATAATGCCACTGGCAACAACACTGATACAACTAGAGATTATCATACTATGTGAAGTAAGTCAGAAAGAGAAAGACAAATACCATATGATACCACTTATGTGTAGAATCTAAAGTATGACACAAGTGAACGTGTCTACAAAACAGAAACAGACTTATGGACACAGAGAACAGACTGGTGGTTGCCAAGGGGGAGGGGGTTAGGGTAGGATGGAGTGGAAGGTTGGTGTTAGCAGATGTAAGTTATTGTATATACACGGAATAAGCAACAAGGTCCTACTGTACAGCACAGGGAACTATATTCAGTATCCTGTGATGAACCATAATGGAATATTAAAAGAAACGAATGTATATATATAACTAAATCACTTTGCAGTACAGCAGAAATTAATATGACATTGTAAATCAACTATATTTCAACAAACAAAAGAATAGAACTACCTCTTTTTTTCAAATAATTTATATACAATGAAGTTTGGTATGCACAACAGGCCAAACGTTATATAGTGTTTTGTTTTTACTATCTAAATTTGATCCTACCAGCAGAAACCCTCACTGTAGTTCTGACTTTCTGAGCCTCTTAACTTACACGGGTTCTTTCTAAAGCCTGAGGAGGGGCCCTAACACTGTGTTATATGATTACACATTTTGTTAAAGTTTGCAAAAGATATTTCACGACTGAAATTATATGGTATTTGTACTTTCTCTGTATGACTTATTTCACTTAGCATAACACCCTCAAGGTCTATCCATGCTGACACAAATGGCAGATTTCATCTTTTTTATGGCTGAGTAGTATTCCATTGTATATGTTACCTCCATAAAAAATAAATCTAAAATTTTTAAAAAGGTATTTTAATTGCCATCTGATAAGATTATTCTTTTTTTCTAACATGAATTTTCATCCATCAAAGCTAACCTGTGTGTCTGGTGGCAACAGAGTGAACTGGACATCCTAGTGACCCAGATAAGGGTAAGCTGAGTTGGGGATACATTGAGTTTGCAGGGACTCCCTTATACAGATAAGTTGTTAGTTAACGATTCTGAAGTAGAAATGGTTTCCAGATATACTCTTCCTGCCTTCTATACCAATTTATGCAGCATCATGACAGGAAGACTGTGGCACAGACACTAGGCTGAGGAGGTAGCCAGGAGGAAGTGTGAAAAGTTGGATGGTGGTTTGTGGAAAATTATTCTGAATCTTATAGACCATATAAACACTTGATAATTCTTCCTGTATTTGACATACCAATAATTTGAATATTACCAAGAGAAAATTATGAATTAAAAAAACTAATTCATTGATAATTTTAAAAATTGATAAACCATTTCAGACAACTGAATTGCCTATTTTCCATATAAAATATCACAAAATATCGATTATGCTATGAAATAGTAAAAATAAAATTAGGAGTATGGGGTAAATAAGTTTAAAAAATAATAAAAATATATGAATCTAAACACTGAAGGAGAAATACTAGAGATAAGTGAGGCAGTTAATTTTTTTAACTATTATCTTTCTGAGGTGTTGTGATGAAATATTTATCAGATTTTCAAAATTTATAATTTCATGAGTTCTCATTATAAATATACATATTTTGTACTTAATTCTTAATTTATAGTTCTGTATTCTTTTTCTTAAAAGAGGCCTCCAAATTTCTATAAGCTTAAGTCTCAGAAGATCTGGGCTCACCTCTGCCTACAAGTAAGTATAATTGTTATTATTATTACTATTATTATGTCTAGTTTAAGGATGAGAAGACTGAAGTCTTGCAGCTACAATGTAATTTCTCCCTCTTCACAGAGCAAGTGGTAGAACTGGGACTCAAACCAAGGTCTGTCTGAATACATGGTCTATTTCAATGTTTACAAAACGATGCCTCTCAAAATATTTGTGGGTCAGTCACACTAGTTCGCACCAAGAATGTTTCTTCCCACCCCTTGATTTCTCCAATATTATGCAGTACGATTTAGTTCAGTTAACTATACCAGTGAACTAGGTCCACAAAAATAAACAAAATTTCATTAAGCCTTGTTTTCTAGGAGTGGGCATTCTTGTCAGGGAGAGAGAGAGATGAGGAGAGGTGAGGATGTTACTACATAACATAGTAAGTATCTGATATTCCCAAGTTGCACTTGGAGAACCTTGGAAGTACACTTGATTCAATCTGAGTGAAGATGATGATGGGGTGGAGCTGGGTTAAGTAAAAGAGTCACAGAATATGTGACACTGGGACGGAATTTTAAAAAACAAATAGGATAAAGCCAGGTTAATAAGAAAGGATGATGTTACTACAGGCAGGGCTGTGTCATGTTTAAGGACACAGAGGTGTCACACAGCACATGGTATCTGAAGAGCTGTGTGTGAAATCGTGTGCAAGCCTGTGTCCTTGTCTTTTGAAGTAAAAGGTTTTCCCTTTAGCTTCCCAGGCCTCCCCTCATTCTCAAAAGGCCGACTCAAGAGTTAATGTTTAGGGCATGTGAAGATGTAGAAACAAAGAACAGCTGTCGGGCTGCGGAGCTGGTCACAATTTAGACTATATATCTGCCACATGGCAGAATCACCTAACTCGAAGTTTCCCGAAAGATGTAAAGGTCTGACACACATTCCTAAGTTGCTTTTATAGGAAGCCGACCCCCACCAGATGAAAACTGCTGACTTCAAGCACACAGACCCTAGACTGGTTGAAACCAGAAGGTTGATGATGCTTGAAACTTCACTTTGATGCCAACCAATCTGAGAATTGTGCGTGAACTGATCATGCACCCTGCGGCCCCCTCCCTCTTTAAAACATCTTCCCTGAAAGCCACTGGGGAGTTTGTGTGTTCTGAGCATGAGCTACTTGTTCTCCTTGCTTGGCACCCTGAAATAAGTGCTGTACCACAACCTGGTGTCAGTTGATTGGCTACAATGCATGCAAGCGAGCCAACGCAAGTTCGGTTCGGTAACTTACGTAGTTTCACATTGCTGGAGCATAATATTTAAAAGCCAGCAAATTGGAGAAAATTATACTAGAAAAGTGCCACAGTTTTATATACTTTGTTAAGAAGCTTGAATTTTATTTTATACTTAAAATTAATCTGGAGTTTAAAAAATATTTAAAGCAGAAGGATGATTTCGTTTGCATTGTGATTAGCTCCAACATGGTGGCATAGGTGTTCAAGATGAATTTGAGATGAACAGAAGACCCAGTCCAGTGAGGAGGTTGTGGCGGCAATCCAGGTGAGAATAAGTAGGTCTGAACTAAGGGTAATGAAGACTGATAAAAGAGGATGGATTTGATAGTAACTAAATGTGATGGTCAGTTGAGAACTATTTAAGACACCACGATGTCTCCTGTGGTTTGATGAATCATTGTTTGATGAAGCCAACATTTAAGGCAGAAAAATAGGAGGAAAATCAAAAAGGAAAGAGAAATTTACGTTTCATTTTGGACTTCTTAAATGTGAAGTGACGTTGAGATAACCTATTAGAAATGTTAAGCAGACATCTCAAGATGACCCTTGGATATAGTTAAAGGTTTGAGATTCATTAGTATTTTGGTAGCAGCTTAAACCATGATTACAGATGGATTCACCAAAGCAGCACATAAAGAGAAAACAATCTCTGAAAAAATAGGCCAGTCTTTTTGAATTATGGTTTTCTCTGGGTATATGCCCCGTAGTGGGATGGCTGGGTCATATGGTAATTCTATTTTTAGCTTTTTAAGGAATCTTCATACTGTTCTCCATAGTGGCTGTAACCATTTATATTCCCACCAACAGATCAAGAGGGTTCCCTTTTCTCCACACCCTCTCTGGCATTTGTTGTTTGTAGATATTCTGACGATGCTCATTCTAACTGGTGTGAGGTGATACCTCATTGTGGTTTTGATTTGCATTTCTCTAATAATTCGTGATGTTGAGCAGCTTTTCATGTGCCTATTCGCCATCTGTATGTCTTCTTTGGAGAAATGTCTAGTTAGGTCTTCTGCCCATTTTTGGATTGGCTTTTTTTTTGATATTGAGCTGCATGAGCTGTCTATATATTTTGCAGATTATTAAACAAATCAATCAAGGCTTTACTTGAATAGTCTAACCTGGAGTCACTGGGAGGGAAACAACGAAGATAAGAGCTACTTCCTTGTCCCATAAAGAACAACTATTTGATCCTGACTGCTGCCTCTTCAGTGTTTTATGTATTTTGTAGAGAACCTACTCAAATTGTTTTCAAAACTGAAGCCACAGGATTTCCTTATTTATCATTTAACTGAGTTTGTCCCATTAGATATTAAAATCGACTGTGCCTCTTTCTCCTCACGCCTCTTTATTTCTCCATCCCATGTGTTTTGACCTTGAGTTCACATTTAAAGAGACTCCTGCTAGAGATTCATAGCGCATCAAAAAAATAGGTTAAAATTTTTAAGAGCAATCTCTTCATCGCAATGTCTTCATCTACATTATTCTACCAAGTTAAATGACAAAATAAAATTTTGATGTTCACAGTAGGAAAGATAATAGTTTTACCTTCCAGTGGTCTGCTGCAGAACATGCTTAAATGAGTGCATATGTAATACAGAGCAAAACTTCATCTGTGTTCTGCATAACTGCGTCTTGGCTGTAGATAATTTCAGTGTGGGATGTGAGAAGGAATTTTGAAATGCGCAGCCTGTTTCCTGCAGATAAGTTTATGTGTCCTCCTTTCATCATGAAAAGAAGTTAAGATAATAGTTACCCTATAAACAAATGCAAAATTTCAAATCTACTCTTGATTCTAATCGCTTTCAGTCGGGGTTCAGGATTACCACAATGCACTGTGTGAATCTGCACTGCATTAAGCTCAGGATAACTTCTTAAAATGTTTTAAGGATGATTTGTAACTTGTAGTACATGTTCGAATGTTTTAATGATTTGGACATATGCACATTAATACTTAATAGTTGATGTCAATACCGATGCAGCTCCATAGAGCTATCAAAATAATCAAGGTCAAAATATTCAATTTGAGGGCTTCCCTGGTGGCACAGTGGTTGAAAGTCCACCTGCTGATGTAGGGGACACGGGTTCTTGCCCTGCTCTGCGAAGATCCCATGTGCCGTGGAGCGGCTGGGCCCATGAGCCATGCCACTGAGCCTGCGCATCCAGAGCCTGTGCTCCGTAACGGGAGAGGCCACAACAGTGAGAGGCCCGCATACCGCACCAAAAAAAAAAAAAAAAAAAAAAAAAAATATATATATATATATATATATATATTCAATTTGAGAAGGTACCCAAAATACTTTACCATCCAAGAGCTCTCATGACTAAAATAGTTATGCAGTTTTAAGAGTAATGTAGAATATGTGTGTGTGTGTGTGTGTGTGTGTGTGTGTGTGATGGAGGGGGCGGGGAGGGGGTAATAATAGGTGAAAAGCCCAGAACTGAGAGTCAGTTCCACCATCCCTATACCCTAACCGGTCCCACTTATGCATTCATCTATTTCTGTTCTTACTCATATGCCCTGAGACAGTCATGCCCTGAGAAAACGTCTTTCCTAAAAGACAGAGTAAAGGAGAAGTTGTTATTGGGGCACAGTGTTGTCTTGATGTGGTAGTCCCCATGACCCTGGTACCATGATTTATTTCCCCTTTAGATTACTTTCTTCTTGTTACTATTGCTGAACACCTGCTTAAATGTTTGATCTTTGAGGTTCTGACTTCCTGAGACCTGGCCCTGCTATCATCTTGTTCGGCCCTTAGTTTCCAAGTGGGAACAGGACAAGTCAGAATGACCCCTTACTCCCTTAATGTTTGTTCTGCTTTGGCCTTTGGCATACACTGACCCCCCAAATTCAGACCTCCTGGATCCTAAGAGCTACAGACTTTAACCAATTCTTTCCCTTGAACGTAAAGAGTAATGCACCCTCTGTTTGGTGGCAGTCATTCCAAACAAATTCAGAGATTTCTTCCACAGCATTCCTAGCTATGGTCACATTATATCTACTTTAGCACAGCAGGTGATTAAGAGTTCATTATATTTTAAGGCAATTCATTCCTATTATGAACAGTGCCTCCTTAATATAACAAGTTAATGATTGGATTTATCTAAGTGAGCCAGTTGTTATGTTAAATAGCTACCTTCTATGTCTATTCATCCATAGTCACACTACATGAATTCAATCTGTACTTAGAGTTCTTGTAAGTTGATGTTCTGGGAATTTTGATGGATTCCAGCTTTTAGAAAAAAGTGAAGACACTAAGGGGAAAAGATGACTAGAAGTTGGAAGGTGGTCAGGAGAGGTAAGCAAAGATGCAGGATCTTCAGTTCAGAGGGCCTGGTTGTAGAGACAGCGTGAGCCTGTAGTTGAACCACACAGACATAGCTCTGTGGCACTGCCCACACACCACTGGACAGAGAGAGCTGTATGATAAAACCAAAAGATCTTTGTCACCATAGAGCCACACAACTATAATGAGGACTCAATTCCCAAAGACCAGGCTTACAAAAGTGATACTATGTCCTGAGCTGGCCAGAGAAATATTTTGTATCAAGGGTAATCCAACACCACTACATGGGCAGCTTAAGTGTAATATCTGCCACTCAGCTTATTTGGTTTTGTGTGTGTGTGTGTGTGTGTGTGTGTTTAATTAAAATGGCAGGCCTGCATAAGTAGATGTTTCAATAATGTCAGCCATCAGGCATGTCCTTGCTTCTGAACCAAGAAGAACATAACAGCCCAGTTGTCTGATAGACGGAGCATTAATGTGAGATTGTAAGCAGTAGAAATCAGACAACTAGCAAGAGCAGTGGCCAGGACAGATAGTGGAGCAACTTGCAGATGTGAATTCTTGCCTGTCATAACTCTAACACTTAGAAGCCAAGATCAAAGGAGAAGGGCTGAGGTCCTAGCTCAGGGAGATATGAGTTATTTCTCCAGCAGACTTATGTACCAATTGTGTGTACACACACACACACACACATTTTTCTTCACACCACATCACTCTTCTGCTCGAAAGCTTGCAACAATTCCCATTTCACTCAAACTAAGAGCCAACATTCTTTGGCTATCCTACATGAGCTGATTCTAATCACCTCTTTGCCTCCATTCTATCTGCTGCTCCCTCACTGATTCTGATTTCCAACCCTCCTCGAAGTCTATTCTCAACTGCCCCCTCCTCATTAAAGCCTATCCTGACTCCCTTCTTTTTTTTTTTTTTTTTTTCTTGCGGTACGCGGGCCTCTCCCTGCTGTGGCCTCTCCCGTTGCGGAGCACAGGCTCCGGACGCGCGGGCTCAGCGGCCATGGCTCACGGGACCAGCTGCTCCGCGGCATGTGGGATCTTCCCAGACCGGAGCACGAACCCGTGTCCCCTGCATCGGCAGGCAGACTCTCAATTCCTGCGCCACCAGGGAAGCCTGAGTACTTGGTTTTGCAGGCCAGCAGAGCTTGACTGCAGGAGCTCCACAGGACTGGGGGAAACAGAGATATCCACTCTTGGAGGGTGAACGCAAGGTTTCACATGCACCAGGACCTAGGGCAAAAGTGGTGACTAGAAAAAAAAAAAAAAAAAAAAAAAAGTGGTGACTAGGAGCCTGGGCCAGACCTACCTGCTGGTCTTGGAGGGTCTCCTGGGGAAGTGGGGGTGTGGCTGTAGCTCACCCTGGGGACATGGACACCATGGGTGCTGGCAGAGGTATCAGAGAATGTCATCTACATGTACTCTTATAGAAGGTAGACATCTTGCCGGGGTCATAAGCACTCAAGACCTGGCCACACCCAACAGCCTGTAAGCTCCCATGCTGGGACACCTCAGGCCAAACAAGTAGTAGAATGGGAACACAGCCCCACACATCAGCAGACAGGCTGCCTAAGGACTTCCTGAATCCATAGTCACCCATGGCCCTTCCCACCAGAGGGCCAAGACCCAGCTCCACTCATCAATGGGCAGGCACCGGAAGCAAGATAACTATGATCCTGCAGCCTGTGTAACTGAGTCCATAAACTAATTCAGAACCTACTCTGGAGACAGGGGAGCAGCTGGACTCTGGCCCTTGGATGATGGGAGGAGAAAAAGAAAAGGCCACAACTAGAAATAAGAAAATTACAAAATGGGAAAGCTCACTAGTAAAGGTAAACATAAAGGCAGGAAATTATTCACACACAAATATGATATTAAAACCAGTAATCATGAGAGGAGGAGAGTACACATGCAGGATATTTAAAATGCATTTGACATTAAGAGATCAGCAACTTAAAGCAATCACATTATTTATGTATATATATATATATATATAGACTGCTATACCAAAAGCTCATGATTACCACAAACCAAAAATCTGTAATATACAGGTGTACAAAAAAGAAAAATGAATCCAAACACAACTCTAAAGACAGCCATCAGATCAAAAGAGAAGATAGTAAAAGAGGAAATAAAAAAGTCCTCCAATATACTTAGCTAAGCACTTGTGCTTTGAGCAGGCCTGCCCCCTTCTGCTCCAATCCTGAACAAGGTACTACACTAGCTACCCAACCCTTCAACCAATCGGGTTAGAATTCAAAGAACCTGGAGCAGCCCTGAGGCCCACAAGCTCACATAAGAATATGATTCCCTCTATTAAACATAATAGTTACTACCACTTAATTAAGCATTTGTTATGTGAGTCCTCTATAAGACCCTGGACATGAATTTTCATTTGCCTAGGAAGATCATCTGAGGATAAAGTTACTCAAGGTCACACAAAACCCACTTGGATTCTAGAACCCATGTTCTTTCTATGGCACGGCTTATGAATAAGGGCCTGTCCACCTGGGTCTCCAGGTTAATATGGCAGTTTCCTCCCTTTGGGGCTGTAACCCTATCCTGAAGGTAGGCAGTCTTGACTGAAGCTCTGACACTCCATGTATCTCTTATAAGCCCCCTCCCTGCAATGGCTGGATCTGACTTGTGGACTCGGTCACTGGCTGGAGTCCTGCTCCTTCAGGGATGGGTTTCTAGTAAAAAGGCCATTCACTGGTCACTGTCTAGACCAGTACTGCTGGCCCCACCCACCACAGAAGCTCTGGGGTGGAGTTAGTTCACCCAGGCTGATCTACCTTCAACACCTTCTCCATATTAAACGCTGATGAGAGAGGTGTGGATGGTCACCTACTGTGGGCCAGCATTACATTACGCTCCTAAAATTTATTGTTGAACTTGAATGGTATTCATCCACCCTGGAACTGCAGGCTGCCTGTCATCCAGACATCAGATCATGGCCCAAAGCATGAAGAAATATTCCTTTGGTATGCTGACACAGTTGAAAAGGCTTTGTGCAAAAGATATACCAAAAAACAAACGTGAGATGTACACAGAGAAACTTTTAGTTCCTGCAGAATTATGGGTTGTTGGTCAAAGTTCACACTGTCAGCAGGAAACTCGCCCAACACTGTTTTGTAAAATCACAACAGGGTGATTAGGAAGTTGGCAAAAGTAGTGATTGGTAAAGTTGAGAGTCACAATTAGCCTCAGGTAGGAGCAGTTCATCCTATGGGTGCTACACCATACATTGGTTCTTTACAATGCGCATGAAAATCACCTGGGGCTCCTGTTACAACATGGATTCTAACTCAGTCCATTTGAGGTGGGGCCTGAGGCTTCGCATTTCTGACAAGCTCCCCTAACATGCTGAAAGCCTGATCCTCAGACTACATTTTGCTTAGCAAGCCCACAGACCTTGACACAGGTTTAAAAAAGAAATAATATAGTTGACTTACTTGGACCTAAGTTATGCATGTAGGTGGCATTTGAACCTTCCAGCCAAGGTGCATGATCTTACCAGAAACTTAATCATTCATAGAGGAAAAAGACTAAGCCAGAAAGGAGACGCAGAGCATGAGGGAGATGGAGCCTGGGGTTGAGGGGTCTGGAAACACATATAAAAATCAAGAGAGGGAAACAATGGGCAGTAGTCATAGAAACAGCAACAATGTTGTTCAACCGAGTAAATAACCCATGTTTGAAAAGCAGAGAAGAAGGTAGCCTGGGTTATTTCAAGTCAGGCCTGGGAATACCAGACCCAGAACTCTACACTCGCTGGCACAGAAAAGGCCAACTTCAAAGTCTTAACAACAAGTAACGGAAAGCAGTGCAGGCAAACCAATACCACCTAGGTGAGCACAGGGTCACAAATGTCCAGAAGGCAACCAGGTAGATTCCCAGATGCGGGAAGTGAACTTACCTGCTCACCTTCAGCCTCCAGAAGGAACTGAGCAAGAGAAGTCAGAGTGTCGTAGCCCTAGAGGAAACAGCGCGTCCACCAAGGAAGCCGGGAAGGGATGAAGTACGGGGGCTGGAAAACTCAGCAAACGCTCCACTCTGCTACCCACGTCAAATCCGACGTAAAGTTACGTCGTATGGAACCAATGAAAGGCCTGTATTCCTTCTTACTGGCGTGGGGCAGAATCAACACGTGTGAGTTAAGTGGCTCTAGCTGTGAAAACTGGTAAACAGTGAGGCAGGAAGCACGCTGAGTCTCAAAGGGAGGTCCCAGAACAGCAGTATCAGCCTCACCTGGGAACTTGTTAGGAAATGTAAATTCTCAGCCCCGCTCCAAACCTGCCAATCAGAGACTGCGGGGGTGGTGCCCTGCGGCCTGGGCTCCAACAAGCCTCCAGGTGATTCTGATGCACACTCACTGCAGCAGAGTCTATTGAAAGCACGGTGGAGAGACAAGGCCAGGTGTGGCAAAGGACAATCATTATAAGTAGGTTTGATTATGGTGCTTTTAAAGAGCTAGTGAAGACTAAAGCCTGTTTACAGGGAAAAGAAAACCCAGGAGAGAAAATGTAATATAATAATTAATAAAACATGCTCAGTGATCAACAACAACAAAAACAGTGAATGAATGTAAATTGTAGTTAAAAAATACAAGTGAAAATTTAATAACAGGCATTAACAATCTTCATCTCTTAAGCTTTTTATTTAACAGCCACATATATGTGTCTACTGGTAAGGACACCATTAGGAATTTTCAATAATCCGTATGTCTCTTTCAAATGTGTTTCTCCAGTGTGGTAAGGGAGACCACCTTAGGTAGGTAGCCTTTTGGGCAGGGTAGCCATGTAATATAAATATATTTAACAAAGTATCCTGAAAGACTGCTAAAAATCCCGAGCCTAAAACATATGACTTCAGAAAGTCACATAGTACAATAAAAATGGAGATAGAAATGTGAAAAAAGAAAAAAAAAAAAAAAAAAAAAAGAAGAGACACCCCCAAAGGTTTAGTTCCTCTCAAGGAAGCCTGGGAAAGATGCTGCATCAAAACATTAAAATGACTCTGGTGCTCACAGTTTTTGGGTCGTATCAGCTTAAGGTTGAAATTCTCAAGAGATTGGTAAGATGTGGGATGAAATGATAGAAAAAAGTGCAGTCTTGGTATTAAGTAGAGCTATAAAATAAGAAAATAATTACAAACCATCATAAGTGGTAATTCTTTCATAGACTCATCCATATATTGGCTATAGGACTAAGAGGCTGGAGTCTTCTAAAGAAATTGGCACTCAGGTATGGGAAAGAGCAAGACACAGTGGAGACACTATGGTGAGAATAAGCAGATGCACAAGGGCAAATGGGTTGATAATGATCAGCTGTAATGTAGTTAAATCGTTTACTTAATACAGTGAGCACTGTGCTGAAGAAGACGAGCATCATTTCTACTTATGTTTTTGTTTTTAATTTTTATTTTATATTAGAGTATAGCTGATTAACAATGTTGTGTCTACTTATGTTTCGTGAAATAAAGGTAAAGGCTCAATCTTTACCCACCCAAGCACACCACACAATTACACACACACATACATGTGCACTCATCTCACTTCTAAAGTTAATCTCTATTATCCCGAAAGGCTTCTCCAAATTAAATCACAACATATTTAATTGAGGTATCACTCAGTGTGGAGAAGTGGAAGGAGAGATTGAGGAAGGGAGACCTCTTCTCCCTAAAGGTCATGTGGGATGTGACTATCTGCAGCCACTCAGAATATCAGCCCAGATAATTTTAAGCACAGTCTTGAAGGGCCTAGTGCCTAAAAGAAATAATTTAAGTGATTGTTATTAAAGAGGTACTGATGAGCACAAGCAGCTCTGTGTCCTTTAAGCTAAATGCTTTCTTTGTAGTGATAGAATAGAATAAATCATCCCATGTTTAGATATAGCTGAAGTATCACGTTTTGGGAAAATGTCCTAAAATGGTGCTCTGAACTGCTGTCAAAAGAGCCAGGACTTTCAGAGCTGGATTTGAGGATCTGTTATTACAAGACCCCTATGGCTGAAGGGTCAAAGACAAGACAGTATATATTTATCATGAGGCTATCTTCTTGAAAATAGGAGCCCTTGGTAATTCACAACAGTGTTTAAAAGGGTAGTTTTAAAAATTAATTATCTGGAGGTGCTCATTGTTGAGAGAGCAAATAGGCTTTGATTAAAGGTTCAAGGAGCATTAATAGAAAGGCTCCAAAGGGCTGGTTTGTCTAGATGACTGTAGCAGAGCTTGGCTAGTCATTTATCAAATTCTTTTCCTCTTCCTTCCAGGAAAGGTTATTATACAACTAGACTACTGCCTTCCTCACAGTTAGATGTAGCTATGTGGCTGAGTTTTAGTCCTAGTTAGCAGAATGAGAATGGAAACAGTGTTTGGCCACTTCCAACCCTGGCCCATGAAAACATCTCATGTGATCCTCCACACTGTTCCCCCATCTCCCCATAAAAGGCTAAAGGTCCAGCAGAGAATGTTGACATTGTAGGGATGGCAGAGCCACATTTGGAAGGAGCTAGGATGCTGAAATCATTGCATGGAAGATCACCCACAATGATGGACTGTTATGTGAGCTAAAAATAACCTTCTAATGGGTTAGTTCTCTGACATCTGGGGATTGTTTTTATAGGTATTAGCCTAACACATGAAACCTGTGGTCCATTGACCTGTGCCTCATCTGCTAAACCTAGTAAATAGGTATAATAAATAGTAAAGCAACAAGTGAGCAGAAAATGTGCTTTTTTTTTACACTAGCTAGTCAAATCTCCAAAACATAGATTATATAAAATTTAAGAATATATTAGAGGTAGACATATTCAGATTGGTGAAGAACTAATCTATTGGGGTGAAAAAGAAAAGCTAAGCTCTAAGAAGAATGAATACTTTTGAAAACTTTGTAAATAAGGGTTAGGTGGTATCTCAATGGTGATTTAAAGGCTTGCAAGCTTGGGTTGTATGGGAGCTTGAGCTAGTGATCTTCTTCCATTCTCCACATGCCTATCGGCATGTTAGAACTTAGGAATTAGGTGCTAAAAAGGACAAGGAAAACTAAAGGATCTCTAGAAAAATCCTGATGTACAATTGTCACAGACAAGTTTGGGGAATTTGTATGGCGTCCTGTTCAAAGAGTAAAATGACCTTCTCTATCATATGACTGTTTGGTGCCAAGCTGGACAAAATGTGGCCGTGATGGTAGTGACATTAGAAACTTTCTGTTATGGGACAATGCTTAGCACTGAGAATGCTTTTGCATTCTTGCTTCAATCACTAGAGAATGAAGAGAATCAGGACCACTTAGGAATTGCTGGGGTGTAGAATATTGTCATAGAGCAAGTATGTTAAAAACCTTTATGTGCTGCTCCAATTTAGGACTTTGGAAATATCTATATTATCTCAAGTTAGAAGGCCTAGGTTTTCCAGGTACAGAAGATGAAGATGAGCCTTACCTCCAGGGAAATTACAATTTTTTTTCCTGACTTTAGCATAAACTACACTGATGTAGTAAATATTTGAATTGGTTTTACTATTCAGCATTTAAATACCTTTTTATTATTATCAAAAGGTCTGTCTTTGAGGGGAATTCCCAAGTCTTTACCAAAGGGCAAATAAGTGGGCCAAATGCTTCCTCTATTTTTCCTGGAAAGGACATATGACTTGACTTAATGTTTTACTACTGAACCCCTGAAGCAAGGACTGTGGCAGTGATGGAACTCAGGGGTCTGGACACAAATCTGACTCCTGTGATGATGTTTGCTCTGATGACGGCAGCTCTAAAGCCTTCAGAGCAGCCCTGACATCTGTCCATCTCCCAGGCAAGACCACCATTCTGTACATCTCCGATATCTTTATATTTATTCTGTTTTTATTTAAGATTTTTGTTTTTGCTTCTGTTTAAGATATAGTTACTGTTGTTTATAAGTAAGACTTGACTGACACAACTGATTAAAATAAGAATAGGATCGGGAATTTTCTAGTGGTCCAGTGGTTAGTACTCTGTGCTCTTACTGCAGAAGGCCCAGTTTCAATCCCTGGTTGGGGAGCTAAGATACCACAAGCTGTGTGGTGCAGCCAAAAAATAAAAAAAAAAAAGGATCAGTTTGTGTGTTACCGATAGTTAAGGCAATGACAACTGTCTATATTTTCCCTGTTTCAAAAAGCATTAATTGTATATGATTACATTTGGCCTTATGAGGAGGGAAAGAGCTCAGAAACTGGTATGGGCACAATTTTATTTGTTTTGTTTATTTTGGACCAAGAAGACCAATGATATCACATCCAAATGTGAAACATTTGCCCACTATATTTGGTAGAAAATCATGCCAAATCTGAAAGCTCGCCTGAAAGGGACCATTGAAGACAGTACCCGGAACTGAGGTGAAAATATTTCTTGTCCTAAAAGTCACATAGCAGAAACACTGGGAGCACAGTTTTGGTGGCAAAGTGTTTGGTGAAGTAAACTTTAAGATTTTCCCACTATAGAGAAGGAGGTATGGATTTCCATGCATGCCAGTGATTTTTAGCTAACTGTTTACATTGGTCTTTTCTTTCTTCACACAAGAGAGTTTGCCTAGGCACATAGCCACACTGGTAAAGATTGCTTAAATGCAAATCTCATGATTAAACCTCTAACCAATCTGCACTAAAACTTGTATATTAATATGCCTTTACTTCTTATATTTTACTGGCATACATGGAAGGGAAATTCTAGAAAGCACAGAATTGAGAAACTATAAGAATAAAAATAATTTCTGAATTTAAGATAATTAACCATTAAGCAAAAAAGCTATAATGTAAAATAACATGGCATATAAAAAGGAACGAAACTGAGTTATTTGTAGTGAGGTGGATGGACCTAGAGACTGTCATACAGAGTGAAGTCAGAAAGAGAAAAACAAATACTGTATGCTAACACATATATATGGAATCTAAAAAAAATGGTACTGATGAACTAGTGGCGGCGCAGGAATAAACATACAGACATAGAGAATGGACATGAGGACATGGGGTTGGGAAGGGGAAGCTGGGGCCATATGAGAGTAGCATTGACGTCCATACACTATCAAATATAAAATAGATAGGTAGTGGGAAGCAGTAGCATAGCACAGAGATATCAGCTCAGTGCTTTGCGAAGACTGAGAGGTGGGACAGGGAGGGTGGGAGGGAGGCTCAAGAGGGAGGGGATATGGGGATATATGTATGCATAGGGCTGATTCACTCTGTTGTACAACAGAAACTAACACAGCATTGTGAAGCAATTATACTCCAGTAAAGATGTATAAAAAAAATTGTCTCAAGCATCTTTTCTGAACACAACAGCATGAAACTAGAAATCAACCACAGAAAAAGAAATGAGGAAAAAAAAAGATTACATGGAGACTAAAAAACATGCTACTAAAAAAACAGTGGGGGCTCCCCTGGTGGCACTGTGGTTGAGAGCCCACCTGCCGGTGCAGGGGACGCGGGTTCGTGCCCCGGTCCGGGAGGATCCCACATGCCGCGGAGCGGCTGGGCCCGTGAGCCATGGCCGCTGGGCCTGCACGTCCGGAGCCTGTGCTCCGCAACGGGAGAGGCCACAACAGTGAGAGGCCCACGTACCGCAAAAAAAAAAACAAAAAACAAAAAACAAAAAACCAATGGGTCAACATTGAAATCAAAGAGGAACTTTAAAAATACCTTGAGACAAATGACAAAGAAAACACAACCATATAAAATCTATAGGATGCAGCGAAAGCAGTTCTTGGAATTTCATAGTGATTCAGGGCTTCCTCTAAAAACAAGAAAAATCTCAAATAAATCACCTAACCTACCACTTAAAAAATTAAACAAAACATACAAAACTTGAATTCAGCAGAAGGAAGGAAATACTAAAGGTCAGAGAGTAAATAAATAGAGATAAAAAAAGTATAAAAAAATCAATAAAACCTAGAGCTGGTTCTCTGAAAGGGTAAACAAAATTGACAAACTTATGGCCAGGCTCACCAGGAAGAGAAGAGAGAGGACTCAAGTAAACAAAATAAGAAATGAAAAAGCAGACTTAACAACCGATATTGCAGAAATACAAAACATTATATGGGAGTACTATGAACAATATATGCCAACAAATTTGACAACCTAGAAGAAATGGAGAAGTTTCTAGAAACACACAGCCCACCAAAATTGAATCAATAAGAAATAGATAATTTGAACAGACAAAGCATTAGAAATACAATAGAATCTGTAATAAAACAAACAAAAAACAAAAGAAAACAAACAAAAAAACTCCTTACAAACAAAAGTCCAGGACCAGATGGCTTCACAGGCGAATTCTACCAAACATACAAAGAACAAATTTTACCGACCCTTTTCAAACTCTTCCAAAAGATTGAAAAGGAGGGAACACTCCCAAAGACATTCTATGAGGCCACCATCAGCCTGGTACCAAAACCAGAGAAAGATACCACCAAAAAAGAAAATTACAGGCCAATATAGATATAGATGCAAAAATTCTCAAAAGAATATTAGCAAACCGAATCTTACAACACATGAAAAATATCTTACACCACGACCAAGTTTGATTCATCCCAAGTTCACAAGGATGATTCAACATAAGCAAATCAATGTGACACACCACATCAACAAAAGACAAAAACCACATGATCATCTCAATATATGCAAAAAAAAAGCATTTGACAAAATCCAACACCCATTCATGATAAAAACTCTTAGCAAAGTGGGTATAGAGGAAACATATCTCAACATAATAAAAGCTATTTATGACAAACACACAGCCAATGTAATAATAGTGAAAAGCTGAAAGCCTTCCCACTAAAATCTGGAACAAGAAAGAATGGCCACTCTCACCTCTTCTATTCAACATAGTATTGGAAGTCCTAGCCACAGCAGTCAGACAGGAAAAAGAAATAAAAGGTATCCAAATTGGAAGGGAAGAGGTAAAATTGTCATTATGCAGATGACATGATACTATATACAGAAAACCCTCGGGACTCCACACAAAATCGACTAGAACTGATAAACAAAATCAGCAAGGTAGCAGGATAGAAGATTAAAATACAGAATTCGGTTGCATTTCTTTACACTAACAATGAAATATTAGAAAGTAAAAAAAAAAAAAAAAAAACCTTTTAAAATCTCACCTCCCAAAATAAAATACTTAGGAATAAACCTGACCAAGGAAATGAAAGACTTAGACATGGATAACTATAAAACATTAATAAAGTAAATTGAAGGTGATTCAAAGAAATGGAAAGGTATCCCATGCTCTTGGATTGGAAGAATTAATATTGTTAAAATGGCCATACTACCCAAACCAATCTACAGGTTTAATGTGATCCCTATCAAATTTCCTATGACATTTTTCACAGAACTAGAACAAATAATCCTAAAATGTATATGGATCCATAAAAGACCCAGAGTTGCCACTGAAATCCTGAGGAAAAAAGAACAAAGCAGGAAGCATAACCCTCCCAGACTTCAGACAACACTACAAAGCTACAATAATCAAACCAGCATGGTACTGGCACAAACACAGACATATGGATCAATGGAAGAGAATAGAGAGCCCAGAAATCAACCCACACACCTATGGTCAATTAATCTTCAACAAAGGATGCAAGAATATACAATGGGAAAAAGACAGTCTCTTCAGCAAGGGTGTTGAGAAAGTTGGATAGCTGCATGTAAATCATTGAATCTAAAACACACCCTCTCACCATACACAAAAATAAACTCAAAATGTTTTAAAGACTTAAACATAAGACACGACACCATAAAACTTGTAGAAGAGAGCATAGACAAAACATGCTCTGACATAAATCACAGCAGTGTTTTCTCAGGTCAGTCTTCCAAGGCAATAGAAATAAAAACAGAAATAAACAAATGGGACCTAATCAAACTTACAAGATTTTGCACAGCAAAGAAAACAAAAAGACAACCTACAGAATGGGAGAAAATATTTGCAAATGATGCAACCAAGAAGGACTTAATTTCCAAAATATACAAACAGGTCACACAACCCAACAACAACAGATAAACAAATAACCCATTCGAAAAATGGGCAGAAGACCTAAATATATATTTCTCCAAAGAAGACATACAGATGGCCAATAGGTACATGAAAAGATGCTCAACACGTCTAATTCTTAGAGAAATGCAAATCAAAACTACGAGGGACCACCTTACACTGGTCAGAACGGCCATCATCAAAAAGTCTAGAAACAATAAATGTTGGTAAGGGTGTGGATAAAAGAGAACCCTCCTGCACTATTAGGGGGAATGTAATCTAGTGCAGCCAATGTGGAAAACAGTATGGAGATTCCTCAGAAAACTAAAAATAGAATTACCATATTATCTAGCAATCCACTCTTGGGCATACATTCAGGCAAAACTATAATTGGAAAAGATACATGCACCCCTATGTTCATAGCAGCACTATTCACAATAGCCAAGACATGGAAGCAACTTAAATGTCTATCAACAGATGAATGGATAAAGAAGATGCTGTGGGCTTCCCCGGTGGTGCAGTGGTTGGGAATCTGCCTGCCAATGCAGGGGACATGGGTTCGATCCCTGGTCCTGGAGGATCCCACATGCCGCGGACCAACTAAGCCCATGCATCACAACTGCTGAGCCTGCACTCTGGAGCCCGCAAGCCACAACTACTGAAGCCCGTGCACTTAGACCCCATGCTCTGCAACAGGAGAAGCCACCGCAATGAGAGGCCTGCACACCACAACGAAGAGTAGCCCCCACTAGCCGCAGCTAAAGGAAGCCTGCGCACAGCAACCGAAGCAGCAAAAAAAAAAAAAAGATGTTGTACATCTTTTATATATACAATGGAATACTACTCAGCCATAAAAAATAATGAAATAATGCCACTGGCAACAACACTGATGCAACTAGAGATCATCATACTATGTGAAGTAAGTCAGAAAGAGAAAGACAAATACCATATGATACCACTTATGTGTAGAATCTAAAGTATGACACAAGTGAACGTGTCTACAAAACAGAAACAGACTTATGGACACAGAGAACAGACTGGTGGTTGCCAAGGGGGAGGGGGTTAGAGGAGGATGCAGTGGAAGTTTGGTGTCAGCAGATGTAAGTTATTATATATACATGGAATAAGCAACAAGGTCCTACTGTACAGCACAGGGAACTATATTCAGTATCCTGTGATGAACCATAATGGAATATGAAAAGAAAGAATGTATATATATAACTAAATCACTTTGCAGTACAGCAGAAATTAATATGACATTGTAAATCAACTATACTTCAACAAACAAAAGAATAGAACTACCTCTTTTTTTCAAATAATTTATATACAATGAAGTTTGGTATGCACAACAGGCCAAACGTTATATAGTGTTTTGTTTTTACTATCTAAATTTGATCCTACCAGCAGCGACCCTCACTGTAGTTCTGACTTTCTGAGCCTCTTAACTTACACGGGTTCTTTCTAAAGCCTGAGGAGGGGCCCTAACACTGTGTTATATGATTACACATTTTGTTAAAGTTTGCAAAAGATATTTCACGACTGAAATTATATGGTATTTGTACTTTCTCTGTATGACTTATTTCACTTAGCATAACACCCTCAAGGTCTATCCATGCTGTCACAAATGGCAGATTTCATCTTTTTTATGGCTGAGTAGTATTCCATTGTATATGTTACCTCCATAAAAAATAAATCTAAAATTTTTAAAAAGGTATTTTAATTGCCATCTGATAAGATTATTCTTTTTCTCTAACATGAATTTTCATCCATCAAAGCTAACCTGTGTGTCTGGTGGCAACAGAGTGAACTGGACATCCTAGTGACCCAGATAAGGGTAAGCTGAGTTGGGGATACATTTAGTTTGCAGGGACTCCCTTATATAGATAAGTTGTTAGTTAACGATTCTGAAGTAGAAATGGTTTCCAGATATACTCTTCCTGCCTTCTATACCAATTTATGCAGCATCATGACAGGAAGACTGTGGCACAGACACTAGGCTGAGGAGGTAGCCAGGAGGAAGTGTGAAAAGTTGGATGGTGGTTTGTGGAAAATTATTCTGAATCTTATAGACCATATAAACACTTGATAATTCTTCCTGTATTTGACATACCAATAATTTGAATATTACCAAGAGAAAATTATGAATTAAAAAAACTAATTCATTGATAATTTTAAAAATTGATAAACCATTTCAGACAACTGAATTGCCTATTTTCCATATAAAATATCACAAAATATCGATTATGCTATGAAATAGTAAAAATAAAATTAGGAGTATGGGGTAAATAAGTTTAAAAAATAATAAAAATATATGAAACTAAACACTGAAGGAGAAATACTAGAGATAAGTGAGGCAGTTAATTTTTTTAACTGTATTATCTTTCTCAGGTGTTGTGATGCAATATTTATCAGATTTTCAAAATTTATAATTTCATGAGTTCTCATTATACATATACATATTTTGTACTTAATTCTTAATTTATAGTTCTGTATTCTTTTTCTTAAAAGAGGCCTCCAAATTTCTATAAGCTTAAGTCTCAGAAGATCTGGGCTCACCTCTGCCTACAAGTAAGTATAATTGTTATTATTATTACTATTATTATGTCTAGTTTAAGGATGAGAAGACTGAAGTCTTGCAGCTACAATGTAATTTCTCCCTCTTCACAGAGCAAGTGGTAGAACTGGGACTCAAACCAAGGTCTGTCTGAATACGTGGTCGATCTCAATGTTTATAAAACGATGCCTCTCAAAATATTTGTGGGTCAGTCACACTAGTTCGCACCAAGAATGTTTCTTCCCACCCCTTGATTTCTCCAATATTATGCAGTACGATTTAGTTCAGTTAACTATACCAGTGAACTAGGTCCACAAAAATAAACAAAATTTCATTAAGCCTTGTTTTCTAGGAGTGGGCATTCTTGTCAGGGAGAGAGAGAGATGAGGAGAGGTGAGGATGTTACTACATAACATAGTAAGTATCTGATATTCCCAAGTTGCACTTGGAGAACCTTGGAAGTACACTTGATTCAATCTGAGTGAAGATGATGATGGGGTGGAGCTGGGTTAAGTAAACGAGTCACACAATATGTGACACCTGGACGGAATTTTAAAAGACAAATAGGATGAAGCCCAGTTAAGAAGAAAGGATGATGTTACTACAGGCAGGGCTGTGTCATGTTGAAGGACACGGAGGTGTCACACAGCACATGGTACTTGAAGAGCTGTGTGTGAAATCGTGTGCAAGCCTGTGTCCTTGTCTTTTGAAGTAAAAGGTTTTCCCTTTAGCCTCCCAGGCCTCCCCTCATTCTCAAAAGGCCGACTCAAGAGTTAATGTTTAGGGCATGTGAAGATGTAGAAACAAAGAACTGCTGTTGGGCTGCGGAGCTGGTCACAATTTAGACTATATATCTGCCACATGGCAGAATCACCTAACTCGCACTTTCCTGAAAGATATAAAGGCCTGACACACATTCCTAAGTTGTTTTTATAGGAAGCCGACCCCCACCGGATGAAAACTCCTGACTCCAAGCACACAGACCCTAGACTGGTTGAAACCAGAAGGTTGATGTTGTTTGAAACTTCACCTTGATGCCAACCGACCTGAGAATTGTGCGTGAACTGATCATGCACCCTGCAGCCCCCTCCCTCTTTAAAACATCTTCCCTGAAAGCCACTGGGGAGTTTGTGTGTTCTGAGCATGAGCTACTTGTTCTCCTTGCTTGGTGCCCTGCAGTAAGTGCTAGACTTTCCTTCACCGCAACCCGCTGTCAGTTGATTGGCTACAATGCATGAGAGCGAGCCAACGCAAGTTCAGTTCGGTAACTTATGTAGTTTCACATTGCTGGAGCATAATATTTGAAAGCCAGCAATTGGAGAAAATTAAACTAGAAAAGTGCCAGAGTTTTATATACTTTGTTAAGAAGCTTGAATTTTATTTTATACTTAAAATTAATCTGGAGTTTAAAAAATATTTAAAGCAGAAAGATGATTTAGTTTGCATTGTGATTAGCTCCAACATGGTGGAATAGGTGTTCAAGATGAACTTGAGATGAACATAAGACTCAGTCCAGTGAGGAGGGTGTGGCGGCAATCCAGGTGAGAATAAGTAGGTCTGAACTAAGGGTAATGAAGACTGATGAAAGAGGATGGATTTGATAGTAACTAAATGTGATGGTCAGTTGAGAACTATTTAAGACACCATGATGTCTCCTGTGGTTTGATGAATCATTGTTTGATGAAGCCAACATTTAAGGCAGAAAAATAGGAGGAAAATCAAAAAGGAAAGAGAAATTGATGTTTCATTTTGGACTTCTTAAATGTGAAGTGACTTTGAGATAACCTATTAGAAATGTTAAGCAGACATCTCAAGATGACCCTTGGATATAGTTAAACGTTTGAGATACATTAGTATTTTGGTAGCAGCTTAAACTATGATTACAGATGGATTCACCAAAGCAGCACATAAAGAGAAAACAATCTCTGAAAAAATAGGCCAGTCTTTTTGAATTATGGTTTTCTCTGGGTATATGCCCAGTAGTGGGATGGCTGCATCATATGGTAATTCTATTTTTAGCTTTTTAAGGAATCTCCATACTGTTCTCCATAGTGGCTGTATCCATTTATATTCCCACCAACAGATCAAGAGGGTTCCCTTTTCTCCACACCCTCTCTGGCATTTGTTGTTTGTAGATATTCTGATGATGCTCATTCTAACTGGTGTGAGGTGATACCTCATTGTGGTTTTGATTTGCATTTCTCTAATAATTCGTGATGTTGAGCAGCTTTTCATGTGCCTATTCGCCATCTGTATGTCTTCTTTGGAGAAATGTCTAGTTAGGTCTTCTGCCCATTTTTGGATTGGGTTGTTTTTTTGATATTGAGCTGCATGAGCTGTCTATATATTTTGCAGATTATTAAACAAATCAATCAAGGCTTTACTTGAATAGTCTAACCTGGAGTCACTGGGAGGGAAATAACGAAGATAAGAGCTACTTCCTTGTCCCATAAAGAACAACTATTTGATTCTGACTGCTGCCTTTTCAGTGTTTTATATATTTTGTAGAGAACCTACTCAAATTGTTTTCAAAACTGAAGCCACAGGATTTCCTTATTTATCATTTAACTGAGTTTGTCCCATTAGATATTAAAATTGACTGTGCCTCTTTCTCCTCACACCTCTTTATTTCCCCATCCCATGTGTTTTGACCTTGAGTTCACATTTAAAGAGACTCCTGCTAGAGATTCATAGTGCATCAAAAAAATAGGTTAAAATTTTTAAGAGCAATCTCTTCATTGCAATCTCTTCATCTACATTATTCTACCAAGTTAAATGACAAAATAAAATTTTGATGTTCATAGTAGGACAGATAATAGTTTTACCTTCCAGTGGTCTCCTGCAGAACATGCTTAAATGAATGCATCTGTAATATGGACCAAAACTTCATCTGTGTTCTGCATAACTGCATCTTGGCTTTGGATGATTTCAATGTGGTAAGTGAGAAAGAATTTTGAAATGCGCAGTCTGTTTCCTGCAGATAAGTTTATGTGTCCTCCTTTCATCATGAAAAGAAGTTAAGATAATAATTACCCTATAAACAAATGCAAAATTTCACATCTACTCTTGATTCTAATGGCTTTCATCCTGGGTTCAGGATTACCACAATGCACTGTGTGAATCTGCACTGCATTAAGCTCAGGCAAACTTCTCAAAATGTTTTAAGGATGATTTGTAACTTGTAGTACATTTTCGAAAGTTTTTATGATTTGGACATATGCACATTAATACTTAAATAATTGATGTCAATATAGATGCAGCTCCATAGAGCTGTCAAAATAATCAAGGTCAAAATGTTCAATTTGAGGGCTTCCCTGGTGGCACAGTGCTTGAGAGTCCACCTGCCGATTTAGGGGACACAGGTTCGTGCCCCGGTCCGGAAGATCCCACGTGCCGTGGAGCGGCTGGGCCCGTGAGCCATGGCTGCTGAGCCTGCGCGTCCAGAGCCTGGGCTCCGCAATTAGATAGGCCACAATAGTGAGAGGCCCGCGTAACGCAAAAAAAAAAAAAAAAAAAATATATATATATATATATTCAATTTGAGAAGGTACCCAAAATACTTTACCATCCAAGAGCTCTCATGACTAAAATAGTTATGTAGTTTTCTTTAACAGTAATGTAGAATGGGTGTGTGTGTGTGATGGAGGGGGCAGGGAGGGCGTAATAATAGGTGAAAAGCCCAGAACTGAGAGTCAGTTCCACCATCCCTATACCCTGACCAGTCCCACTTAAGCATTCATCTATTCCTATTCTTACTCATATGCCCTAAGACAGTCATGCCCTGATAAAACTTCTTTCCTAAAAGACAGAGTAAAGGAGAAGCTATTATTGGGGCACAGTGTTGTGTTGATGTGGTAGTCCCCGTGACCCTGGTACCATGATTAATTTCCCCTTTAGATTACTTTCTTCTTGTTACTATTGCTGAACACCTGCTTAAATGTTTGATCTTTGAGGTTCTGACTTCCTGAGACCTGGCCCTGCTATCATCTTGTTCAGCCCTTAGTTTCCAAGTGGGAACAGGACAAGTCAGAATGACCCCTTACTCCCTTAATGTTTGTTCTGCTTTGGCCTTTGGCATACACTGACCCCCCAAATTTAGACCTCCTGGATCCTAAGAGCTACAGACTTTAACCAATTCTTTCCCTTGAACGTAAAGAGTAATGCACCCTTCTGTTTGGTAGCAGTCATTCCAAACAAATTCAGAGATTGCTTCCACAGCATTCCTAGCTATGGTCACATTATATCTACTTTAGCACAGCAGGTGATTAAGAGCTCATTATATTTTAAGGCAATTCATTCCTATTATGAACAGTGCCTCCTTAATATAACAAGTTAATGATTGGATTTATCTAGGTGGGCCAGCTGTTATGTTAAATAGCTACCTTCTATGTCTATTCATCTATAGTCACACTACATGAATTCCATCTGTACTTAGAGTTCTTGTAAGTTGATGTTCTGGGAATTTTGATGGATTCCAGCTTTTAGAAAAAAGTGAAGACACTAAGGGGAAAAGATGACTAGAAGTTGGAAGGTGGTCAGGAGAGGTAAGCAAAGATGCAGGATCTTCAGTTCAGAGGGCCTGGTGGTAGAGAGAGTGTCAGCCTGTAGTTGAACCACACAGACATAGCTCTGTGGCACTGCCCACACACCACTGGACAGAGAGAGCTGTAATGATAAAACCAAAAGATCTTTGTCACCATAGAGCCACACAACTATAATGAGGACTCACTTCCCAAAGACCAGGCTTACAAAAGTGATATGTCCTGAGCTCGCCAGAGAAATATTTTGTATCAAGGGTAATCCAACACCACTACATGGGCAGCTCAAGTGTAATATCTGCCACTCAGCTTATTTGGTTTTGTGTCTGTGTCTGTGTGTGTGTGTTTAATTAAAATGGCAGGCCTGCATAAGTACATGTTTCAATAATGTCAGCCATCAGGCATGTCCTTGCTTCTGAACCAACAAGAACAAAACAGCCCAGTTGTCTGATAGACGGAGCATTAATGTGAGATGTTAAGCAGTAGAAATCAGACAACTAGCAAGAGCAGTGGCCAGGACAGATAGTGGAGCAACTTGCAGATGTGAATTCTTGCCTGTCATACCTCTAACACTTAGAAGCCAAGATCAAAGGAGAAGGGCTGAGGTCCTAGCTCAGGGAGATATGAGTTATTTATCCAGCAGACTTATGTACCAATTGTGTGTACACACGCACACACACACTTTTTTTCATACCACATCACTCTTCTGCTCGAAATCTTGCAACAATTCCCATTTCACTCAAACTAAAAGCCAAACATTCTTTCGATATCCTACATGAGCTGATTCTAATCACCTCTTTGCCTTCGTTCTATCTGCTGCTCCCTCACTGATTCTGATTTCCAACCCTCCTCGAAGTCTTTTCTCAATTGCTCCCTCCTCAGTGAAGCCTATCCTGACTCCCTTCTTTTTTTTTTTGTGGTACACGGGCCTCTCACTGCTGTGGCCTCTCACATTGCGGAGCACAGGCTCCGGACGCGCAGGCTCAGAGGCCATGGCTCACGGGCCCAGCCGCTCCGCGGCACGTGGGATCCTCCCAGACCGGGGCACGAACCCGTGTCCCCTGCATCGGCAGGCAGACTCTCAACCACCGCGCCACGAGGGAAGCCCCTGACTCCCTTCTTTAAAACTGCTTTCACTCTACTCCCAGCTCTCCAAATCCACCCCTTATCTTGTTTTACATTTTTGTTTTCTTTACTATTGTACTTATCACCTTCTAAATTACTTTATTATTGGTTCTCTGACTCCTCCTTGATTGTTAACTACGAGATTTTATTGGTGTATCCTATGGACCTGGAATAGTATCTGACCAGCCTTTTGTGTTCAAAAAAGCATTTGTTGAATAAGTGTATGAAATAGAGCTAATTTTAAATTATTTGCCTTTTTTGGTGGCCACATGGGATGTCACATATTTTATTAAAGTCCTTAAGGGGTGAGAGGAGCTGCAAACACTGGGCAAGCAGCTTCAGCTGTGGTAGTGGTAGCCCTTAAAACAGAGAGTCCAGAAATTCCAGGAAGAGTGAGTGGTTGGCCCCAGACAGCAGCAGATCTGGAAAGCAAAAGTGCTTTAGGAAGAAAAAAGTTAGTCAAGAGAGTCTGAAGGTGGGGAAACAGAGTTTGTTCAATTCACATGCAGCAAAATGTACTTATCTATTGTGTTTGCTGTCTGTCTCACCGCATAAGAATAAAAGCTCTATAAAGACAGGAACTGTTGTTTCTATTGTTCACTAACATATTCCAGCACTAAGAACTCTGTATTTCACAGATGGGGCTCAATACATGTTTGTTAAATTAAGGCAAACACTGTTTCACTAATGGAGATTATATTTTTAAAATATTTTTTGCTCACATCTGTGAATATTGTAACTAAAAGATATGATCTCATCAAGTTAATGTCATGTGTTAAAGAGAAGAAAAGTTGTTCTCTTCTGTTTTAATATAAATGGCTTTTTTAGAGAGAACAGATAAATGAGCCAAATTAGAAGATGTTTAAATACTGGATCTACCCAAAATAGAATAATTTAGCAAAAACGCTAAGTACAAGAATCTTCATCTTTTTTCTTTAAGTTACTGAAACTGTTACACATGAAAAAGAAGAAAAAAAGGAATTCTGTCCAAGCCCCGAGAAGAGACATTATGAGTAATTAATGTAGCCAAAAAGATACCACCAAGACTCTGCGTGCCAGTGCCACCTTGATTCACCACAGCACATGAAAGTTCTATTTGTTCATCTCAAGAAACTCAGGGAAGAAAAGGCTTTTGGATTTCAAATGTTTAGCTGTTAAAAAAAAATCTGAATAGAGGCACTAGAGATCACCCTTTAATTTCTTAGCATTTTAGGGAAAGTGAGCACATGCACAAAGATTAGTCAAGAAGAGAAACCTCCCACTGGGAGGGACAAATGGTGGAACAGTAGGACCTTGAGCTCATCTCCTCTCACAAGCACATCAAAATCACAACTAACTGTTGACCAACCATCAGTACAAAAGACTGGAACCTGCCAAAAAAAGTACGTCCAAGGATAGAAAGAAGAAACCACAACAGGATGGTTGGTGGGGGTGGTGTACTCGTGATACAATGAAACCCCATACCACCTGGGTGGGTGACCTACAATTAGAGAACAATTGTATCACAGAAGTTCTCCCACAGGAGTGAGAGTTCTGAGCCCCACATCAGGCTCCCCAGCCTAGAGGCCTGGCATCAGGAGGAGGAGCCCCCAGAGTATTTGGTTTTTTTTGTTTTTTTAATTTTTGCGGTACACAGGCCTCTCACTGCTGTGGCCTCTCCCATTGCGGAGCACTGGCTCCAGACGTGCAGGCTCAGCAGCCATGGCTCACGGGCCCAACCGCTCCGCGGCATGTGGGATCCTCCTGGACCGGGGCACGAACCCGTGTCCCCTGCATCGGCAGGCGGACTCTCAACCACTGCGCCACCAGGGAAGTCCCGAGTATGTGGTTTTGAAGGCCAGCAGAGCTTGACTGCAGGAGCTCCACAGGACTGGGGGAAACAGAGACATCCACTCTTGGAGGGTGCACGCAAGGTTTCACATGCACCAGGACCTTGGGCAAAAGTGGTGACTAGA
The DNA here is from genome assembly GCF_964341445.2 of Mesoplodon mirus. Classification (NCBI taxonomy): domain Eukaryota; kingdom Metazoa; phylum Chordata; class Mammalia; order Artiodactyla; family Ziphiidae; genus Mesoplodon; species Mesoplodon mirus. The sequence goes on from NC_138978.1 coordinate 186,828,008, forward strand.
GAAAAAAAAAAAAAAAAGTGATGACTAGGAGCCTGGGCCAGACATACCTGCTGGTCTTGGAGGGTCTCCTGGGGAAGTGGGGGTGTGGCTGTAGCTCACCCTGGGGACATGGACACCAGCGGTGCTGGCAGAGGTATCAGAGAATGTCATCTACATGTACTCTTATAGAAGGTAGACATCTTGCCGGGGTCATAAGCACTCAAGACCTGGCCCCACCCAACAGCCTGTGAGATCCGGTGCTGGGACACCTCAGGCCAAACAAGCAGTAGAATGGGAACACAGCCCCACACATCAGCAGACAGGCTGCCTAAGGACTTCTTGTGTCCATAGTCACCTAGACATGTCCCTTAACATGGCCCTGCCCACCAGAGGGCCAAGACCCAGCTCCATTCATCAATGGGCAGACACCAGAAGCAAGAAAACTATGATCCTGCAGCCTGTGTAACTGAGTCCATAAACTAAATCAGAACCTACTCTGGGAACAGGGGAGCAGTCGGACTCTGGCCCTTGGATGATGGGAGGAGAAAAAGAAAAGGCCACAACTAGAAACAAAAAAATTACAAAATGGGAAACCTCACTGATAAAGGCAAACATAAAGGCAGGATATTATCCACACACAAATATGATATTAAAACCAGTAATCATGAGAGGAGGATAGTATATATGCAGGATATTTAAAATGCATTTGAAATTAAGACATCAGCAACTTAAAATAATCACATTGTATATACATATGTATATATATATATATATATAGACTGCTATACCAAAAGCTCATGATAACCACAAACCAAAAATCTATAATATATAGGTGCACAAAAAGAAAAATGAATCCAAACACAACTCTAAAGACAGCCATCAGATCAAAAGAGAAGAGAATAAAAGAGGAAATAAAAAAGTCCTCCAATATACTTAGCTAAGCACTTGTGCTTTGAGCAGGCCTGCTCCCTTCTGCTCCAATCCTGAACAAGGTACTACACTAGCTACCCAACCCTTCAACCAATCGGGTTAGAATTCAAAGAACCTGGAGCAGCCCTGAGGCCCACAGGCTCACATAAGAATATGACTCCCTCTATTAAACATAATAGTTACTACCACTTAATTAAGCATTTGTTATTTGAGTCCTCTATAAGACCCTGGACATGAATTTTCATTTGCCTAGGAAGATCATCTGAGGATAAAGTTACTCAAGGTCACACAAAACCCACTTGGATTCTAGAACCCATGTTCTTTCTATGGCACGGCTTATGAATAAGGGCCTGTCCACCTGGGTCTCCAGGTTAATATGGCAGTTTCCTCCCTTTGGGGCTGTAACCCTATCCTGAAGGTAGGCAGTCTTGACTGAAGCTCTGACACTCCATATAGCTCTTATAAGCCTCCTCCCTGCAATGGCTGGATCTGACTTGTGGACTCGGTCACTGGCTGGACTCCTGCTCCTTCAGGGATTGGTTTCTAGTAAAAAGGCCATTCACTGGTCACTGTCCAGACCACTACTGCTGGCCCCACCCACCACAGAAGCTCTGGGGTGGAGTTAGTTCACCCAGGCTGATCTACCTTCAACACCTTCTCCATATTAAATGCTGATGAGAGACGTTTGGATGATCACCTACTGTGGGCCAGCATTACATTATGCTCCTAAAATTTATTGTTGAATTTGAGTGGTATTCATCCACCCTGGAACTTCAAGCTGCCTGTCATCCAGACCACATCAGATCATGGCCCAAAGCATGAAGAAATATTCCTTTGGTATGCTGACACAGTTGAAAAGGCGTTGTGCAAAACATATACCAAAAACCAAACACAGAGAGACTTTTTTTTTTTTTGTAGTACGCAGGCCTCCCACTGTTGTGGCCTCTCCCGTTGCGGACCACAGGTTCCAGACGCGCAGGCTCAGCAGCCATGGCTCACGGGCCCAGCCACTCCGCGGCACGTGGGTCCTCCCAGACCGGGGCACGAACCCGTGTCCCCTGCATGGGCAGGTGGACTCTCAACCACTGCGCCACCAGGGAAGCCCCGCAGAGAGACTTTTAATTCCTGCAGAATTATGGGTTGTTTGTCAAAGTTCACATTGTCAGCAGGAAACTCACCTAACACAGTTTTGTAAAATCACAACAGGGTGATTAGGAAATTGGAAAAAGTAGTGATTGGTAAAGTTGAGAGTCACAATTAGTTTCAGGTAGGAGCAGTTCATCCTACTGGTGCTACACCATATATCGATTCTTTACAATGTGCATGAAAGTCACCTGGGGCTCTTGTTACAATATGGATTCTAACTCAGTCCATCTGAGGTGGGGCCTGAGGCTCTGCATTTCTGACAAGCTCCCCTAACACGCTGAAAAGCCTGATCCTCAGACTACATTTTGCTTAGCAAGCCCACAGACCTCCTTGACACAGGTTTAAAAAGGAAATAATATAATTGACTTACTTGGACCTAAGTTATGCATGTAGGTGGCATTAGAACCTTCCAGCCAAGGTGCACGATCTTACCAGAAACTTAATCATTCATAGAGGAAAAAGACTAAGCCAGAAAGGAGACGCAGAGCGTGAGGGAGATGGAGCCTAGGGTTGAGGGGTCTGGAAACACATATAAAAATCAAGAGAGGGAAACAATGGGCAGTAGTCACAGAAATAGCAACAATGTTGTTCAACTGAGTAAATAACCCATGTGAAAAGCAAAGAAGAAGGTAGCCTGCGTTATTTCAAGATAGGCCTGGGAATACCAGACCCAGAACTCTACACTCGCTGGCACAGAAAAGGCCAACTTCAAAGTCTTAACAACAAGTAACGGAAAGCAGTGCAGGCAAACCAATACCACCTAGGTGAGCACAGGGTCACAAATGTCCAGAAGGCAACCAGGTAGATTCCCAGATGCGGGAAGTGAACTTACCTGCTCACCTTCAGCCTCCAGAAGGAACTGAGCAAGAGAAGTCAGAGTGTCGTAGCCCTAGAGGAAACAGCGCGTCCACCAAGGAAGCCGGGAAGGGATGAAGTACGGGGGCTGGAAAACTCAGCAAACGCTCCACTCTGCTACCCACGTCAAATCCGACGTAAAGTTACGTCGTACGGAACCAATGACAGGCCTGTATTCCTTCTTACTGGCGTGGGGCAGAATCAACACGTGTGAGTTAAGTGGCTCTAGCTGTGAAAACTGGTAAACAGCGTGAAGCAGGAAGCACACTGAGCCTCCAAGTGAGGTCCCAGAACAGCAGTATCAGCCTCACCTGGGAACTTGTTAGGAAATGTAAATTCTCAGCCCCGCTCCAAACCTGCCAATCAGAGACTGCGGGGGTGGTGCCCTGCGGCCTGGGCTCCAACAAGCCTCCAGGTGATTCTGATGCACACTCACTGCAGCAGTCTATTGAAAGCAAGGTGGAGAGACAAGGCCAGGTGTGGCAAAGGACAATCATTATAAGTAGGCTTGATAATGGTGCTTTGAAAGAGCTAGTGAAGACTAAAGCCTGTTTACAGGGAGAAGAAAACCCAGGAGAGAAAATGTAATATAATAATTAATAAAACATGCTCAGTGATCAACAACAACAAAAAACAGTGGATGAATGTAAATTGTAGTTAAAAAACACAAGTGAAAATTTAGTAACAGGCATTAAAAATCTTCATCTCTTAAGCTTTTTATTTCCCAGCCACATATATGTCTACTGGTAAGGACACCATTAGGAATTTTCAATAATCCGTATGTCTCTTTCAAATGTATTTCTCCAGCATGGTAAGGGAAACCACCTTAGGTAGGTAGCTCTTTGGGCAGGGTAGCCATGTAATATAAATATATTTAACAAAGTATCCTGAAAGATTGCTAAAAATCCTGAGCCCAAAACATATGACTTCAGAAAGTCGCATAGTACAATAAAAATGGGGATAGCAACGTGAAAAAAGAAAAAAAAAAAAAAAAGAAGAGACACCCCCAAAGGTTTAGTTCCTCTCAAGGAAGCCTGGGAAAGATGCTGCATCAAAACATTAAAATGACTCTGGTGCTTACAGCTGTAGGGTCATATCAGCTTAAGGTTGAAATTCTCAAGAGATTGGTAAGGTGTGGGATGAAATGAAAGAGAAAAGTGCAGTCTTGGTATTAAGTAGAGCTATAAAATAAGAAAATAATTACAAACCATCATAAGTGGTAATTCTTTCATAGACTCATCCATATATTGGCTATAGGACTAAGAGGCTGGAGTCTTCTAAAGAAATTGGCACTCAGGTATGGGCAAGAGCAAGACACAATGGAGACACTATGGTGGGAATAAGCAGATGCACACGGGCAAGTGGGTTGATAATGATCAGCTGTAATACAGTTAAATCGTTTAATTAATACAGTGAGCACTGTGCTGAAGAAGACTTGAGCATCATTTCTACTTATGTTTTTGTTTGTTTTTAATTTTTATTTTATATTAGAGTATAGCTGATTAACAATGTTGTGTCTACTTATGTTTCGTGAAATAAAGGTAAAGGCTCACTCTTTACCCACCCAAGCACACCACACAAATACACACACACATACATGTGCACTCATCTCACTTCTAAAGTTAATCTCTATTATCCCGAAAGGCTTCTCCAAATTAAATCACAACATATTTAACTGAGGTATCACTCAGTGTGGAGAAGTGGAAGGAGAGATTGAGGAAGGGAGACCTCTTCTCCCTGAAGGTCATGTGGGATGTGACTATCTGCAGCCACTCAGAATATCATCCCAGATAATTTTAAGCATAGTCTTGAAGGGCCTAGTGCCTTAAAGAAATAATTTAAGTGATTGTTATTAAAGAGGTACTGATGAGCACAAGCAGCTCTGTGTCCTTTAAGCTAAATGCTTTCTTTGTAGTGATAGAATAGAATAAATCATCCCATGTTTAGATATAGCTGAAGTATCACGTTTTGGGAAAATGCCCTAAAATGGTGCTCTGAACTCTCTGTGGTGCTCTGAACTGCTGTCAAAAGAGTCAGGACTTTCAGAGCTGGATTTGAGGATCTGTTATTACAAGACCCCTATGGCTGAAGGGTCAAAGACAAGACAGTATATATTTATCATGAGGCTCTTTATCTTCTTGAAAATAGGAGCCCTTGGTAACTCAGAACAGTGTTTAAAAGGGTAGTTTTAAAAATTAATTATCTGGAGGTGCTTATTGTTGAGAGAGCAAATAGGTTTTGATTAAAGGTTCAAGGAGCATTAATAGAAAGGCTCCAAAGCGCTGGTCTGTCTAGATGACTGTAGCAGAGCTTGGCTAGTCATTTATCAAATTCTTTTCCTCTTCCTTCCAGGAAAGGTTATTATACAACTAGACTACTGCCTCCCTCACAGCTAGACATGGCTACGTGGGTGAGGTTTAGTCCTAGTTAGCAGAATGAGAATGGAAGCAGTGTTTGGCCACTTCCAACCCTGGCCCATGAGAACGTCTCATGTGATCCTCCACACTGTTGCCCCATCTCCCCATAAAATGTTAAAGATCCAGCAGAGAATGTTGACATTCTAGGGATGGCAGAGCCACATTTGGAAGGAGCTAGGATGCTGAAATCATTGCATGGAAGATGACCCACAATGATAGACTGTCAAGTGAGCTAAAAATAACCTTCTAATGGGTTAGGTCTCTGGCATCTGGGGATTGTTTTTATAGGTATTAGCCTAACACATGAAACCTGTGGTCCATTGACCTGTGCCTCATCTGCTAAACCTAGTAAATAGGTATAATATATAGTAAAGCAACAAGTGAGCAGAAAATGTGCTTTTTTTACACCAGCTAATCAAATCTCCAAAACATAAATTATATAAAATTTAAGAATATATTAGAGGTAGACATATTCAGGTTGGTGAAGAACTAATCTATTGGGGTGAAAAAGAAAAGCTAAGCTATAAGAAGAATGCATACTTTTGAAAACTTTGTAAATAAGGGTTAGGTGGTATCGCAATGGTGATTTAAAGGCTTGGAAGCTTAGGTTGTACGGGAGCTTGAGCTAGTGATCTTCTTCCATTCTCCACATGCCTATCGGCATGTTAGAACTTAGGAATTAGGTGCTAAAAAGGACAAGGAAAACTAAAGGATCTCTAGAAAAATCCTGATGTACAACTGTCACAGACAAGTTTGGGGAATTTGTATGGCGTCCTGTTCAAAGAGTAAAATGACCTTCTCTATCATATGACTGTTTGGTGCCAAGCTGGACAAAATGTGGCCGTGATGGTAGTGACATTAGAAACTTTCTGTTATGGGACAATGCTTAGCACTGAGAATGCTTTTGCATTCTTGCTTCAATCACTAGAGAATGAAGAGAATCAGGACCACTTAGGAATTGCTGGGGTGTAGAATATTGTCATAGAGCAAGTATGTTAAAAACCTTTATGTGCTGCTCCAATTTAGGACTTTGGAAATATCTATATTATCTCAAGTTAGAAGGCCTAGGTTTTCCAGGTACAGAAGATGAGCCTTACCTCCAGGGAAATTACAATTTTTTTCCTGACTTTAGCATAAACTACACTGATGTAGTAAATATTTGAATTGGTTTTACTATTCAGCATTTAAATACCTTTTTATTATTATCAAAAGGTCTGTCTTTGAGGGGAATTCCCAAGTCTTTATCAAAGGGCAAATGAGTGGGCCAAATGCTTCCTCTATTTTTCCTGGAAAGGACAGGTGACTTGACTTAATGTTTTACTATTGAACTACTGAAGCAAGGACTGTGGCAGTGATGGAACTCAGGGGTCTGGACACAAATCTGACTCCTGTGATGATGTTTGCTCTGATGACGGCAGCTCTAAAGCCTTCAGAGCAGCCCTAGCATCTGTCCATCTCCCAGGCAAGACCACCATTCTGTACACCTCCGATATCTTTATATTTATTCTGTTTTTATTTAAGATTTTTGTTTTTGCTTTTGTTTAAGATATAGTTACTGTTGTCTATAAGCAAGACTTGACTGACACAAGTGATTAAAATAAGAATAGGATCGGGAATTTTCTAGTGGTCCAGTGGTTAGTACTCTGTGCTCTTACTGCGGAAGGCCAGGTTCAATCCCTGGTTGGGGAGCTAAGATACCATAAGCTGTGTGGTGCAGCCAAAAAATGAAAAAAAAAAAGGGATCAGTTTGTGTGTTACCGATAGTTAAGGCAATGACAACTGTCTATATTTTCCCTGTTTCAAAAAGCATTAATTGTATATGATTACATTTGGCCTTACGAGGAGGGAAAGAGCTCAGAAACTGGTATGGGCACAATTTTATTTGTTTTGTTTATTTTGGACCAATGATATCACATCCAAATGTGAAACATTTGCCCACTATATTTGGTAGAAAATCATGCCAAATCTGAAAGCACGCCTGAAAGGGACCATTCAAGACAGTACCCGGAACTGAGGTGAAAATATTTCTTGTCCTAAAAATCACATAGCAGAAACACTGGGAGCACAGTTTTGGTGGCAAAGTGTTTGGTGAAGTAAACTTTAAGATTTTCCCACTATAGGGCTTCCCTGGTGGTGCAGTGGTTGAGAGTCCGCCTGCTGATGCAGGGGACACTGGTTCGTGCCCTGGTCCAGGAGGATCCCACATGCCGCGGAGCGGCTAGGTCCGTGGGCCATGGCCGCTGAGCCTGCGCGTCCGGAGCCTGTGCTCCACAACGGGAGAGGCCACAGAGAGAGGCTCACGTACTGCAAAAAAAAAAAAAAAAAAAGATTTTCCCACTATAGAGAAGGAGGTATGGATTTCCATGCATGCCAGTGATTTTTAGCTAACTGTTTACATTGGTCTTTTCTTTCTTCACACAAGAGAGTTTGCCTAGGCACATAGCCACACTGGTAAAGATTGCTTAAATACAAATCTCATGATTAAACCTCTAACCAATCTGCGCTAAAGCTCGTATATTAATATGCCTTTATTTCTTATATTTTACTGGCATACATGGAAGGGAAATTCTAGAAATCACAGAATTGAGAAACTATAAGAATAAAAATAATTTCTGAATTTAAGATGATTAACCATTAAGGAAAAAAGCTATAATGTAAAATAACATGGCATATAAAAAGGAACGAAACTGAGTTATTTGTAATGAGGTGGATGGACCTAGAGACAGTCATACAGAGTGAAGTAAGTCAGAAAGAGAAAAACAAATACCGTATGCTAACACATATATATGGAATCTAAAAAAAAAAAAAAAAAAAAGAAAGAAAAAGAAAATGGTCAGAAGAACCTAGGGGCAAGACGAGAATAAAGATGCAGACCTACTAGAGAATGGAGGTGAGGATACGGGGAGAGGGAAGGGTAAGCTGGGACAAAGCGAGAGAGTGGCATGGACATATATACCCTACCAAAGGTAAAATAGCTAGCTAGTGTGAAGCAGCCGCATAGCACAGGGAGATCAGCTCCGTGCTTTGTGACCATCTAGAGGGGTGGGATAGGGAGGGTGGGAGGGAGGGAGATGCAAGAGGGAAGAGATATGGGGGTATATGTATATGTATAACTGATTCACTTTGTTATAAAGCAGAAACTGACATACCATTTTAAAGCAATTATACTCTAATAAAGATGTTAAAAAATAAAAAAAATAAAATTAAAAAAATAAACAAAATAAAAAAATATTAGGGCATGATAATTTAAATGCAGACAGTATATTGGAGATACTTTTTAAACACTCTTCATTCTCTGAGCTTGTACACCAAAATGCTATATGTACCTAGTTCATGAAGACAAGATTGTAGTGAAAGAACCAAAATATATTGTGTCTTCAAAGAAAACTATGTGTTGTTTAGAACATTTCAGAGTTATCAGAATCTGTTTTTGTTTCTTTTTCCATTACCTGTGAGCTTTTTTATGTCTCTGTAAGTTGTAAACAAAACAAAACAAAAACTCATATTAAAGCAAATAATTCTTGTCCCTAGAAATTCAAATGTTGTCTAGCAGAATGTAAGTGACTATTGCATTGTGGAAACTGATCTATTTTGTCTGTTTTGCAATTATTTGTAAATTCACTTCAGCACTTTTTACCTGAGTATAGAAGCATGATATTTTGAGTTCTCTTTGTAACATCTTACTGGATCCTTCATTAATCGAGTTTAATAAAATCTTTGAAATGTGTTTATTTGGCATTTGTGTTACAGAAGCTTATCTTTTGTTTTGAATCTCTTTCACTCTTTTATGAACCTGTGAGTTGTGAGTTGCAATGATTTACCATAGAGTGTGTTCTGTAGATTATACTCCAATAAATGGCTGTTATTGAAGGACACTGTGTCACTTGGATATTTACCAGATTCTACATTTCTGTGAAGCACATATTTGTAAGGGAAAGAAGTATCTTAAAATTGTTTTAATTCAATAGCTGAATTTCCCAAAATCGCCATCACAATTTCCACAGCATATAGTGAGAAACCTGTGTTTTCTTTCTGCTGCTATGTAGTAAACTATCCTTTCCTTTTACTACAACTGTTCTCTGAAAGCTTCCCAATTCTTGAGGGAGAAGTCCTAGAAAGAGTTGTTGAATCTACAGAAAACATCACATACCTTCAACTTACACCTCTGAATAGAAAGAAATGTAGTGTCCAGAACTGTACTGTTTTAATAATTCATTGTGTGATTTTTGGAAAAAAGCAACATTAACAACTGCAAACCACTATAGAAGTTACTATGTGTATTTAAAAAGTTTCTGCAAGTCTACCTCAGAAACAAAGCTCTCAGTATCATCACTTGATGGGGATTTTAATTTTATTTTAATAAGTTGCCCAAGTGTATTGTTATAAATTACTAAACAAGAGTAGCAAATATAAAGGGCTTTATGCTTTGTCATTCAGTGAATCTCATTCATAAGTCTCAAAAATTCTTCCAAAAAATATTTTTTAATTCATGATCTTTGTATTTACTGACAGAAAGATTTATTTAACTATGAGAAATTGCCTTCCTACAGCTTTTATAGTTTAAATACACCTGCACTCTACAGGGTGCAAAAATCAGCCTTTTCCCCAGACAATTCTCAAAGAGTTGCTTTTCCTCTAAGTAACTGTGCATAAATAAAGTTGTAACATTTAACCCATCAAATATTCAGTATTTCAGAAATATTTATGTAATCTAAATTAAAATATCCTAAACACTATTAGGCATCGTAAAATGTGTTTTTATAAAACTAATGTAAAATTAAGAAAAGAGTCCTCATGTATTTGTCTATTGAGCACCTTAAGTGTGTCTGGCCCTGAATTAGAAGTTCATTATACAAAATAAAATCATCATGTCTTTTACTTAAAAGAACCTAGAGTCTATACATTCTAGGGGGAAAAAAGAAAAGTGCACACACATTGCAATGCAATAAGATATATGCTGTGTCAATGCACGTCTGTGTGCATTTTTTGGGAGTCTGAGTGTGTGTGTGTGTGTGTGTGTGTGTGTGTGTGTGTCAGTGAGAGACAGAGATAAAGAGAGTTTAAAAGGTTGATAAAGCCCAGGAAGGGGTCCTCATCTTACCTTAAGAGTTTGGGGAAGGTTGCCCAGAGGAAGCGAGTCCTGAATGGAGAATTTGAATTTGTTTGGAAGGCATGAAAAATTGTATGTCACAAAAATGGACAAATATGGAAGTAGACAAAACAACAATCACAAGAAAATAAAATATGGGAATGTGGTGGCAAAAAGGCTACAGGGGCTTCCCTGGTGGCGCAGTGGTTGAGAATCTGCCTGCCAATGCAGGGGACACAGGTTCAATCCCTAGTCCGGGAAGATCTCACATGCCGCGGGGCAACTAAGCCCGTGTGCCACAACTACTGAGCCTGCGCTCTAGAGCCTGTGAGCCACAACTACTGAAGCCCCCGTGCCTAGAGCCCGTGCTCCAAAACAAGGGAAGCTAGCTCAATGAGAAGCCCACACACCTCAATGAACAGTATCCCCCGCTTGCCACAACTGGAGAAAGCCTGCACACAGCAACAAAGACCCAACACAGTGAAAAATAATAAAATAAAATAAATAATAAATAAATAAATAAATAATAAATAAATAAATAATAAAATAAAATTTATAAAAAACAAAACAAAACAAACTGGAACTCCGTAACAGGCCTTGGAGTTCTTCCTAAATTATCAGGCCACCAGTTGCCTCCTCAACCTTATTTATTCCTGCTCTTACCCATATTCATGCTGATCCAACTATAGTGACCCCATGGCTACTCCCAGAACATCCAAAGGCAGTTCCATCTAAAGTTTTATACTGGCATCCCTTCTGCCTGGAATGTTCTTTTCCCAGACGTCTTCCAGGTCCCTATGCTTCATTCAGACTCTGCCAACTCACCTCCTCAGAGCCCCTGTCCCTGACCACTTCTTCTACAACAGCAGCCACTTGGGTGCTCTAGATGCCCTCAATTTTCTTTCCTTCATACTATTTTTCACTTGCTTAAATACATTGTGTATCTGTAATATCTATAATTTAGAAATATATTGTATATTCTCCTATGGAGAAAGTCAGCACCATGAGATCTGGTACGTTAATTTTATTGCTCAAATCCAAGCATGTAGAAAAATGCTGAAGCATAGTAATAGGAGCTCAATAAATATTTTGCTGAATAGATTTGATCATTGATTCTATGATAGAAATTTTTTTGGAATATTAAACATATATATATCTCCAGGAGATGAAATTATCACAATTCAAACATCACTTCATTTTATTAAACCATATCTTAGTTCATATCATGTCATTGTAACAACACAGAGGATTTTGTTACATGTAAGCAATATTCATAAGGAAAATAATCTGTTTTCCTGGTTGATATTGCTTTTATAAATATGTTACAGGCATGAACATTCATGTTTTAAATATTAACTGATGAAGGTGTATCAGAAATGGGATGAAATTTATTTGTAAATCATTAGAAATGGAATGAAATTTGCTTTTGTAAATATGTTCATCAAAATTTTTGTTTTTAGAACACTTAGGATGTTATAATAGCATATAACATTTTGTTAGAGCATAATAAGTACTTATAGTTTTACCAACCCCATTATAAATAATAATTGATAAAAATGAGACCAGCCCTTGAGTTAGTTCACTGAGTGACATTTACTCAGAGCTCATCTCAATGATATTAAATGATGTGCTTGAAAAACTTAAATGTCTGAACTTCAAAGATGATTAAGTAATTTCACTTTATTCTCCCCTGTGCTGTGCCTTGCTTTATATAACTGCTGTTATATTTCCTTTTATTTTGATCAATTCCCTTTCAGGTGAATTGAACACCTGGTTTATCTGTGGTTTGTGCATTGTTAAAAATTTTGTCTATGTTTAATAAAATCAGCAGTTGTTATTATTTAATAAAAAATAAGAAACTGGTTACAGTTTATTTTTTATCAAAAAATATTTTGTTGTGATAAAGTACAACTTTCAAATATCAATACATTTTCCATCCTGTCTCTCTTTGAATACATCAGTGGTTGACCTGCACTGGATTTAATTGAGATTAAATGAGATACATCAAGTTTTTCACCTTTATATATAGTTAGTGTTAACAACAAATGATTCCCTAAGTGGAAATCATCCATCTGCATTTGTAATCAGATAGACTATTTCCAGGAAAGTATAAAAAATTTTATAGAAGTGTTTCTATTTTGATTTTATGTAAAAAATAGTAATGATAATTAAGAAGTTTTGGAGGGCTTTCTGTATTAGTGTGCTCAGTAATTCACTGAATTCCCATTTTGTAGATGACAGAATTAAGATAAAAAGTTAAGCAGACAAATAACTTGTGGAAGAATCTTGATATGAACCCTCTTATGAACTTTGGCAGCACGATCGCAAAGCCTGAGGTCTTAACCACAAGTCACCACTCTATGGCCTGCTGGAGGGGAAATGAACCAGCCAGGACCTAACACCACAAGGGTATTTAAGGGAGAAAAGAAGGAGAGTGATGGGATCTTCTGAAAATATGTACTTTTCACTGATAATCACCCGTATAATAAAAAGATATCCAGTAAATACTGGATATAGTAATACGTCAAATAACAGGTATAGAGTATCCCAGATAGATTAATTTTAGAGTTAACTAAATGGAAATAAGACCAAAACTAATATAATGATTTATAATACCATTGTCTGTTAAATAGAGAATTTCAACAGACTTCTAAATGGTCTCTCTACCCCACTCTTAGTTTCTTCTATCCATTTTATTTTATTTATTTATTTAAAAATTCATTTATTTTATTTATTTAGTTTTGGCTGTGTTGAGTCTTCGTTGCTGCACAGGCTTTCTCTAGTTGCAGTGAGTGGGGGCTGCTCTTTGTTGCGGTATGTACTTCTCATTGCAGTGGCTTTCTCTTGTTGCGGAGCACGGGCTATAGGCGCGTGGGCTTCAGTAGTTGTGGCACGCGGGCTTAGCTGCTCCACGGCATGTGGGATCTTCCCAGACCAGGGCTCGAACCCGTGTCCCCTGCATTGGCAGGCAGATTCTTAACCACTGCGCCACCAGGAAAGTCCCTCTTCTATCCATTTTAAACAGAGCAGCAAAAGTGAGCTTTAAACATATAAAATCTTTAACACTTATTAAAAATCCTTCAGTGACTTTCTACTGCACTTAGATTAAAATCTGCATTTCTTAACCTAGAACATGAGGCCCTATCCACTTGTCCCTACCCCATACTTACTCCTGCTGTGGGCTTCCTATGTTTTAGGCATCTGGGTTTCTTCCAACATAGCAAGGTGGTATTTGAACCCGGTACTCTTTCTTCCTAGTGTGCTTTTCCCCTACATTTGCTAACGTCTACTCAACATGCAAATTTGACTTTAAATGTAGATTTCCTGAATTACCTCAGTTTATGGAAGTCCAACCTGATAATCTTTCATAGGTACCCTTTTTTCTTTCACAGACCTTATCAGAATTTGTAAGTACATGTTGATTTGTATCTTTCTTTGTTCAATTTCGATTTCCTTTTCAAAAAGGTAAGCTCATGTAGGCATAGAGTTTGAGTATATACGTGTAAGCTAACAGAGGTCACCATACTCTTTACCACCTTAAGCACTTCAACCCTTTGATTTCCTCTTTTGTTTGTATAAAAGTCTTTCTAAACTGGGTCTGGATGCATCGGTAAATAGAATAATTGAATACACCAAAACCTCTCTCCCACGATTCACAATCTATGCTGCAATATGGCACTAAAACTAGTTTTTAAGCAATTAATAAAGAGGACATTTTAACAAGTGACTCGACAAACTGTCATCATCAGTATCATCTGGGAGTTTGTTAGAGAAACAACTAACAAACAAATGGCCTCTATTTACAACCTACTGAATCACTGTCTCTAGGGGTGAGGACTGGAAATCTGCATTTTAACTAAGCTCTTTGGATGGATCTTACAAATACTAATGTTTGAGAAGCACTGCTCTAAACAAATTTAAGTTTTTAAGAGCCTACTTATTTATGTGCATTTATTAATTAAGCCATGCTTATAATGGGCCATGCCTATAATGTCAAGTCACGGCCCATAAGCTTCAGAATGTACCATTGAAGATAACTTTACAATAAATTAATGTACAGGAGCCTTTTATTATCCAGCTTCTATCCATACCAAATGGATAAGGGAACCAGTAAAATTTGAGAGAAACATAATTACTTTGCCTAATTTCTTCATGTTGCTAGCTGACAGCATCTTTATCATTTCTACATGAGCTCCATCTTGTGGCTAAGCTTTGATTTTTTTTTTTCCTTCTAGTAGTTATCTAGATGATTAAATCATGAATAGAAAAACTAATGCTTTTTCAGAGTTCTATTGCTGAGAGTTATTTATAATCATGCTTCCTTTGTTGATTTTAATTGTTCCTATTAATTATTTGGCATCATGAGTTGGGAATTAGAAAACAATATGGACGATTGATGCCAGAAATATAGCACTAATGCTTCTTCAGTGTCATAACACTATGCTCTCAATTGGGTTCTGGAAAATTCAAAAAATAATTCCTCTAATGACTTTGTTTGGGGATTGAAGGTTTTCCAAATGGATATTTTTCTATGAAATAAATGATTTCACCCTGCCTCTCCATGGAAGGAGGGAAGGAAGGAAGGGAGGGAGGGAGGGAGGGAGGAAAGAAGAAAGAGAAAGAAAGAAAGAAAGAAAGAAAGAAAGAAAGAAAGAAAGAAAGAAAGAAAGAAAGAAAGAAAGGAAGGAAGGAAGGAGAAAAGAAGTGTGTAAATGTTTTACATTCTTTATATTCTTTATGAGATGGTCAGTTAGGTGCAGCCATAAGAGGAGACAGAGAGGCTCAGGAAAAAGCAAAGTTTATAATACCCACAGCTCCTAAAGACAAGAAGCATAGCATGCCATGTAGGGCCACCTAAGGAAACAACCAGGGTGGTCAAGAGGCAGAAGACAAGATGTAGGGCGGAGCTTGGGCTGTGGCCTTTATTGAACATTCACAGGACAGGCAAGGCAGGGCAGGGTAAACAGTTTAGGACTTGGCTGTTTGAATAATTTTGGAGAGCTTTTGGCTATAACGGTGGGCCCTAGTTGCCTGGCACCTGGTCCTGGAATGTTTAAGGCAGAGGAATGTCACTTCCTGGGTGCAAGGGCCAGATAAGGGAATAGGGAAGGCAAGGCTCTGGATACATTAGTTTGCACATCAAAAGCGTGTTCCTGTCTGGGTACTTTATTATCTCTAAGAACTGGCTAACTCAGGGAGGGGCAGTCCCTCCTCAGCCAGAAAGGATTTTTGAGTTGTCAAAACATCATAACATACAGAAAATTAACAATATTTATGATACAGTAAGTGTGTGTGTGTTTATCACAATACCTATGTTTTTGCATGACACTGATTACAGAAATAATATAAAAAGACTTCATCATATGAAAGGAAGAAAGGAAACAATAAATGACCACAAACCAATCAGAATTGATTTTTTGATATTAAAATAGTATGAAAGTGCATATAATGGGATTTATTAAAAAATAATTTTCAGAGGAAGAGGGATATATCTAAGTACACTAAGCAAAAATAAAATATGCACAGCTATGTAAAAATAAAAATATACACAGTCCTTATAATCAATTTGCTCAAAATTTATTAGGGAAGTTCAGTATTTGCTATGAATTACAAGATAAATGTGTGTTAGAGCAAGAATTTTGATCTTCTTTAGTCCACAGAATTTTTAACAGATTTACAGACCTTATTAACCACTTAACTGAAACACATTCGATTGCTCCTCATCCTCTATCTCTCATTCCTATCCAAGCCCCTGTGCAGGTACGAGTATCACCACAATTAGAGAAATAGTGTCTCATCGATGACACACCAGAGAAGTCAACTTGTGAGCGAAAGTCTATAGTGAAATGTTAATTGATGAAAGAAATAGAAATCATAAATTCGAGAAGACCACAGAATCATTCTCCATTAGCAAGGTGTTCTCTGCAGCTATTTAAAAATAATTTATTATTTATTGCAAAAGGCAATTATGAAACAAGCTAAATTCTATAATTCTATCCTAAACATATATATCATATTCCCATTTTATTGTAAATTAAAAGCTTATGTGATGTTTTTCCGGGCTCCATACTGTCTTTAATACATTTAATATTGCTTACCATTGTATGGGGATATATGTATGCATATGGCTGATTCACTTTATTGTACAACAGAAACTAACATAGTATTGTGAAGCAATTATATTCCAATAAAGATGTATTTTAAAAAAATTTGTAATAGACACAAAAATACTTATGTTTTGTGAATGTGTCCTTTATGCTTTCTTTACCATTTCTTTTGCTGTGCATATTGAGAGGCAAAATAAAGTTAGGATAAACTTAGAAAAAAAATCAAATAAGTAAACTTCATTTCACTTCTGTTGCCTTTGAAAGAGCATTTGAGTCATGTACAGCTCATGTTTGTATGGATAACTGAAAGTTCATAAATAAAATTTAAAAATCTAAAGAATAATTAATATTTTCTAAGAGATATGCAGAAATAAAGTAGAATTACATACCTACATATGTATATATATAAAATAAATGACATAATACTAGTTTAATACCATCTGCTAATAAAAAGTAGTAACCACAATCAATATCTCCACCAAATATTCTTTACCTTTAGAGAACAGATAAAGAAAGGATAAAATGCCAATTCAGATTAATGCTAATCAAGTTAATATTAATGTTAAATTCTGTGTATTTGGTGTCTAATTTATTTTTGGACAGTTGATTTTGCTTTTGAAGTGCATTGTTTTTATGCCATTTTAATTTTTAAACTCTGCCTCATTGTCCACGTTATAATGTTTGCTTTTCCATATTATGTAAGGAAGTTTCAGCTGAAAGTGTGGAGATGGGAAGAAAGAATTTTGACCCTCACGTTTCTTCCTGCTGTTACTCCTTAGGTCCCATTATCATCCAGTAATTATTAATATGAGACTCCTATCAGAAATTCATATTCTTTACCTTTTGTCTTTCTATAAACTCTTAGGTAAAAACACAGAGCATTTATAAGGCTTAATGTGCCAAAAATAAAGAATATAAAATGAGCAACTATTGGCACACTGTGAAGATATTTCATATCTTATTTGTGAATTCACCTGTGAATTCCTTCAACTGCAACTGCAACAGGCTGGGACCTGGGACCCTTTGCTGCTGCATCTCTTCCAGCAACAAAATACAAAGAAACTATAAGGGACTAAAAATAACTGCCTGCATGCACAGGTGGGGCAAATTATGAACAACAACATACAAAAAGACCAAAACCCAACTGCCACTTCTGAGGAGCTAGGAGCAAAAGCAGGGTACTGCTCATGCCCCCTGCACACAGCACCACCAAGGGGGAGGGCAGACCACCTAAGCCATCCCTCCAGTCAGATCCCTGGACCTACCCCTACCCTTACCCCATAAAAGGGACCAGCTCGGGAGCAAGGAACAGAACCTGATACTTGTTTTTGCTCCCTCATGCTGCGCTGCAGCGTGAATCCCAATAAAGCCTTGCCTGAATTTTTTGCCTGGCCTCTTATCAATTTCTATTGATTAAGGAGGCCAAGAACCCTGGTCGGTAACAGAACTACATCGACAACAAAAGAAATGCACTGGATTCAGGAACCTGATTTTTAAAGTTAAAAGTGAAAAGCTAAATGATATTAGCATAAACATTTGCTACTATTACCTAAGAGAATTCTGATCGCTGCCTCAACTCTCTGTGTGAAATTATTCTTGCATGGCATTTGTAATTGTTTCCGTCAGGAAAATGGAAACCTTGCAGGTATACTAATGTGCCTTGGAGAGCATGTAACCTTGGAGATTTGTGTAATGTACTTTTGGAAATGGAAATTCTACAGATAGTTCACAAACTCCTTGACCCATGATAGCTAAATTCTTCTTGAGGCAATAGTTGTCCTTGGTAAAACCTATTTTGTTACCATTTTATTTAAAAACAACAAAGGAAATTGAATGATTCAAAGATGGTCAGATATGTTTATTAGAAAACTTTACACAGATCACGTAGTTAAGATTTTGTACTTAAAAGTGCCCTTTTTTAACTCAATAAATAGAGTCAGAAATGAGCTGCGACCTGACCTACCATTGTAATTACATTACAAGGCAACTTAGATCTAAGTTATATGAAGGATTCTGCTTTAATGATATAAATAAAACTCACATAAAAACTTTCTACATAATATCTTTATTCTTATTTGAAGTAAGTCTGTGGTTCTATATATTCTTAACAAATTTTACTCTCAATTTGATTCATAGAAACTGATACCAGGACTTCCCTGGTGGCGCAGTGGTTAAGAATCCACCTGCCAATGCAGGGGACATGGGTTTGATCCCTGGTCTAGGAAGATCCCACATGCTGCGGAGCAACTAAGCCCATGCACCACAACTACTGAGCCTGCACTCTAGAGCCCCCAAGCCACAACTACTGAAGCACGTGTGCCTAGAGCCCGTGCTCCGCAACAAGAGAAGCCACCGCAATAAGAAGCCCACCCACTGCCACGAAGAGTAGCCCCCACTCACCGCAACTAGAGAAAGCCCATGTGCAGCAATGAAGACCCAACGCAGCCAAAAATAAATAAAATAAATTTATGAAAAAGAAAAAAGAAACTGATACCACCAAAAATAACTCAATTACACTTTCAACATTTGAGCTGTAAGAAATTGGACAAGAAAACTGGGATAATGAGAAAGGCGAGTTCTGTGAAGAAAAAATACATAATTGATATATACATCTGTTTGAGAATCTAAAGCTCTGGTGTTTATAGTATTTTCTAAAAGAAATCCCCTAAAATGTAAGTATTATTCTATACTTTCTTTTCTACCTCCTAGGGGCTTAATACCTAAGCATTCTTGATCCCAAGATTACCGTTAAGTTTGGCTTGAGGAAAAAGAGGCAAAGGTTATCCAACTTTTACTGCTAGGGAAACTGAGAAGTAGAAGTAATGAGGCAATTATGCAGGAAAGCAATGTAGAAATTGGAACACTGGTCTCTTGACATCAGAATCACCTTCTCATTGAGCTAAACAATGTTGCTCATTTTTTAAGAAGTCAAAATCAAACTTAATTAGTGAGATTGAACATAGCACAGACTTTTATTATAGGCATTTATTTTAGTCTCTTTGTGTTTTAATCTGTATTTTAGGATTTTAGTTATCTTGGAAGAAGAGAAATATTGCAGTTGCCAAAGGGATGTTACAGTAGTATATATTTTATGAAAGGTTATTTTCATTTTCCTCAAGGCTCTAGAACATAGCCCTGTCTTGGAAGAGACTAGAAGGACTACTGAAATGAATATCCAACACTCCTCAAAGCTTAGCAACAAAAGCCAAGCTGTTCATGAATGCTTGTTCTTTCAAACTTCAAAGTTCATTGGCCCCTCATTCAAAATATTTCCTAGTATGAAGATAAATATGAAATTAAGCACCCATTCTGAACAAATAAAGCTTGTTCTGGCTTCTAATTCTGTTTTTCATTTTGCAAAACAATGAATACATAGATTTAAACTCAATTATCAGAGCCAAATCTACATCAACAGCAACAGTCGTAGAAGATTTGACTCCAAGCATCCAAAGTACAGCAAAAATTTTTGTTATAGATTATGTAAAATACTCCATGATCTTAATCATTAAAGAAGTGCTTAATTCTTAGTTACTATTATGTTAGAAAGTATAGATACGTTTAATTAAAAACATTCAAGACACAGAAGCAAAATAATGTCCATCGACAGATGGACAAAGAAGATATGGTATATGTATACAATGAAATACTACTCAGTCAAAAAAAGAATGAAATAATGCCATTTGCAGCAACATGGATCGACCTAGGGATTATCATACTAAGTGAAGTAAGCCAGATGGAGAAAGACAAATATCATGATATCATTCATACGTGGAATGTAATTTTTAAAAAATGCCACAAATGACCTTATTTACAAAAGAGAAACAGATTTACATATATCGAAAACAAATTTATGGTTACCAATGGGGATGCATGGGGCAGGGCAGGGGAGGGTAAGGATAAATCAGGAGCTTGGGATTAACATACACAAACTAACTATATAAAAGAAAGTTAACAACAAGGGCCTACGGTATAGCACAGGGAACTCTACTCAATATTCTGTGATAACCTATATGAGAAAAGAACATGAAACAGAATGAATATATGTATATGTATAACTGAATCACTTTGCTGTACACCTGAAACTAATACAACATTGTAAATCAATTATACGTCAATAAAAATAAGTAAATAATAAAGGCCATATGTGAGGGTCTAGAAGTGAATATATGAATGTGCTGAAATAAACAAACAAAAAACAAAAGTATCACTTGAAAAGACTATAATTTTGATTTTTTTCTAAAGAAATAACTTCAGATTATTTTTCCCACTGTGTCAAACAAAGAAGATAGCTCTGTATTTCCCTAGTCACATAAACCTCCCTTCCTTATAAGCTTGATGAAATGTAAGACAACCAAAGGGCAGAGCCATACCAAAAATAAATAAAATTCTCTACTTGCCAGAATTCAAGAGAAAAAATGACTCTGGAAGTAACTGCACAGTTTCCCATTTGTGTGGATAAAAGCAAAAATAGATGGATGAACTGATGATGGATAGACTGATGACAGACAGATAAACATATGGGAAAACTCACTATTTTAATATTGTCATAGCTCAGTCTCTTAAAGTGAAGAATATACTTAGGGGATTCCAATCTCTGCAGTTTTGCTTTCAATAAAGGAGATTAAAGATTGGAAAGAAACACTGCAACTCTGTTTTCTGAATGTTGTTTCCCTGCATACCTCGACCCCCCCCATCCCCACCCATCTTGGCACCTAGACTGTTTCATTGTTATACCACAGCGGTCCTTCCTGAAGAGCCACGTATATTTATACTTCACTGTGGGCTTCCTTTTTCGGCAGCAATCACTCCCTCAGCCTAAAGCTTCCATCCCAGGAACACCTGTTTCACTACCACTTACAATAATCTAATAACTAGATAACAATAATCTAATAACTAGATACAAAAATAATCATCCTTCTGTTCGTCTCCCTATTATTTGCAGTCTGCAGAGAAACATGCCATTCATACAAATAAATGGTGGTCTCCTGCAAAATTAGCTTGGGTTTTTTGTCAAAGGGACTGGGGAGGGGAAATGGATAATTTCCAATTAGAAATAATTAGCTGGACTCTGGAAGAAAAACAGGAATGAAACCGTTCTGCATATAATTACTTTATTGATTTGTAAGTAAGTTTACTGCACTTATGGTCTCATACACATGCTGCTCCACTTATTGAATTTCAGTCCCTGTGATCATTTTATTCCTTAATAAAAGAAAATATGAATAATTCCTGACTTCTACAAACTTATTAACAATTCTGACAACAAAATAATACAATAATTTTGTTGCAGGCAGAAACTATTTTCACTATCAGTATATCACCCCATGGTTAGGTTTCTACTGGTTTCTAATAATCTTTTTTCTTTTTTGTGGAATGGTTCACAAAGGATTAAGACAGACTTTCAAAAGCAACTACATTTTCTGGCTGCAAAGTTTTTGATGACAGTCAGTTATTTATTTTGGACTGAATCTTTATTCAAATTATTATTATTATTATTTTATTATTTTTTGGCTGTACCACGTGGTTTGCGGGATCCTAGTTCTCCCACCCGTGATTGAACCCAGGCCACCAGGCCACCACAGTGAAAGCGTCAAGTCCTAATCACTGGACCTCCAGGGAATTCCCCCAAATTGAACTTCTGGGCAACAGTAGGGTTTCTAAACAGCAGAACGACTGACATTTGGGATGGGATAATATTTGAAGGGAATTGTCCTGCAAACTGCAGGATGTTTGTCTGCATCTCTGGAGCCTACCTGTAGGTATCAGTAGTACCCCCACACCTAGCCATGACAATCAGAGATGTCTCCAGACACTGATAAATATCCCCATGGACCACATCACCTCTGGTTGAGAACTATAGGGCTATAGCACTCACTTCTCTGTTATCATGGGATAATTCTATTTTAAGAGGAAATTTATCTCTGTAGAGCTACAGAGTCTGATATTCTGTTGCTTTTATCTCTAATTTTATACCCCTCACTTGTGACATCTATTCGTTTTAAATGGGCTTCTATCATCGACCTTTGCCCCTTGCTTTCTCTCCTCTTTCCCATTAACTATAATTGTACGTGTTTGGTGAACCACATATCAGGAGAGTTTAGTGACAGGAATTATACCCCTTAGATTCTAAGAGGTTATAATAATGACAGAGTAAAAACAACTATATTTATCATGTTAAAACTTATTAACCTGTCTATCCATTTCTATATCTCAATAAGTGGATATATATTTATAAAACTTGTGAACAAATCTTATTACTAACAAAATACAGTAAAACAAGTGAAAAACTACACACTGCTCGTTAACTATGACTTCCAGGTTAAAATATTTTTCCAATTTCATAATTTTTATAAATTGATTGCTTTATCTGAAGACTCTAAGTCCCCCAAGAAGCTAAGCCCAGGTCAAATTCTACATGAGAGTGATGATATTTATTATATCCAGAAAGCTAAATGTACCCAGGTATGAAAAGAGGCAAAGCATTGTCTCAATGGCTTTTCTCTACATAAGTATCAGCTTCATTGTCCCATTTCTTTATCGGTAAATGTACTGAGTTTGTCATAAGAATTAAATTGGGACATACATATAAAGCAGTTAAAATAGTACCCGGAACATAGAAAGCACTTAATAATACTCCTTGATAGATTTCTCTTACTCCACTTAATTGAAATGCCACTTATAGGTTAATAACATCCAAAACTTTCTGTGAAGCTCAGAACATTTATTCCTTCAAATATTGTCCACGTTTGAATATCTTTTAGTCACTTCAAATGTAACATATACCTTAACAATCTTAAAATCTAACCAAGTTCTATTCTTCCCCTGTATTCTCTAGCTCTATATATATTCCTATCTTTTTATATCTAAAAAGGGTTGATTTTTTAAAAAATTCTATCTCCTCAATTTATTCCACTTTTGCTATTCGAAAATATCTCCTAACATGTGGTCCTGCCCTGATAACAATCTTCACAGTGATACACAGTAATCTTTTTAAAGAAATAATCTGATGAGGTAACTTCTTACTCAGAATCCTTCAATACCTTTCATTACAATTCAAGATAAAATCTGACGTCCTTAGTATGCTCAAGAGGGTTCTTTACGAACTGGCCTCTATTCTCTCCAAACTTATCTTTTGTCCCTCTTCACCTTGAATCCGTTTCTAGACTCCTACTGAGTGATGTAAGTTGACCAATTCTGTGTGGTGCTCTAACAGCTTTATTTCTAACTCATATGTCCACCATCTGCTTGGAATGCCTTGCTGCCCATATTCCCTGGACTATTTTCTAAGTCTTTTTTGGATTAAATGCCAATCTTGGGTGCTTACATTGTACCTAGGACTTCTCTCTTTATAATGTTTATTATATTACACTTATCGTCCATATTCATTTGTCTGACTCCTCCTAAGATATTCAAATTCCTAAGGGTTGGTGCTATTTTTTTTGTTTTTTTTTGGTAGCCTGTAATACCTCACATTTTTCTAACTGTATCTGGGAATGAAGATATCGAAAATAATATTACTGAAAGATGTTTAAAGACATTACACAAATCACTGTCAGTGTGAAGAACAGTAATTTCTTATTTAGACAGATCCAGATTTGAATTCCAGTTCTGTTACAGTACTTACTAGTTTGTGTACTTCGATGCAGTCAACAACTTATTTGCAAATTCTATTTCCTCATTTGTAAAATTGTGAATAATTCTTGCTACATAGGGTTGAGCTTAGACTTGAACAAGATAAAATATATGAGGCATATGGTAGGTGTTAAAAAAAATAGCATCTATAATAGTTGGTTCTCTTTGTAATTTCAACTCAAATTCCAAGTAGGAGTTGTATACCTACAAAGATTTAAAAACTCTAATGAATTTTCCAAACACATCAGAATGGTCCTAACTAAACTGGTCCTAAAACTGAACGTGAGGCTTGAAAAGATTCATGGAAAGAAATGACGGAGAAAAGATAGTTTCAATTATTAACAAACAACTTTAAAAATGGCAACAAATTCACTTTCCTGCACCTAATATAAGCTTTTCATTGGATGGTGGCAAAATAATGATGCCAAGTAATAAGTCAAAACATACAAAATAATCAAGAAGATTATGATGAAAATGAATTTACAGCTAAAATCATAATTACTGAGCCACATTCCAAGCTCATAGTGCTCTTGGAAATATTAACTAATAAAAGAACAGATAGGGCTTCCCTGGTGGCGCAGTGGTTAAGAATCCGCCTGCCAACGCAGGGGACACAGGTTTGAGCCCTCGTTCGGGAAGATCCCACATGCCACGGAGCAACTAAGCCCATGCACCACAACTGTTGAGCCTGAGCTCTAGAGCCCGCAAGCCACAACTACTGAGCCCGCGCACCGCAACTACTGAAGCTTGCATGCCTAGAGCCTGTGCTCCACAACAAGAGAAGCCACTGCAATGAGAAGCCCATGCACCACAACGAAGAGCAGCCCCCGCTCGCCACAACTAGAGAAAGCCCGCGTGCAACAACGAAGACCCAATGCAGCCAAAAAAAATAAATAAAATAAAATAATTTATATAAAAAAAGAACATATATACAATTCAAAATGAAGAAATATACATGTGCTAAAAGCTTTTTACCATGAGGAAGTGTGGTTTGTAGAGCACTGAGATACATGGCGTAGCACTGGGAGGCCACCATCAACATTTATCATAACACAGTGGAAGGAAATAAACTCTTTCATAGCCTGCAAACAATCAACACTCAGTTCTTACAGAACATACTTTGATTGAGTGCTCAGACACATGCAAAATAATTGACTGATCTTGCAGGTAAACTCACATGCTAGAGCAGCGGGTTGGGTTAAGAGCAATAAGGGGTACCAGTAAGTGAGTTCAGACTGAACAGGAGACCTATTCCCATAGCCACACTTCAGCAGAAGAATTAGAGATACTTATTGAACATACAGCATATCTGGGTTTTGCCATATATAGCTGTGTTATGAAATAAGAAATTTTAATAGATTAGGTTCTGTCACCTTCAACAGAACCTCCTGCTACTTTCATCAAGTATTAAGTTAAATAACCTCCTGATGAGATGTTAAACGCTGACATCTAGACCTGATGATCAGTGTCAAGATGCTGGTGCCCAAATTAAGTCAAAATACAGTGAGCAGAGGGCTTTCCAGAATTCACACATAACAAGTCATATTTAACTAAGTTGTTTAACAATACATGAATGTGATTCTAATAGACACATGACAGCAGAATCAACAAAATTTAAGTGACTAATATATTATTAATATATTAATCATCATATTTGTCTTTAATTTGTGTTTTTATATTTTATACATGTAAAAGGGTAGAACCCTAAGTGATTTTAACCGTGTTCATATGATTTTTTTTTTACAAACACAGCATGTTATCCCATTTATTGTATAGAAAGATTTCTCATATTTATTTTTCACAATACCTCTAAAAGCTTCATTAGTTTTTAGTTATATTTTCAAGAGTAAATATAAGCATATAAAGCCTGCACAGGTCCAAGTTTTCAAGTTGCTATTCAGCAATTATTTTCCAAGCAATCATGTGGGATAACATTGCAGAAATTGCATAAATTCTTCCCATCTATATGCTCCTGCCCTTTTCAGTGTGACATGTAGGGGTGAAGTCTATTTCTCCACCTCTTCAATTCTGGTCTGTCCACTGACTTGCTTTGGCCAAGGAGACATTAGCAAATATGATGCAAGCAGAGTCTCAAAATGTACTTGTGCAGTGAAGCCACCCTCCTTTTGTGCTTGCCTTCTTAAGACCGTCATTCGAATAAGGTCAAAATAGCCTACAGGTGTAAATAAGTGACCAGTTGGAAGAGAACCAAGATGCTCTGGTTGATGGCCTGCCAGTCACTAGATAGAGTGAAGCCATCCTGCATATTCAGCCACCAGCCACTTACCAGCTGACCATGAATACAAGAGACAGCTCAGCCCATAGCCCATGCTGGCCCAGCTAAGAAAAAGCACACAGCCAATCAACAGAATACTAAGGTAAAGAAAAGGTATTTTTAATTCACTAACATTGGGGTGGTTTGTTATGCAAATTGATAACTGTTACACAAGGAATCCTCTCATAGATCAAAACCAAAACATCCTGATGCATAAATTTTGTTCTGACAAAGAAGCCTCTTAACATAATGTGTAACAAAACTGAAACAATGATCACATTCAGGATGAGAAATAAATCCTCAAGCTTGGTATTACTCATTTTATTTTTTTTTTCCCGGTATGCGGGCCTCTCACTGTTGTGGCCTCTCCCGTTGAGAAGCACAGGCTCTGGACGTGCAGGCTCAGCGGCCATGGCTCACGGGCCCAGCCACTCCGCGGCATGTGGGATCTTCCCTGACCGGGGCATGAACCCATGTCCCCTGCATCGGCAGGCGGACTCTCAAACACTGCGCCACCAGGGAAGCCCAGTATTACTCATTCTTAACTGCTAAACCAAATGCCAGATCAAGTACTACCATTAAGGAAGACTTCCCTGATTCCTTTTTCTGAAGGTAATTTATACCTATTTTTGTACTTCTGTAGCTTTTTTACTATGTTTCTCATAAGACACTGCATTTACCAGTTTCTTTGTTGCATTAATTTTGCATGTGTGCATTCTTGTTTCCTCTACTTATTTTAAACAAGATGAGAGTAAGATCTTTTGTGTCATCCTCTTTCTTCATTATGAGGAACACAGTGCATGGCACATAAAGTTATTAAGCCGTATTTCCTCACTGGAAGTCGTATTATTCTTCTTGATGCATGGTGTTCTTTTGGTATCACAATCCATGATTTGAAGCTTATCTTCTGAAATAAATTTATTTATATGGAATACCTCAGATTTAAGGAGAATTTCTGAAACCAAGCAGGACCTGTGGGGCTCCTGGGCATGGAACCCTTTCAAACAGCTGCTACTCAGGGAAGGGAGGGGATGCAGAGACAATGGAGGAGCAGCCAAGAAACACTAGTGCAGCCTTGGGGCAGGGTCCTGGTTCTGCCTCAACAGATACACAGAACAATATCTTTGAGCTCCTTTACAGAACTAAAACCCCCAATGAATGGAAGACGTTAGCATTCTTCATTCCAGAGAAGGTCACAGTTTGATAACCAAGAAGCTCATCAGGAGACCACCTGAAGCCAGGTTAAAGGAACCAGAGAAGCTCATCAGGAGACCACCAGAGGCCAGACTAAAGGAGCACAGGCCTTGCACACACCCTGACCCTTATCAGCATCCCTGCTGTATGCTGAACCATTGCTACAAAACTCCTCACCAAATCCCTCTGGGTTGGGACATACAGTTTTGAGAGGCACAAGCCCACTGTGGCCCCCTTTGCTTGACACAGAAATAAAACTATTCTTTTCTACTT
Source organism: Mesoplodon mirus (assembly GCF_964341445.2). NCBI lineage: Eukaryota > Metazoa > Chordata > Mammalia > Artiodactyla > Ziphiidae > Mesoplodon > Mesoplodon mirus. The sequence goes on from NC_138978.1 coordinate 186,855,905, forward strand.
CACCCACAACTCTGTCTCCGAGATTCGATTTGACACCAGTGCACAGAGGCCGGGTTTTCGGCATCACCATTTCATCTTTCCAGCCAAGTTGCCACATATGTGAGTAAAAGAATGTCCATTCAGATGATTCTAGCCCTCAAGCTGCTGGTGACCCCCAGGCTTGAATCATCCCGTCAAAATCCCCAGACATCTTAAAGTACGACAACCATCCCTACCATTCCTACTGCATCCTATCCAAATTCCTGACGCATCATTTGCGAGCATAACACAAGGAATGTGTAGTGCCACTAAATTTCTGGGTGGTTTAGGACAGCAAAAGCAATTGAGACATCCTTTGTTCAATATCCTTTCCACTGGAGTAGAAGAAGCCTATTTATACGCAATCCAAGCTGTGCTGTGTTAAAATTGTGACTTAGTGCTTATGACAACCTTTTAAGTTTTGTCTGGGTTCTTAAGTCAAACTACTTTTTTTTTTTTTGCAGTACGAGGGCCTCTCCCTGCTGTGGCCTCTCCCGTTGCAGAGCACGGGCTCCGGATGCGCAGGCTCAGCAGCCATGGCTCACGGGCCCAGCCGCTCCACAGCATGTGGGATCTTCCCAGACCGGGGCACGAACCTGTGTCCCCCGCATTGGCAGGCGGACTCGCAACCACTGCGCCACCAGGGAAGCCCCAAACTACTTCTTTAAGTTCTGAGCTTAACCATACTTTTGCTCCTGCAAACTGAATAATGGGAAATATTTCTTTTTCCTGCATCTGAGGTATTCAGCTATATATTTGATCTTCCACACCATTTCCTACGTGGTAAGCAGGCCAACAAACATGATTCAATACATTTTCTGATTATTGAAACCCTGCACTGAGGCAGAAGCAGTCTCAGAGTTTTGATGAATAGGATAAAGTTCTCCAAAATCAAGATGTTGGTCTGGGGGGGCTAGGTCTGTAAGCAGATAGGTTAGGTAGTCTCTGCAGAAAGAGAACAGGCATGGTTCTCTTGACGTAAGAGAAGCCATTTTGGCCTAAGCCTCACCACAATGCTTGTTCTTGAACAGGTCTCAGTAATCAATGAATCATCTTACGCAACAAAAGAATGGAGGAACAGAGAAAAGGTAGTCAAACAATAGTGCAGTGATAAAGCGGAGTCCAGTTCCTCCTCAAAGGATACACATAATAATATATCTTTGAGTTCTTCAGGAACTAAGACTCCCACCCAGGTGGAGGATAGAATGAAGATGTGGACCCTCCCGACTTCAATCAACTGAAGCTTGGATTCTGTCAACCTTTGCCCCAAATCTATGCTGAATTCTCTTCCATTCAAGCCCCTTCATGAATATGCATGTGCCCTTAGCTTAAACCTTCCCCAATTTTGCTGTTCAGGAGACACTGCTTTGGGAATGGTCCCCGGTGCTCTCCTTACCTGCTACAAGTAATAATAAATCCTTCCTTCTCCCAATCTTTCACTTGGTTATGTCTATTGGCTTGACACCCACCAAGAGGTGAACCCGATTTTCCATTAACAGGTCCACCTTTGATTTATGCAGCCCTTGTTCTCCTACTTAAGTCATCATGCTATAACTTAAAGGAACATACGTAAAGATGCTCTTTTATATTAAGATTTGGATAAATGCCCATTTCTATTAGATTACAATGGATTGGCATTACATATTTGTTTTAAAATGTTTAAGTGAAGAAAATATTTGGTGCCCAGAGCATCTACAAAGTTAGTAAGCATAAAGGAAGGGAGAGAAAAGTAATGCAATGAGAAACCAGAGGTGGTGGGGCTAACTCTCTGTCTACTGCTGGTGCTACATTCCTGGAGACAAGGACCACAGAACATTGGTTAAGCTCTTGAGCATCATTTCTCTAAACACCAGGGAAGGAAATTTTCCCTCTCTGACTTGTTGCTTTCAGTTTATCTCAAATCTACCAATGTATTTTCATCCCCAACTCTCTGTTATGCACAGAGCTTGTGTTTAGAGATAAAACAGTGCAAAATGAGAGCTGTGTCTTAAGTCCACCATCCAGTCAGGAGACAGACTGATTAACTGGACTTTAGTACAGGATGGTAAGTAATCTGAATTACCTGCATGTGTGTGCACACACGTGTGTATGTAATTTATGTGTTCCCACCTTCAGCTAAAAGAGTAAAATAATGTACCTGTGAGAATCCAAATTATTTTCAGGATAAGTATCTCCTTATCTAAATTGCTGGATGAGGCAAACAGAGTGTAACACCTGTTTGCTCCTCCTAATAGGCAGCACAGACACTAGAAGCTTCCCATCGGTGGGATCTGCACAGTCATGTCCAGAGTAGTTCCTGTTCCTGGTGAGATGCCTCAGCCCTAACTTTCCCTCCCTGGCTGACCATGTTGTGACATGATTTTCATTGCTCAATTCTTAGAATGTTCCAGGAAGCAATGCATGAAACAGCCTGAAGAAAGGTTTGCTATACTTACTAAAACCATCTCTGTCCTGCTGCTAATGAACATTGATGTAGGCAATAAACTGATTAAAATTACTTTGCTGGTGGATCAAGAAATAAGCTATTTAAGGACAGACATTATTTCAGCATGAAGAGCTTGCAAATTTGTAGTTTGGGTTTTTCACATTAATATAATGTAAACAGCTAGCTGGATTAAAATTGAACTGTCACAGTCACAAACTATTTAGAAAAACAGCGTGACTGCATGAAATTATGATGACTTGTTTCCTCCCTTACCAAAGAACTCTGAAATGCAGTAGTTTTTAAAGAATATTATGCGAATGTAATGGAAATAGTTTTGGTGAAAGATTTTTGCCTTGTGTTCATTAAATTTCCACATTATTAACAGTTGTTTCTAGTTAGAAGGCAAATTGAAATTAGTTGATTTTATTTGGGGAAGGGGGCAACCTACCATTCTAAAAACTTAACTGTTAAAATAGTACATGGGTATACACAGAAAATGGTAAATATATGTAGGAAGCACTAAACAGAGTGCTTGAAACCATTACTGTTATTTGACAATCTGAAAATTATTTCCTTTGTTCCTATTCATTAGGGAAAATCTCTAAATAAACATAAGGATGATTTAAAAGCCATCAGTAAAAAAGCTATGACTTTAATTAGTGTCATCCTTGTAGGGGAAGGAAAATGTTCCTCATTCAATTCACTGGATGCATCCATCTTCACATTGCTTGAATGCAACCCAGGGGGTTAAAAACAAACAAACAAAACACAGAAAGAGAATGTAAATTTAGCTAATAATATACTGTATAGATCCATGTTATGTGCAAATGTTTTATATCCCATATTGGTATAAAATCAATATAACACAAGGAAAAATATAGAACGACTTAAAAGAATGCAGACACATCGTTAACAATAGAGGAGGATGGAGATATACCTGAGAGAAGAAAGTCAGAAAGTCTCAGCAACAGAAAAAGCATATTACAGGGGGCAGGGAGAGCTTGAGGGATGTTAGGATTTGATAAATTATAAGACATTCCATTATTCTATTTATCCTATTTATAATTTTACTTCATTAATCAAAATATAGGCCCTGGATATTTATTGAGTTAATGTAGCTATGCTATTATTCTAGAAAATAGATGAACATATATAACCTATGTTTTCCCATCTAGCAGAGAAAGGCAGTCATGTACAGCAATAATATATCCTAAACAATACAAAATAAAAACCATGAAAGCTCAGAAGAGGGAAAGTTTATTTTCAGGAGGAGATGTCAGAGAAAATATTGTGGGGAAGGTGGAACTTGACCTACACATTGGAGGATGATTTGCACTTGAGCAAGTGCTTTGCTTTCATTCTTTTGCTCCCTCTCCTCCTCCTCCTTCTCTTCCTCTTCCTCCTCCTCCTTCTCTTCCTCTTCCTCCTCCTCATCCTCTCCCTCCTCCTCCTCTTCCCTCTCCTCTTCCTCCTCTTCCTCTTCCTCCCTATCCTCCTCTTCCTCCTCCTCCTCTTCCTCCTCCTCCTCCTCTTCCTCCTCCTCTTCCTCTTCCTCCTCCCTCTCCTCCCCATCTCCTCTCTCTCCTCTTCCTCCTCTTCTTCTTCCTCCCTCTCCTCCTCCTCTGATTCTTGCTTCTTGCCTGATTCTTGGAGTGTGGGATGAAGAAGATGTCATATACAGTTATCTATGATCTAATACTCATTTCCATTGAATACTACCTGTTTATCTGTCATTTTCACTACTTGTCTATGATGTCTCTGAAACCAGAAGCAGTATTTCATTCATCCATGGGTCTTAACACTAAGCATAATGCCTAACACATGACAGGCCCTCAATGAAAACTATGATGTTAATAAAGGGCAAAATAATGAAAGCCCAGGGGCAGCAAGGTGGAGAATGTATTCATGCACTAGAATAAAACTGTTTGAAATTAGAAAAGAATGCTTCTATATTATGTCATAGTGATTAAACAAAGCATGCTATATTTATAATAAATCTGGAAGGCAACAAGGAGCTCTGGCATTTCCCCCCTACAGGATAGTGAATTACAGTATTGACATGATTTCTTCCAATCGGCTTCAATTCACCTATCTACATATTGTATGTTACTCTAAAGCATAATTACATGATTTTGGTATACTGAAAGATAAAATCATCTATATAGTCCTTATTTATTACAGTTTATGATGGAGAATCACTACAAGAACTTGTTAAGACTTAAGGGCAGTTTTAAGGAAATAAGACAGAATCTGTAATCATCCTGGTTCTCACTGTAAACTTACTGTTATTTAAACCTCAATTTTCTCATTTGTAAAATGGGCTTAAAATAACACCTACTTCATAATTTTTTTGCTAGTGTGAAAGGAGGTAATACAAGTAAACACCTAACACTGTATGAAAGACAGGCTCTATACATTAAAGTGGTTGTAGTCAGGGATAGGACTGGGATTCCTCCATTGCTATCATTCATGAGGTGTTTACACATACCAATTTTGTCACCAGCATTACCTTAGGTACAGATTACTTGAGGAAAATGCTGGGTCTATAATTATAAGAAAAATATTTATTGGGCAGAAATAGGTAATGAATGCTGTTGATATAAAGGTTGATAAAATATTGAGCTTTGTAGCAATCTTTCAAAACTCTTCCTGGAGGAGGGGTTATAGAAAGAGGAAAGAGGGATCACTGATAAACTGAGGTTATTTTACATTGTATCTGTTGTTGCCCTCACTAGATTGTCATAGTATACTTGGAAAAAGTTTCTAACTCAGGGGCTAATGCAATAAGAGACTGTCAGAGCAGGACCTGGGTTTACAGTTCTTGACCCTCCATATTGAAACACCAGCTAAATACTTTACGAAGGTTACTTTTTTAAAAAAAATATTTTTCATTGGTTTCTTTTTGTCTTTTTCTTTTTTTTTTTTTTCCTTAATCTTTTGGCCAGTCCACACAGCACGTGGGATCTTAATTTCCCAACCAGGGATCAAACCCTTGCCCCCTGCTTTGGAAGTCTTAACCTGCTTTGGAGTCTTAACCACTGGACCATGACTATTTGGTACAGTGTGTTCTGTTACTACACGTGACTACGTTGTAGTTTCCACCTTCCAAAAAGGAGGCACTCTCAGCTGGGAGACTATCAGAGCACCAAAATATGACTCCTCCACCCAATTTTTCATTAATAACCTCTTATAACTGTGCTTTTCCATGTTTTATTATTAGGGAAAATGTGGAAACTCACAGACATGTAGGTGTGTGAGATAGAAGATAAGATACCAAGCATCAGGGCACTCAGTCATAACACAGCTGGTCTACCAAGCCCTGCAGCATTTATTTGTCTGTGAGGAGCTCAGAATTTATTGGGGGGTATACAAATTCAAAACAAAAAAAATAATCAAAACACTTCCTGATTGATGATAGGCTAAGTGGTATGAATAAGCTACAGTAAGAGCTTAAAGGAGAGTGAAATAAATTCTAATTGGACATAGAAAATACACCTTTGGGCTTCCCTGGTGGTGCAGTGGTTGAGAGTCCGCCTGCCGATGCAGGGGACGCGGGTTTGTGCCCCAGTCTGGGAGGATCCCACGTGCTGCAGAGCGGCTGGGCCCGTGAGCCATGGCCACTGAGCCTGCGCGTCCGGAGACTGTGCTCCGCAACGGGAGAGACCACAACGGGAGAGGCCACAACAGTGAGAGGCCCGTGTACCGCAAAAAAAAAAAAAAAAAAAAAGAAAATACACCTTTGATCTGGAACAGTAAATAGGAAACTACTCAATTTTATTTCAATAATTTAAGCTTGGTTATTTTGAAACACACAAGTATTTCCAAAAAATGAAATATTTATTTGAAATTTAAATTTTAAATGGTTTCATTTTTCTTGGGAATACGTAGTCTCTGGTAAGATGTAATGGTTGTAAGTGCATTTTTTAACAAGAGCACTTACATCAATTTGTAAAATGTCAAGCAAAAAATTCTGGGAAAATAAAATCTGATCATGTTAGTTTTACTGAAATTCAAAAGATTTAATTAAAACGATATAAAAATTGTACTTAAGGGAAAGTGGACAGTCAAAAATTTTTTCTTGGGCTTTCCTGGTGGCACAGTGGTTGAGAATCTGCCTGCCAATGCAGGGGACACGGGTTCGAGTCCCGGTCTGGGACGATCCCACATGCCGCGGAGCAACTGGGCCCGTGAGCACAACTACTGAGCCTGTGCGTCTGGAGCCTGTGCTCTGCAACGAGAGGCCACGACAGTGAGAGGCCCGCGCACTGCGATGAAGCGTGGCCCCCGCTTGCTGCAACTAGAGAAAGCTCTCGCACAGAAACAAAGACCCAACACAGCCAAAAATAACTAAATAAAATAATAATAAATAAATAAATTTTCTTGATCTGATATCAGTAAATCAGGTGTAATGATTCACACCAGGCATGCAGGAAAATACAGAGAAGACCCCCAAACTCCTGTTCCATGGCTACTAAAACCTTGAATTATTGTTACAAGAGTGTAACTGAAGTAGTTTCCAATCTTATCATACTTTGTTGGCTCAATAATAACTACAGTAATCACCACCACAACAGCTTTACAGATAGTATCCCACGGCATCCTCAGAGCACAGTCTCTGAAGTAAGACTGTTGGGTCTGTGACTTTTGGAAAGTTAATTAACTCTGTTAGACTCAGTTTTCTCAATCTAAAAAATGGGAATGTTAATAATGTTTACCTCAGGATTATCATAACAGTTAAAATAATCGATCCCTTCAAATATTTGTCAGAATGTTTTACACATGTCAAATATTCAATAAATGTTTATGATCAATATTTTAACATACGTAATCAAGAGGAATTGGGTTCAAATTAACTAAGTGGGTTGCCCAAGGACAAAAGGCAGAAAAGAAAATAATGGGGGACCTGAAATGAGGTCACTGTGATTCTAAGCTGTATATAGTATTAGCATTTATGCTATGCAGCCTCCAAATTCAAACAAGCAGCAAATATTCATTGGGTCCATACTACATGGTGATACTGTATCACCTCCCAGAATTCAATGATGAATAACATAAATTAATATTTTCACTCATGAAATTTGTACTGTAAATGAGATTAAGACTATAAACAAGAAACAGAGAGTTGGACTGATTTCAAATTGTGTTGAATGCTATAAAAAAAAAAAAAACAGGGTTGTAAGAAGAGAGAAAACAGGGAGAGCTTCTTTATATGAGAAAATCAGGGAAGGTTTCTCTGAAGAGGTGACATTAGAGTTGGGACCTGAAGGATTAGAAGGAGCCATCCAAGCAAACAGCAGAGGAAAGAACATTCCAGGGAAAGGGATCAGGATATTCACGTGCCCAGAAGTAGCATTAGAAACATAGTGTTCCAAGAACAGAAGGCTTTCTCCTGCTGAAGGAGAGTGAAGGTGGAAGACTGCAAAGCAACTAGAGCATTCAAGGACTTGTGGTCTTTGTAAGAAGTTTGGATTTTATTTTAAATGTGCTAAGAAGTCACTGAGAGATTTAAGCAGAAAAGTGCAGTAATTTGAATTGCTTTTGTGAGAATGGACTGGAGAAGACCAAAAATGAAGAAGTGAGGCCAACTTATTATACTGGTAACATCATGAACTAGGGGCTGTTAGTGGACTTGGAAAGAAATAAATAGATTTGAGAAATGTTTGGGCCTGGGGGATGGGTAGAAGTGAAACCAAGCAGGACCCCATGGAATTCCTGGACACAGAAGTCTTTCTGTGTCCCTATTTCTTGATTAGAGTAAATAGGCCTTATTCAGCCACCATGAACTTCCCTGAGTTCCAAATGGCAGGTTCAAACAGTTGCTAATTAGAAAAGGGAGGGGATGCAGAGACAAGTGAGGAACAGTCAAGAAACAATACTGCAGCCTTGGGGTAGGGTCCTTGTTCCCCCGCAAGGGGTACACATAACAATATCTTTGAGCTGTTTTGCAGATACTGAAACCCCCACCAAGTGGGAGAAGTTAACTGTATGCTGCCCACAAGCACGGAGACCCCAGACCTGCTTGGAACCAGAAGGTTGATGATGCTGACTGCCACTTACCTCATCACCAACCAATCAGAAGAATGTCCACGAGCTGAACACACCCTCCTCTTTGAAATATTATTGTAGAACTCACTACTCCCTCCAGGACGGGACAAAGAGTTTTGAGGGCATTAGCCCATCGTGGCCCCCTTTGCCTGGCAAAACAATAAAGCTATTCTTTCCAACTTCACCCAAAACTCTGTCTTTGAGATTTAACTTGGTGTCAGGGTACAGAGGCCAGATTCGGCTTCAGAACTGACAACAATAATGACGTGCAATCGGCTGATGAAAAAGAGGCACTAATGCTGTGTCTATGTTGAAAAACTGGGTGAAGGATAGGGAGTTTTACTGTGAGAAGATCAGGTTGGGGGAGAAGAGTCAAGACCTTCATTTTGACCTTATTAAATTTTAGAAGTTTCTTACACATTGAAGAGGAGACAAGTGAATATAGATGAAACAACTCTATATATGGCTTCTCAAATACCACGTAAACAGATTAGCTACACCAGTCTTTACAAGAAGGGGAGGAGTAAGGGTGGAGGGTGATGGAAATTATGGGGCCACTTCTTACTGAGAAAGTTCTGTTTTCTTGTCCCTAGAAGAAAAAAGATTCTTTGCTTTTGAACACTCCTTCTGGAATCAGCAATTTCTTCAAAAGAAAATCCTGTCACAATGTGAAATCAGCAGCATAATCTCATATTGGAATTTCCAAATTTCTACTGCATAAATGAAAAGCTGTTTTAAATACTGTTTTAAAAATGGAATTCCAAGGGGACCTTCAAGATGGCAGAGGAGTAAGACGTGGAGACCTTCCTCCCCACAAATACAACAGAAATTCATCTACATGTGGAACAACTCCTACAGAACCCCTACTGAACGCTGGCAGAAGACCTCAGACCTCCCAAAAGGCAAGAAACTCCCCACGTACCTGGGTAGGGCAAAAGAAAAAAGAAAAAACAGAGACAAAAGAATAGGGATGGAACCTGCACCAGTGGGAGGGAGCCATGAAGGCGGGAAAGTTCCCACACACTAGGAAGCCCCTTCGCGGGCGGAGACGGGGGATGGCAGGGGGGAAGATTCAGGGCCACAGAGAAGAGCACAGCAACAGGGGTGCAGAGGGCAAAACAGAGAGATTCCCGCACAGAGCGGTGCCGACCAGCACTCACCAGCCCAAGAGGCTTGTCTGCTCACCTGCCAGGGCGGGCAGGGTTGGGAGCTGAGGCTCAGGCTTCGGAGGTCAGATACCAGGGAGAGGACTGGGGTTGGCTGCGTGACCACAGCCTGAAGGGGGCTAGTGCACCACAGCTAGCTGGGAGGGAGTCCGGGAAAAGTCTGGAGCTGCCGAAGAGGCAACAGACAATTGTTTCAGGGTGCACGAGGAGAGGGGATTCAGAGCACCATCTAAATGAGCTCCAGAGACGGGCGAGAACCACGACTATCAGTGCTGACACCAGAGACTGGCATGAAACGCTAAGGCTGCTGCTGCCGCCACCAAGAAGCCTGTGTGCAAGCACAGGTCACTATCCATACCTCCCCTCCTGGGAGCCTGTGCAGCCTGCCACTGCCAGGGTCCCGTGATCCAGGGAAAACCTCCCCAGGAGAACACATGGCATGCCTCAGGCTGATGCAACGTCATGCTGGCCTCTGCTGCCCCAGGCTCGCCCCACATTCCGTACCCCTCCCTCCCCCCGGCCTGAGTGAGCCAGAGACCCCTAATCAGCTGCTCCTTTAACCCTGTCCTGTCAGGGTGAAGAACAGAGACCAGAGGGCGACCTACATGCATAGGTGGGGCCAAACACAAAGCTGAATCCCAGGAGCTGTGCCAAAAAAGAAGAGAAAGCGAAATCTCTCCCACCAGCCTGAGGAGCAGCGGATTAAATCTCCACCATCAACTTGATGTACCCTGCACCTGTGGAATACATGAACAGACAATGAATAATCCCAAAACTGAGGCAGTGGGCTTTGGGAGTAACTGTAGACTTGGGGTTTGCTTTCTGAGTCAAATTTATTTCTAGCTTTATGTTCATCTTAGTTTAGTATTTAGAGCTTATTATCACTGGTAGATTTGTTTATTGATTTGGTTGCTCTCTTCCTTTGTATATATATATATATATATATATATATATATATTTTTTTTTTTTTTTTTATTTTTCCCTTCTTCTCTTTTTGTGAGTGCGTATGTGTATGCTTCTTTGTGTGCTTTTGTCTGTATAGGTTTGCTTTTACCATTTGTCCTAGGGTTCTGTCTGTCAGTTTTTTGATTTGTTGTTTTCAGGATAGTTTTAGCACTTGTTATCAGTTGTGGATTTGTTTTTTGGTTTGGTTACTCTCTTCTTTTTTATTTATTACTTTTTAATTTTTTATTTTTAATAATATGTTTTATTTTTTAATTTAATAACTTTTTCCTTTCTTTCTTTTCCTTCCTTCCTTCCTTCCTTTCCCTCCCTCCCTCCCTCCCTCTCTCTCTCTCTTTCTTTCTTTCTTCTCCCTTTTCTTCTGGGGTGTGTGAATGACAGGGTCTTGGTGCTCCAGCAGTATCAGGCCTGAGACTCTGACTGGGAGAGCTGAGTTAAGGACATTGCCCCACCAGAGACCTCCCGAACTCCACGTACTATCAAACAATGAAAGCTCTCCCAGAGATATCCATCTCAACACTAAGACCCAGGTCCAACCAACGACAAGCAAGCTACAGTGTTGGACACCCTATGCCAAACAACTAGCAAGACAGGAACACAATCCCACCCATTAGCAGAGAGGCTGCCTAAAAGCATAATAAGGTCACAGACACTCCAAAACACACCACCAGATGTGGTCCTGTCCACCAGAAACACAAGATCCACCCTCATCCACCAGAACACAGGCACCAGTCCCTTCCAAGAGGAAGCCTACACAACCCACTGAACCAACCTCACTAATGGGGGGCAGACACCAAAAACAATGGGAACTACAAACCTGCAGCCTGTGAAACGGAGATCCCAGAGTAGGTTAAGCAAAATGAGAAGACAAAGAAATACACAACAGATGAAGGAGCAAAGTAAAAACCCACCAGACCTAACAAATGAAGAGGAAATAGGCAGTGTATCTGAAAAAGAATTCAGAGTAATAAAGTAAAGATGATCCAAAATCTTAGAAATAGAATGGAGAAAATACAAGAAACATTTAACAAGGACCTAGAAGAACTAAAGAGCAAACAAACAATGATGAACAACACAATAAATGAAATTAAAAATTCTCTAGAAGAAATCAGTAGCAGAATAACTGAGGCAGAAGAACGCATAAGTGACCTGAAAGATAAAATAGTGGAAATAACTACTGCAGAGCACAATAAAGAAAAAAGAATGAAAAGAATTGAGGACAGTCTCAGAGACCTCTGGGACAACACTTAATGCACCAACATTTGAATTATAGGGGTCCCAGAAGAAGAAAAGAAAAAGAAAGGGACTGAGAAAATATTTGAAGATTATAGTTGAAAACTTCCCTAATATGGGAAAGGAAATAGTCAATTGAGTCCAGGAAGCACAGAGAGTCCCATACAGGAGAAATCCAAGGAGAAACACACCAAGACACATATTAATCAAACTATCAAAAATTAAATACAAAGAAAAAATATTAAAAGCACCAAGGGAAAAGCAAGAAATAACATATAAGGGAATCCCCATAAAGTTAAGAGCTGATCTTTCAGCAGAAACTCTGCAAACCAGAAGGGAGTGGCAGAACATATCTACGTGATGAAAGGGAAAAACCTACAAAGATTACTCTACCCAGCAAGGATCTCATTCAGATTTGACCGAGAAGTTAAAACCTTTACACACAAGCAAAAGTTAAGGAAATTCAGAACTACCAAGCCAGCTTTACAACAAATGCTAAAGGAACTTCTCTAGACAGGAAACACAAGAGAAGGAAAAGACCTACAATAACAAACCCAAAACAATTAAGAAAATGGTAATAGGAACATACATATCAATAACTACCTTAAATGTAAATGGATTAAATGCTCCAACCAAAATACGTAGACTGGCTGAATGGATACAAAAACAAGACCCATATATATGCTATCTACAAGAAACCCACTTCAGACCTAGGAACACATACAGACTGAAAGTGAGGGGATGGAAAAAGATATTCCATGCAAATGGAAATCAAAAGAGAGCTGGAGCAGCAATTCTTATATCAAACAAAATAGACTTTAAAATAAAGACTATTACAAGAGACAAAGAAGGACACTACATAATGATCAAGGGATCAATCCAAGAAGATATAACAATTGTAAATATTTATGGAGCCAACATAGGAGCAACTTGATACATAAGGCAAATGCTAACCGCCATAAAAGGGGAAATCAAGAGTAACACCATAATAGTAGGGGACTTTAACACCCCACTTTCACCAATGGACAGATCATCCAAAATGAAAATAAATAAGGAAACACAAGCTTTAAAAGACACATTAAACAAGATGGACTTAATTGTAATTTATAGGACATTCCATCCAAAAACAACAGAATAAACATTCTTCTCAAGTGCTCATGGAACATTCTCCAGGATAGATCATATCTTGGGTCACAAATCAAGCCTTGATAAATTTAAGAAAACTGAAATGGTATCAAGAATCTTTTCTGAACATAATGCTATGAGACTAGAGATCAGTTACAGGAAAAAATCTGTAAAAAATACAAAAATATCTGTAAAAACTACACATGGAGGCTAAACAATACACTACAAAATAACAAAGAGATCACTGAAGACAGCAAAGGGGAGATCAAAAAAGACCTAGAAACAAATGACAATGAAAACTTCATGACCCAAAACCTATGGGATGCAGCAAAAGCAGTTCTAAGCGGGAGATTACAGCAACAAAATCCAACCTCAAGAAACAAGAAACATCTCAAATAAACAACCTAACTTCACACCTAAAGCAATTAGAGAAAGAAGAACAAAATCCCCCAAAGTTAGCAGAAGGAAAGAAATCATAAAGATCAGATCAGAAATAAATGAAAAAGAAATGACGGAAACAAGAGCAAAATTAATAAAACTAAAAGCTGGTTCTTTGAGAAGATAAACAAAATTGATAAACTATTAGCCAGACTCATCAAGAAAAAAAAGGGAGAAGACTCAAATCAATAGAATTAGAAGTGAAAAAGGAGAAGTAACAACTGGCACTGCAGAAATACAAAGGGTCATGAGAGATTCCTACAAGCAAATATATGCCAATAAAATGGACAACCTGGAAGAAATGGACAAATCCTTAGAAAAGCACAACCTTCAACACTGAATCAGGCAGAAATAGAAAATATAAACAGACAAATCACGAGCACTGTAATTGAAACTGTGACTAAAAATCTTCCAACAAACAAAGGTCCAGGACCAGATGGCCTCACAGGTAAATTACATCAAATATTTAGAGAATATCTAACACTGATCCTGCACAAACTCTTCCAAAAAATTGCAGAGGGAGAAACACTCCCAATTCATTCCACGAGGTTACCATCACCCTGATACCAAAACCAGACAAAGATGTCACAAAAAAGAAAACTATAGGCCAATGTCTCTGATGAACATAGATGCAAATATCATCAACAAAATAGTAGCAAGCAGAATCCAACAGCACATTAAAAGGATCATACACCATGATCAAGTGGGGTTTATCCCAGGAATGCAAGAATTCTTCAACATACGCAAATCAATCTGTGTGATATACCACGTTAACAAATTGAAGGAGAAAAACCATATGATCATCTCAATAGAGATAGAAAAATCTTTTGACAAAATTCAATGCCCATTTATGATAAAAACTCTCCAGAATGTAGGCATAGAGGGAAGTTACCTCAACATAATAAAGGCCATATATGACAAAATCACAGCCAACATCATTCTCAATGGTGGAACACTGAAACCATTTCCTCTAAAATCAGGAAAAAAACAAGGTTGCCCACTCTCACCACTATTATTCAACATAGATTTGGAAGTTTTAGCCACAGCAGTCAGAGAGGAAAAAGAAATAAAAGAAATCCAAATAGGAAAAGAAGAAGTAAAACGGTCACTGTTTGCAGATGACATGATACTATACATAGAGAACCCTAAAGATGCTACCAGAAAACTACTAGAGCTAATCAATGAATTTGGTAAAGTAGCAGGATACAAAATAAATGCACAGAAATCTCTTTCATTCCTATATACTAATGATGAAAAATCTGAAAGAGAAATTAAGGAAACACTCTCTTTTACCATTGCAACAAAAAGAATAAAATACCTAGGAATAAACCTACCTAAGGAGACAAAAGACCTGTATGCAGAAAACTATAAGACACTGATGAAAGAAATTAAGATGGTACAAACAGATGGAGAGATATACCATGTTCTTGGATTCGAAGAACCAACATTGTGAAATAGACTATACTACCCAAAGCAATCTACAGATTCAAGACAATCCCTATCAAACAACCAAAGGCATTTTTCACAGAACTAGAACAAAAAACTTCACAATTTTTATGGAAACACAAAAGACCACAAGACAGTATGGTATTGGGACAAAAACAGAAATATAGATCAATGGAACAGGATAGAAAGCCTAGAGATAAACCCACACACATATGATCACCTAATCTTTGATAAAGGAGGTAAGAATATACAATGGAGAAAAGACAGCTTCTTCAGTAAGTGGTGCTGGAAAACTGGACAGCTGCATGTAAAAGAATGAAATTAGAACACTTGCTAACACCATACACAAAAATAAGCTCAAAATGGATCAAAGACCTAAATGTAAGGCCAGACACTATAAAACTCTTTGAGGAAAACATAGGCAGAACACTCTATGACATAAATCACAGCAAGATCTTTTTTGACCCACCTCCTAGAGAAATGGAAATAAAAACAAAAATAAACAAATGGGACCTAATGAAACTTAAAAGCTTTTGCACAGCAAAGGAAACCATAACCAACATGAAAAGACAACCCTCAGAATGGGAGAAAATATTTGCAAACGAAGCAATTGACATAGGATTAATCTCCAAAATTTACAAGCAGCTCATGCAGCTCAATATCAATAAAACAAACAACCCAATCCAAAAATGGGCAGAAGACTAAATAGACATTTCTCCAAAGAAGATATACAGATTGCCAACAACCACATGAAAGGATGCTCAACATCATTAATCATTAGAGAAATGCAAATCAAAACTACAAAATGAGGTATCACCTCACACCAGTCAGAATGGCCATCATCAGAAAATCTACAAACAACAAATGATGGAGCGGGTGTGGAGAAAAGGGAACCCTCTTTCATTGTTGGTGGGAATGTAAATTGATACAACCACTATGGAGAACAGTATGGAGGTTACTTTAAAAACTAACAGTAGAACTACCATACGACCCAGCAATACCACTCATGGACATATACCCAGAGAAAACCATAATTCAAAAAGACACATGCACCCCAATATTCACTGCAGCACTATTTACAATAGCCAGGTCATGGAAGCAACCTAAGTGCCCATCAACAGATGAATGGACAAAGAAGATGTTGTACGTATATACAATGGAATATTACTTAGCCATAAAAAGGAACAAAATTGGGTCATTTGTAGAGACATGAATGGACCTAGAGATTGTCATACAGAGTGAAGTTAAGTCAGAAAGAGAAAAACAAATATCATATATTAACCCAAATATGTGGAATCTAGAAAAATGTTACAGATGAACCGGTTTGCAAGGCAGAAATAGAGACACAGATATAGAGAACAAATGTTTGGACACCAAGGGGGGAAAGCGGGATGGTGGTGGTGGTGGGATGAATTGGGAGATTGGGATTGACATGTATACACTAATGTGTATAAAATAGATAAATAATAAAAAAGAATAAAATAAAATGAGGAAAGGAAGATGAGGTGCATGTGTAGGAGACATTCTTCCTATCCTTATTTCTTGTCAGTAAAATAATTTGGTTAATTGCTTTTGTTTTAGATAATTGTTTGAAATACTGTGTTAGTAGAAAAGCAGTATTAAAAAGTACAGTTTCACTGTTTAAAGTTAGAATTTGGATGAAGGCAACAGAAAAGGAGGAATATTATCTTGTGAGAACATACTTTGTTTATTTAATTTTAATATAGAAATTTGTCATCTTTCTACTTCAATTTGAAAAATCTAGAAGTTTGACTTTACATGATAATAGGATAATTTTTACAGTACTAGAATTTTGCCTCTAGAAATATTTAAGCTTCAAACATCCCAACACCAACGTAAAGTCTTACTTTATTTTGTATTCCATTACTTGTATATATTTATCTGCTTAATATTTAAATGTAAGCATTAGTGATTATAACTTCTAGTTATAGTAAAGTCTCAGTGTTTTTGAAATTTCAGTGATCCTTTGCAAAGGAGCTAAGCTGAAATTGACTTAGCACATTCTTATTTCATAGAGAGGCCAAATTAATAATGAAGAAAACTTTCATAGGAATAATTAAGAATGTAAGAAATATACCCTCCAGCAATGTGAGCACTTCAAAGGCACATAGTACAAGCAACGGTAGAAAGCCCGATTATAATTATCATGATATAGTCATTAAAATAACTTCCCCTAGAGGTTTTCATGAAGTAACACTTTTATTGCTTGTACTTTAAGTATAAAGGCAGCTTTTATTTTAAAATAATCATGAGTTTAGCCTTTTTGCTAATTTATAATGATTTACAACTATTTTCTTCTATTAGTGATTCAACTTTCCAATTGTTGAACATTTTTCCACTTTCCTATGCAGCTTTGAGCTATACAATGTCATGTTACCTGGTAATGCTTACTTAGTGCTTACCAAATTTTACACGCACACACATACAAACACATACACACTTATTTTGTAAAATATTTGATTAGTGTCTGTCTGTTCCTCCAGAGCATAAACTTTTTGAGGGCAGGGATCATATTTATTTTACTGTTAATGTACCGCCAATCTACACAAAACTGACATGTATTGACAATGTGCTTAAAAAGATTTGATAAATTAATGAATGAAATAAGTAATAGAACTGAGATTGCTTTCCATCAAATATACTCCTTTTGAATTCAAAATTAACAAGTATGCCTTGAGCTCTTCACCAAACACTCACTAGACTTATAAGGCCAGACTCTTATTATATGGAATTAATTAATTGCCACAAGAGCCTTGCAAGGCAGAATGAGTTATGTTCATACAGTTAATCAGTAAAAGGAAATGACTGAAAACCTATCTCCTGGTCCTAGTGCTCTTTCCATTATACTCCAAATACTAATATTCACTGAGAATTGACAGCATATTTGTTATTTTAAGTACTCAGTCAACATTTACAGTTCAATAATGTTACATAATACGCCATTAGGATTAAAATGCCTTGTAAAGCAGAGGACCCCAGTCTTTTTGGCACCAGGGACCAGTTTCATGGAAGACAATTTTTCCACAGACCGGGGCGTGGGAGGGTGGGGGAGTGGGGTGGGGGTAGGTTTTGTTCAGGTGGTGATGCGAGTGATGGGGAGCAATGGGGAGCGGCAGATGAAGCTTCACTTGCTCCCTGGCCACTCACCTCCTGCTGTGCAGCCCAGTTCCTACCAGGCTGCAGACTGGTACCTGTCCACGGACGGGGGGTTGGGGACCCCTGTTGTAAAGGATTATCTGTTTTTAAAGTGAAAACACCATAAGATATAATATAGTCCTAAATGTTGTCTAACTGAAACCTACAGGGACCCTTAATTTATAAAGCAGACGAAAGACACTCTGGTTGAAGAGAATGCAGGAGACAGAGCCTACAAACTCCCCTTCTCCCCCTACTTAATTCCTGAGATATCGTCAAAGACCTGATGAACCCCATGGAAAATTGTATGAAAACCATTACTTGTCCAACCTCTCGAAGTTTCAGAGGAGTTACAGACCATTAAACCTTGGGCTTTTATAGTGTGTTATTTCTTAAGTATGTAGTGAGCCTTTGATTTATATCAAAACAATAAAACTTATATACTTTTATATAATATGTAATTAGCATTAATCTGCTTTGGAGATGATGGTCCTAACAATTTTTACACCCTAAAGATAGGTATCCATAATGCTGAACAGTGGTTTATGAAATATTTTACTTAATTTTCTAATTACAGATATATGTCTTGCTTTACCTCACTTAGATATACCTTAAGTAACTTTTTGGTGTAGTCAGTAAAGTCAAAATAATTTTCCTTTAGTATATAAACAATTTATTTTTTATGAAAGTAGAGATGTTAAACAGACAGTTGGAAGCTCAAGGACAGGGTTGAGCCTAGAAATACAGAGACACAATAGACCTCTGATAATATTTAAATAATGGGGAGTAGAGGATATTTTTTAATGAATGAGAATACATAGGAAAGAGGATAGAGCCTGAGGCAATATCCTGAGGGAACTAGGATATTTAGGGATCGAGGAAAGGATAAGACACTAGCAAAGGCAACTTGGAAAAGGTAGTCAAAACGTAGAAGATTAGCCAGAAATATGGTGTTACAGAGCTAAGTGAAAAAAATATTTTAAAAAGAAGGAAGTAATTTGAGTTAATTGAGAGAGCAAGATGGATGAAAAGAAGTTACTTGAATTAAAGCTTTGGCAACAAGTAGATCATGGCTAACACTGGCATGAATGGTTTCCTTGGAAAGGTAGAGAGTCTAGTAGGAGTGGATTCAAGACAGACTGGGAGATGAGGAAGAAGCACTGGGAAGAGAAAACTCTTTGGTGGGTTGGTCAATGGGATTAGGCCATCTGTGTTTGCTAATTAATGCTTATGGAAGACTTTAGGCTCCTACCCTCCCACAGAGACTCTGAGATAGAGGTGCTTCTCCTTTTTTTTTTTTTTTTTTGGTTAATTCTTTATTATGGCTTTATTTTATATTATGAGCATTACAACAAAACAGTGTCATGAAGATTAGAATTATAATCTCATATTTAACAGCAGTTTGCTTTCTATTACTTAACTTTTTATATGGGCTCATCATCTCAAAAAAAAAAAAAACACACAATGTTTTTTGTCAACTCAGCTAGCTAATGCTCTCCCTCTTGATATTTGGCTTAACTTATCAGTCTAGGGGTGCTATCTTTCTTAATGATTATATTTTAAAGGGATGGCTCCCAGGTCTTTGAGAAAGACATTCCTAGGTTGTAAAACTGGCAAGAGGCTGATTTACATCTCAAAGGAGCAGAGAAAGAATTTAAAATTGCAAGTGTTCTAAAGTAACTTCTCTAAGAAAAAGGAAGTTAGAGGTCTATCTTTAGAAAGAAAACTGTCTAAAATGTCATCAAGCTAAGGGGAACATTAAGGCCTTCTTGGTCACAGGGAATCTGAGCTATATATGGAGGGATGTCAGGACAAGAGTAAGATGATGCATAGTAAAAAGTGCCAGGATCAATGGCCATAATAAAAATGGATGCTGGTAAATTATGGTTGCCGCTAAAAATGAGCAGGAAAAATAGGAGTTGGTAGTATGCAGAATACTCAAAATTGAGATTTGTTAATAGTATAAAGTTATAGGTTGTAAGAGATTTTAGGCTATAAACATGGAAGTGAGAGGCTGAGGAAAGATGGAGAAAAAGTTTCTTGATGAGGAGATTCCAGATCTCAATAAATTGGATATTTTGTAGCATGGTTGCTTAAGTAACCAGAGTGGAGACAGGGGCATTGACTGAGAGATACTGGTGAGCCTGGTGTTAAGGTCTTAAAATCTTCAATGTTTAAGGACAACTGAGAAATTTACAAATGGTTGTAACAGGGAACTGCTATGGTCTGATGGCCATCAACAAAAGCAGTTTTCTGACTTCCGGGGAAGATGGCGGAAGAGTAAGACGCGGAGATCGCCTTCCTCCCCACGGATACACCAGAAATGCAGCTACACGTGGAACAACTCCTACAGAACACCTATTGAACACTGGCAGAAGACCCCAGACCTCCCAAAAGGCAAGAAACTCCCCCACATACCTGGGTAGGGCAAAGCGGAGAGATCCCTACACAGAGGATCGGTGCCGAGCGGCACTCACCAGCCCGACAGGCTTGTCTGCTCGCCCGCCGGGGCGGGCGGCGCTGGAAGCTGAGGCTCGGGCTTCGGTCAGAGCGCTGAGAGAGGACTGGGGCTGGCGGTGAGAACTCAGCCTGAAGGGGGCTAATGTGCCACAGCTAGCCGGGAAGGAGTCCGGGAAAACTCTGGAGCTGCCGAAGAGGCAAGAGACTTTTTCTTCCCTCTTGGTTTCCTGGTGCGCGAGGAGAGGGGATTAAGAGCGCTGCTTAAAGGAGCTCCACAGACGGGCGTGAGTCGCGGCTGAAAGCGCGGAGCCCAGAGACGGGCGTGGGGCGCTGGGGCTGCTGCTGCCGCCGCCAAGAAGCCGGTGTGCGAGCGCAGGTCACTGTCCACACCGCCCTTCCGGGAGCCTGTGCAGCCCGCCACTGCCGGGGTCCCGGGATCCAGGGGCGGCTTCCCTGGGAGAACGCACAGCGCGCCTCGGGCTGGTGCAACGTCACGCCGGCCTCTGCCGCTGCAGGCTCGCCCCGTACTCCGTGCCCCTCCCTCCCGCCCAGCCTGAGTGAGCCAGAGTCCCCGAAGAGGCTGCTCCTTTAACCTTGTCCTGTCTGAGCGAAGAACAGATGCCCTCCGGCGACCTACACGCAGAGGCGGGGCCAAATCCAAAGCTGAGACCCAGGAGCTGTGAGAACAAAGAAGAGAAAGGGAAACCTCTCCCAGCAGCCTCAGAAGCAGTGGATTAAAGCTCCACAATCAACTTGATGTACCCTGCATCTGTGGAATACATGAATAGACAACAAATCATCCCAAATTGAGAAGCCAGGAGTCAGTGCTGTGCCTCTGAGGTGGGAGAGCCAACTTCAGGACACTGGTCCACAAGAGACCTCCCAGCTCCACATAATATCAAATGGCGAAAATCTTCCAGAGATCTCCATCTCAACACCAGCACCCAGCTTCACTCAACGACCAGCAAGCTACAGTGCTGGACACCCTATGCAAACAACTAGCAAGACAGGAACACAACGCCACCCATTAGCAGAGAGGCTGCCTAAAATCATAAAAAGTCCGCAGACACCCCAAAACACACCACCAGACGTGGACCTGCCCACCAGAAAGACAAGATCCAGCCTCATCCACCAGAACACAGGCACTAGTCCCCTCCACCAGGAAGCCTACACAACTCACTAAACCAACCTTAGCCACTGGAGACAGACACCAAAAACAACGGGAACTACGAACCTGCAGCCTGCAAAATGGAGACCCCAAACACAGTAACATAAGCAAAATGAGAAGACAGAAAAACACACAGCAGGAGAAGGAGCAAGATAAAAACCCACCAGACCTAACAAATGAAGAGGTAATAGGCAGTCTACCTGAAAAAGAATTCAGAATAATGATAGTAAAGATGATACAAGATTCTATTTCCAAGATCCAAAATCTTGGAAATAGAATAGACAAAATACAAGAAACAGTTAACAAGGACCTAGAAGAACTAAAGATGAATCAAGCATCGATTAAAAACACAATAAATGAAATAAAAAATACTCTAGATGGGATCAATAGCAGAATAACTGAGGCAGAAGAACGGATAAGTGAGGTGGAAGATAAAATAGTGGAAATAACTGCTGCAGAGCAAAATAAAGAAAAAAGAATGAAAAGAACAGAGGACAGTCTCAGAGACTTCTGGGACAACATTAAACGCACCAACATTCGAATTATAGGGGTTCCAGAAGAAGAAGAGAAAAAGAAAGGGACTGAGAAAATATTTGAAGAGATTATAGTTGAAAACTTCCCTAATATGGGAAAGGAAATAGTTAATCAAGTCCAGGAGGCACAGAGAGTCCCATACAGAATAAATCCAAGGAGAAATACGCCAAGACACATATTAATCAAACTGTCAAAAATTAAACACAAAGAGATCATATTAAAAGCAGCAAGGCAAAAACAACAAATAACACACAAGGGAATCCCCATCAGGATAACAGCTGATCTCTCAGCAGAAACTCTACAAGCCAGAAGGGAGTGGCAGGACATAATTAAAGTGATGAAGGAGAAAAACCTGCAACCAAGATTACTCTACCCAGCAAGGATCTCATTCAGATTGGATGGAGAAATTAAAACGTTTACAGACAAGCAAAAGCTGAGAGAGTTCAGCACCACCAAACCAGCTTTACAACAAATGTTAAAGGAACTTCTCTAGGCAAGAAACACAACAGAAGTAAAAGACCTACAATAACGAACCCAAAACAATTAAGAAAATGGGAATAGGAACATACATATCGATAATTACCTTAAATGTAAATGGACTAAATGCTCCCACCAAAAGACACAGATTGGCTGAATGGATACAAAAACAAGACCCATATATATGCTGTCTACAAGAGACCCACTTCAGACCTAGAGACACATACAGACTGAAAGTAAGGGGATGGAAAAAGATATTCCATGCAAATGGAAACCAAAAGAAAGATGGAGTAGCAATTCTCATATCAGACAAAATAGACTTTAAAATAAAGACTATTACAAGAGACAAAGAAGGACATTACATAATGATCAAGGGATCGATCCAAGAAGAAGATATAACAATCGTAAATATTTATGCACCCAACATAGGAGCACCTCAATACATAAGGCAAATACTAACAGCCATAAAAGGAGAAATCGACAGTAACACAATCATAGTAGGGGACTTTAACACCCCACTTTCACCAATGGACAGATCATCCAAAATGAAAATAAATAAGGAAACACAAGCTTTAAATGATACATTAAACAAGATGGACTTAATTGATATTTATAGGACATTCCATCCAAAAACAACAGAATACACATTTTTCTCAAGTGCTCATGGAACATTCTCCAGGATAGATCATATCTTGGGTCACAAATCAAGCCTTGGTAAATTTAAGAAAATTGAAATTGTATCAAGTATCTTTTCCGACCACAATGCTATGAGACTAGATATCAATTACAGGAAAACATCTGTAAAAAATACAAACACATGGAGGCTAAACAATACACTACTTAATAACGAAGTGATCACTGAAGAAATCAAAGAGGAAATTAAAAAATACCTAGAAACAAATGACAATGGAGACACGACGACACAAATCCTATGGGATGCAGCAGAAGCAGTTCTAAGAGGGAAGTTTATAGCAATACAATCCCACCTTAAGAAACAGGAAACATCTAGAATAAACAACCTAACCTTGCACCTAAAGCAATTAGAGAAAGAAGAACAAAAACATCCCAAAGTTAGCAGAAGGAAAGAAATCATAAAAATCAGATCAGAAATAAATGAAAAAGAAATGAAGGAAACGATAGCAAAGATCAATAAAACTAAAAGCTGGTTCTTTGAGAACATAAACAAAATTGATAAACCATTAGCCAGACTCATCAAGAAAAAAAGGGAAAAGACTCAAATCAATAGAATTAGAAATGAAAAAGGAGAAGTAACAACTGACACTGCAGAAATACAAAAGATCATGAGAGATTACTATAAGCAACTCTATGCCAATAAAATGGACAACCTGGAAGAAATGGACAAATTCTTAGAAATGCACAACCTGCCAAGACTGAATCAGGAAGAAATAGAAAATATGAATAGACCAATCACAAGCACTGAAATTGAAACTGTGATAAAAAATCTTCCAACAAACAAAAGCCCAGGACCAGATGGCTTCACAGGCGAATTCTATCAAGCATTTAGAGAAGAGCTAACACCTATCCTTCTCAAACTCTTCCAAAATATAGCAGAGGGAGGAACACTCCCAAACTCATTCTACGAGGCCACCATCACCTTGATACCAAAACCAGGCAAGGATATCACAAAGAAAGAAAACTACAGGCCAATATCACTGATGAACATAGATGCAAAAATCCTCAACAAAATACTAGCAAACAGAATCCAACAGCACATTAAAAGGATCATACACCATGATCAAGTGGGGTTTATTCCAGGAATGCAAGGATTCTTCAATATACGCAAATCAATCAACGTGATACACCATATTAACAAATTGAAGGAGAAAAACCATATGATCATCTCAATAGATGCAGAAAAAGCTTTCGACAAAATTCAACACCCATTTATGATAAAAACCCTGCAGAAAGTAGGCATAGAGGGAACTTTCCTCAACATAATAAAGGCCATATATCACAAACCCACAGCCAACATTGTCCTCAATGGTGAAAAACTGAAACCATTTCCACTAAGATCAGGAACAAGACAAGGTTGCCCACTCTCACCACTCTTATTCAACATAGTTTTGGAAGTTTTAGCCACAGCAATCAGAGAAGAAAAGGAAATAAAAGGAATCCAAATCGGAAAAGAAGAAGTAAAGCTGTCACTGTTTGCAGATGACATGATACTATACATAGAGAACCCTAAAGATGCTACCAGAAAACTACTAGAGCTAATCAATGAATTTGGTAAAGTTGCAGGATACAAAATTAATGCACAGAAATCTCTGGCATTCCTATATACTAATGATGAAAAATCTGAAAGTGAAATCAAGGAAACACTCCCATTTACCATTGCAACAAAAAGAATAAAATATCTAGGAATAAACCTACCTAAGGAGACAAAAGACCTGTATGCAGAAAATTATAAGACACTGATGAAAGAAATTAAAGATGATACAAATAGATGGAGAGATGTACCATGTTCTTGGATTGGAAGAATCAACATTGTGAAAATGACTCTACTACCCAAAGCAATCTACAAATTCAATGCAATCCCTATCAAACTATCACTGGCATTTTTCACAGAACTAGAACAAAAAATTTCACAATTTGTATGGAAACACAAAAGACCCCGAATAGCCAAAGCAATCTTGAGAACGAAAAATGGAGCTGGAGGAATCAGGCTCCCTGACTTCAGACTCTACTACAAAGCTACAGTACTCAAGACAGTAATGGTACTGGCACAAAAACAGAAAGATAGATCAATGGAACAGGATAGAAAGCCCAGAGATAAACCCACGCACATATGGTCCCCTTATCTTTGATAAAGGAGGCAGGAATGTACAGTGGAGAAAGGACAGTCTCTCCAATAAGTGGTGCTGGGAAAACTGGACAGGGACATGTAAAGGTATGAGATTAGATCACTCCCTAACACCATACACAAAAATAAACTCAAAATGGATTAAAGACCTAAATGTAAGGCCAGACACTATCAAACTCTTAGAGGAAAACATAGGCAGAACACTCTATGACATAAATCACAGCAAGATCCTTTTGGACCCACCTCCTAGAGAAATGGAAATAAAGACAAAAATAAACACATGGGACCTAATGAAACTTAAAAGCTTTTGCACAGCAAAGGAAACCATAAACAAGACCAAAAGACAACCCTCAGAATGGGAGAAAATATTTGCAAATGAAGCAACTGACAAAGGATTAATCTCCAAAATTTATAAGCAGCTCATGCAGCTCAATAACAAAAAAACAAACAACCCAATCCAAAAATGGGCAGAAGACCTAAATAGACATTTCTCCACAGAAGATATACAGACTGCCAACAAACACATGAAAGGATGTTCAACATCTTTACTCATTAGAGAAATGCAAATCAAAACTACAATGAGATATCATCTCACACCAGTCAGAATGGCCATCATCAAGAAATCTAGAAACAATAAATGCTGGAGAGGGTGTGGAAAAAAGGGAACACTCTTGCACTGCTGGTGGGAATGTGAATTGGTACAGCCACTATGGAGAACGGTATGGAGGTTCCTTAAAAAACTACAAATAGAATTACCATATGACCCAGCAATCCCACTACTGGGCATATACCCTGAGAAAACCATAATTCAAAAAGAGACATGTACCAAAATGTTCATAGCAGCCCTATTTACAATAGCCCGGAGATGGAAACAACCTAAGTGTCCACCATCGGATGAATGGGTAAAGAAGATGTGGCACATATATACAATGGAATATTACTCAGCTATAAAAAGAAATGAAATTGAGCTATTTGTAATGAGGTGGATGGACCTAGAGTCTGTCATACAGAGTGAAGTAAGTCAGAAAGAGAAAGACAAATACTGTATGCTGACACATATATATGGAATTTAAGAAAAAAAAATGTCATGAAGAACATAGGTGTAAGACAGGAATAAAGACACAGACCTACTAGAGAATGGACTTGAGGATATGGGGAGGGGGAAGGGTAAGCTGTGACAAAGTGAGAGTGGCATGGACATATATACACTACCAAACGTAAGGTAGATAGCTAGTGGGAAGCAGCCGCATAGCACAGGGAGATCAGCTCGGTGCTTTGTGACCGCCTGGAGGGGTGGGATAGGGAGGGTGGGAGGGAGACGCAAAAGGGAGGGGATATGGGAACATATGTATATGTATAACTGATTAAATTTGTTATAAAGCAAAAAAAATAAAAAATAAAAAATAAAAGAGAAAAAAAAAAGCAGTTTTCTTTTCATTGGTTTGTTTGAGAATGGAGGGAGAAGAAATGGTCTGGAAGTGAAAAGGAGGAGGAAACCACTTTCATGGCTCATGGTACACAAAGTAGGGGGAAGAAGAGAGCCACCACTGGAGAGGGCTACAGAGGAGTGATGCCTGGTTTTTGTTTTTGTTTTTGTTTTGTCTTATACTTCCAACCTACCTAGACTACAAATCTAGGGCCCTCATGGAGAAATTGAAACCACTGATCACTTTAAATTTGTATTTGAAGCAACTCTGGATTTCCAACAATATATTGGCAGGAGTGCACATTCTTCCATTGATAGATTTTGTTTATTTATATTTGAAAGATGTTCAGTATCTCCTTGGGCAAAATTAGAAATCACATCAAATCTGGTTCTTCCTGCTATCTATCTCTCATCTGTCTGTCTCTCTTCTTCTCTCTCATAAACAAATACACACACACACCTAGGTACAAGCCAGAAGAATTCCTGATAGTACATGTCCATGGCTCATCTCCTGTATAAGTCTTGAAAAGAGCTTGCAAAGAAGAATTCAAAACATCGATAATAGGGAAAAAAAGGAACTACTATAAAATATATAAAAACATACTACAAGAAACAAATAAGACAGAAATGAGAATAAAATAAAAAAAGAATATTCTCAGAAAAATATATTTCATGGAGCTGTTGAAAATTTTACTGAAATATATTTCCAAGAATTAAAAGATAGCTCAGTGAATGGATTACCTCTTTAAATCAATAGCAAAATGTAGGCAGGGGACTTCCCTGGTGGTCCAGTGGTTAAGACTCTGTGCTCTCAATGCAGGGGTCACAGGTTCGATCCCTTGTCGGGGAACTAAGATCCCAAATGCTGTGTGGTGTAGCCAAAAAAGAAAAAAAAAAAAAGTAGGCAGGGAAATCTGTGAAACAATGGCAAGACAGTAAAAATAATGCAGCCAGAGCTAGCAAAGCTTAGTGAAGTAGGAAAAGGAAAATAAATACATTATCCCAGAAGTGATGAGAAATTGGAGGCAATGAACAATTAACATTAACATTGTTTGAAACTCAGAATAGGACAAATAGAATCAGACTGTGACTGGAAATGGAAATGTCCCAAAAGATATGGCAAGAAAGTGTTTTCCAAAAACATAAAATTCATACAAAGAGGAATTTTTTTTTTTTTTTTTTTGTGGTACGCGGGCCTCTCACTGTTGTGGCCTCTCCCGTTGCGGAGCACAGGCTCCGGACGTGCAGGCTCAGTGGCCATGGCTCACGTGCCTAGCCACTCCGCGGCATGTGGGATCTTCCTGGACCAGGGCACGAACCCATGTCCCCTGCATCAGCAGGCGGACTCTCAACCACTGCGCCACCAGGGAAGTCCCCTGACAAAGAGGAATTTTTGAAACATTATATTGATCCAGATATTTTAAGACATGGTGAAAAATCACCATATATCTGATAGCAACTTATATGATTACTTTATGTAGTTTATAATATTTTATGCAAAATGATAATTTATTGTGACATTGTTATAATATTTGAATATTATATATTAAGTACATAATTTAATTATGAATCTAAATTTTGCTTTCAGGCTTTTATGGACAATTTCAAGGGCTTATGCCTCAGTAGGCAATGGCTTCTTCAAATTGACATAATAATAAAATAATTATTAAATACATTTAATCAGTATTGAAAATTTACAAATAAAACACATTTTGTGACGATATCAATTATAACATAGTTCTGATTTTTCCTAAAATAAAAGCATAAATAATTATATGCATATTTAATAATTTAGAAATTATATTTTTATTTAAATTGTGTATCACTCAACACTGTCTTACCAAAAGCAATAACCCCCAATACACTCACTAACGATTGCATTCAGTGGTTTTGATACATTGTCAGCTTTGAAGCTAGAGTGATTGTTTTTTGGTCATGATTATCTTTTCAAAGTAGGATGATAGAACATAATTTATTTAACACACGTGTTAACAGGATCCATTATGTTCAAGATGTAGAATTTTGGCACGTGGGGCACCATTTTTATTCTTGCCTGAGACTCCACAAATATTAAGAGAAGATTCTACATTGGAACAAAATGAATATGGAAAAGTCAACATTGAGACATGTCCAAATAAAAGTATCATATTTCAGAGAAAATAACAAAGTTTCAAAAGAAGAAAAACAACTTTTAACATCAAAATGCAAAGGAACAGTGCATATTTTCTTCTTGCTTGGATTAATGTGACTCTCAAGGAATTCTTTCAGGTGAACAAAATGACTCAGAGAAAGGAGGCAAAGGGTTACCACATAGAAATTTGATAAATGCAGGCAGTTAAAATTAAGTCCAAAGAAAAAGATGCATATTTTATGGGTATGGCCACTTACACTTAGATCTGAGTTCAACTGAATAGAAATTAAAAAAAAAAAAGACGTGGTAATATATTTTGAAAAGAATCTGAAACGTGGATTAAAAGAGACTCTAATGGTTAAAGAACCAAAAAATACCCTTGGATATACAATTTTTTATGGACAGATGTGAGCAAGGATAGTGAAAAAGAAAAGATTTCCCAGAGCACACATCTAGGAGCAATAGATAAAAAGAAACTTAAAAATTTCTATCAGGAGCAGAACTAGAGCCTAATCAAAGGACATTCCCTCTTCCTAAAAAGGAGAATCTTGTAATATTTGCCCGTATTTCAGAATTGCTATTAACCAGTAACTGCCATATGGTTCTATTATTTTCCTTTCCAAACAGGAGTACTTGCTACAATTACCATATGCTGTTTACACCACTGTATGCTATTTGTCTCTATTTCATTTACAGGCCTCCAAATAAAGGGAATCTACCTCTGGTCCTGATGAAGAATAGTCCATCACAAGACCCTGGGTTTCAAGCCCAAGGTCACGTATATATAAATGAAGAATCTGGTACCTTTGTTGGGGAGGAGTAAGTGTATTTTGTAAGCAAAAGAGAGAGAACTCAGTTACAGTTACCAAGGAATGTACTTGTTAGAAAGCAGTATTGTCAAAGCCATTGACTCACTCCTCTCCAATATGCCCCTCTGCCATTTGGCTTTCTGCCACATGGGCTTTTGCCATATGATCTGATATAGCCAACAGAATGTGAACAAAAATGTCAACATGCCAGTCTAGAGATTTTAAGAGAAATTCCATGTTTTCATTAGTCCTTTTTGTGCCCCTCTCCCCTGTCATGAGAACAGCAGGACCCAGGCAGTAGCCTTTCCTTCGACCTAGGCCCCCCAATGGAAAGGTCATAAAACCTTACTGAACCAGTCCAAGCCAGTAGAACCCAGGAAATGTGCAGCCGAAATCCTGGAGTTGCCTACTGCTGTAGCAAAAACTGACTAATAGAATATATTTTTAAAATAAACAAAGCAGAAAATACATTTGAACATACAAAAAAATAAATCAAATCACATGTTCTGTAAGCCCTTCCTAAAGAAATTAACAATTAAAAATCTTCAGTTGAACATGAGGTGAATTGAGAAATTATAGCAAAATGATCTGTGATATGCAATTCAATTTATTTAATAACAAGACTAAGACTAAAGCAGAATGTAATGTAAATGTAATCAACCCTGAAAATCCATAAGTAATATAATTAATGATATTTAGGAGGGAAAGGAGAAGAAAAATTATGAGGGTGTGAAATCACACTGATTATCTCACTTGAAACTGATAAACAAGTAAAAAACCAAGAATATTCAAAGGTTTAAAAAAGCAGAGTAGGGAAAAAAAAAGAATATTAGAAAAAAATGATGTAGTCATAAAACCCAGAAGGCATATAATGATTGTGATATCCCACCCATATTCCATTTCAGTGAAAGACTTGTTGCTCTTGTTGAAAGGCTGAGAGCATTGTTGATAGATAAACTTTTTGCTTCTTCAAGGGTTGCCTCAACTGTAAAGACTTATCTAGCCCAAGTCACATTCTGCCACATACAATGACCGAGATCTAGTAGAATGTAAAGGGCTGGCTATCTCAGCTCAACGTGGAACAGCTTTGAAGGACCACTGTAGTTCAGAGCTCCTAGAGTTATCAGTCTACAGCTGCATTTACATTTTGGTTTGATTTCTCCCTCTACTCAGACCTGATTCTTATCCCTCCTGTTCATAAATGTGGATCCTAAATGCACTCCTTAGTAAATATCTTAATACTAACTGAATCTGCTTCCTGGGAGCCCAGCCTACAAAAGAAGGTAAAGGGGAAGGAAAGCATCATAGCTTAGTTTCCCCCAAAAGCTGATTCCAAAACAAATATTTAAGTAAATAATTTATTTAGGAGGTGAACTAACACGAAAGTTCAGAGTTAAAGACAGAGTCACAAGAATCAGAGAGCTTACTCATTTATCAAGCTCTATGAAACATTTTGAGAATAGAAGCCATCAAGAACCAGAGGTGAATTAGGGAGAGATCTAGGCAACTAGGAGCTGCTTCCCAGGACCTTCTTTCATATCTTGTACACTTGCTGTGTAACCTAGAGCAGTAAAGGAGGTCTCCTGGGAGGTATATGGGTTACATCACACAGTAGGAAGTGTTTAATTTATGAAATATATCTGTTTAATACCATAGGTTATTATATAGCTCATGGGACAATTTCCAGGGAGTCATAGCTCACAAAATCCATAGATTCTAGTTTTGTTCACCACAAATAAACCTAAACCACGGATATTCTACATAAACATTTCATACCTAAGAACTCTTCTCCTGGAAAACAGTGTTAGTGTAGTTTGTAAGGAAAAGAGATCCAGTAATCATCCCATTGATAAGGAGATAAGACCAGGGCAGCTGCCTTCTTTCCTTCCCTGAGACATCGAGCCCTCAAAAATCACCTTGTTTAATTCCTTCTTCCCCAGAGGTAATAAAAGTTGAGGAGAAGTAGGGGAAGGAGGAGGAAATTAATCAAAGAAGTAAAGAAAACCAATAAAATGCCTACTAATTAGAGGGGCCACTGTTGTGGGCAACTAGAAATTTATTCAACTGAGACCCTGAGAAAACCAGGATCTCAGAATTGAGATAAAACAAATCTCAGAATTGTTCCAATGAGGATCAAGAAAGTTGGGATATTTTCCCACCCATTCTTATCATCTCTCATTAGTTGGAAGTTACTCTAGGAGACAGAGAATGCTCACATAAACCAGAGGATGTCCTCAGACAGATATCTGGTGTTTGAACCTCAGTGTACAAGAATTGTTCACTGTCCACTGCCGCTGGGCTAACTTCCATGATTAGTCAAGGGGATATGGACAGAGCAATGGCACCATCTGTTATGCAGGCCAAAGGGAAGGAAACTGATATACACTAATTTTGTTATTTTCATAGCACAGAGTCAATGTAAACTTTTTAAAATGAAAAGATGTTTAGTATATAATCAGTGAAACAAAAATTAAATTTTCCTAAATATTGGAAGAAGCAATTGAATAAAGCAAAACAAAGAGACCATGATGAAATAAATTAAAAAGAAGTATTGAAAAGGAAACTAAACCTTAAGTTACTGTAAAAGAACTAAAAGGAAAAACATATCTGCCATATTAATAAATGTAAAAGGCTCACAGACTTAACTGTATACTGTACATAGGAGACACACTCAAAACAAACTTGTTGTAAGTTCAGATATAATTATGTAAGTAGAATTTATAAGAAAAAAATGCAAACGAAATGAAGCAGAGATTCAGTTTAATATCAGACAGGTATATTTTGGGATGAGAAGCATTAAATGAGATAAAAAGGGAACTTTATAACAGTTAATAGTTAGTTCCTCAAATGAAGTTATAACAATTATAGGTATCTACACACCCAACAGTACACATTCTTTAAAATTGCACATGAAACATTCAACTTATGCAAGGCCATAAAAACAAGTCTCAGTTTCAAAGAAATTAGATCATTCAAAGTTGTGTGCACTGAGCACAGTGGGATTAAGTTAGAAATCAATAACAAAAAGATGAAAAGGGGCTTCCCTGGTGGCGCAGTGGTTGAGAATCTGCCTGCCAATGCAGGGGACACGGGTTCGAGCCCTGGTCTGGGAGGATCCCACATGCCGCGGAGCAACTAGGCCTGTGAGCCACAACTACTGAGCCTGCGCGTCTGGAGCTTGTGCTCCGCAACAGGAGAGGCCGCGACAGTGAGAGGCCCGCGCACCGCGATGAAGAGTGGTCCCCACTTGCCACAACTAGAGAAAGCCCTCGCACAGAAGCGAAGACCCAACACAGCAAAAATAAATTAATTAATTAAAAAAAAAAAGAAAGCTGTTGTATGTAGAAAACTTTAAAAAAAAAAAAGATGAAAAGAAATCCCAATTTCTAGTAAGGTAAGCAATACAATGCTAACTAAACCTTGAGTCAAGTAAGGAACCACAATGGAAATTTTAACATGTGTTAAATTTAATGATAATGAAAATACTCATATCACAACTCAAAATTTGTTGTACCCAAATTAATCTATGGGCTTAACAGAATCCAAATAAAAATCTGAGATTTTTTTTTGTCAAATTGAACATGCTAATACTTCAATTTTTATGGGTTTTCAAAGGACAAACACTAGTCAGGGAAATTTTGAAAAAGAAAAACAATTTGGAGGACTTGCCCTTCCAAAATATTAAAATTCTTATAAAGTTACAGTAGTTACGACAGTTTGTACTCATACAAGGACAAACAAATGGATCAATGGAACAGAATAGAGAACAGAATATGTTTAAAATCCATATATTTATGGTTATCTAACTTAGTTCTGTGCAATACAGTGATGAAAATATAGTGTTTTTAGTAAATGGTCCAAGTGAAAAACACAAGAGAATAATTTCATCACTTTGGGGTCAGTAAACATTTCATAAACATGATGCAAAATGAATTAATCATAAAAGGATTGACAAATTTGACTTAAAGTTAAGGAAATTCTGTTCATCAAAATACACTGTAAAAAGAATGTGGTTGAGAGTAATTTTATTATTTAGCCATCAAATTTGTCGAAGTGGTCAGCTTCTATACTTTGTTTTACTTGTGTGTGCCATAAAGAGATATACTACACACCACATATCTTTGTTTTGTTACTTTTAGTATGGTTGAAAAATCTTTGCAGCTTGGAAATGTTTAGATAGCACTTATTCTATTTTTGTCTTTTTTTTTTTTGAGAACACAGGCCTCCCTGTGCCTTTTTTTTTTTTTTTCCCATGCCACGTGGCTTGCAGCATCTCAGTTCCCCAGTTCCCCAGCCAGGGACTGAACCCGGGGCCACAGCAGTGAAAGTGCCAAGTTCTACCCACTGGACCACCAGGGAAGTCCCTATTTTTGTTCTTTTTAAAAACTCACATCTAACCTTTTAGTTTTCATGAAATGCATATATTAATGGAAATAACAGTCAACACAAAATGTTCCTTACGATCTTGAGAGGTTTCTTTTGGATGGAATCATAACACACAAAGATATTCAAGGTAATTTACACGAAAAACAACAACAATGGGTCCTGAGTGGAACAGTTGAGATGTGATTCAACAGACGCAGTTAAGTCTACGAATAAATGCAGTCAGGTTTTCCCAAGGTCATACCAGTCCCATGGTATGGTTTAGTTTCCCATGGAAGCTAAAATAAACATAACTATCTTATGTTATCACTAGAAATACTAATTTCTATGCCCCATGCTCAGGAATTCTGTTCTAAGGGATCTGGGATATGTCCTAAGAATCTACACTTTGTAAGAGTGAGGGGAGGGGGAATTGGAGAAGGTTGATCAAAAGATA
Organism: Mesoplodon mirus; assembly: GCF_964341445.2. Classification (NCBI taxonomy): domain Eukaryota; kingdom Metazoa; phylum Chordata; class Mammalia; order Artiodactyla; family Ziphiidae; genus Mesoplodon; species Mesoplodon mirus. Next base: position 186,890,565 of record NC_138978.1, read on the forward strand.
TTGCACAAACTTCTAGTTATAAGGTAAATAAGTACTAGCGATGTCATGTAAAACATGATGATTACTACTAACACAGCTGTATGATATACAGGAAAGCTGTTAAGAGAGTAAATCCTAAGTGTTCTCATCACAAGGAGATTGTTTCAAATTTTCTTTTTCTTGTATCTCTATGAGATGATAGATGTTAACTAAACCTCCTGTGGTAATCATTTCACAATATATGTAAATCAAACCATCATGCTGTGCACCTTAAACTTATACAGTGATATACGTCCATCTCTAAATAAGACTGGAAAAAAAAAAGAATCTACATTTTTGACATAGCATTCCTAAGTGACTTGAACTGCAGATGACTCAAGAATTCCACTTTAAGAAACAGATACTAGCACGTGTCTGTATCGGTGAGGCTGCATGGTGTTCAAAACACATGCAAAGAGCAACACAGATAAACTAGAGATTATCATACTAAGTGAAGTAAGTCAGACAGAGAAAGAGAAACACCATATGATTCACTTATTTGTGGAATCTAAAATATGACACAAATGAACCTATCTATGAAACAGAAACAGAATCATGGACATAGAGAACGGACTGGTGGTTGCCAAAGGGGAGGGGGCTGGGGGAGCGATGGGGTGGGAGGTTGAGGTCAGCAGATGTAAGCCTTTATATACAGAGTGGATAAACAACAAGGTCCTACTGTATAGCACAGACAACTATATTCAATATCCTGTGATAAACCATAGTGAAAAAGAATATAAAAAAAGAATGTGTATATATATATATAACCGAATCACTTCGCTGTACAGCACACACACATTGTAAATCAACTATGCTTCAATTAAAAAAATAATAAAATAGAATCTAATGTCTACACCTTCATTAAAAAATATGCAAAGAACCTAGTCACACTGTAAAGTACAAGGAATGTTATCAATATTAAAAGACTTACATATTTTAATTCAAATATTTAAAATTAGAAAATGGAGTGAAATTGTGATATTGTCAAGATTGGTACCTTTGCCGTGGTTGCCCTGCTTGGGGCAGGGTTGATGTCCCGCTGGTTTCGATGGTGATTGTGATGAAGCCACATATGCACAAGAGGGTATGAAAGATTCATTACTCACAGAAGGAAGCTTTTTGAGGAGAACAGGGTAGGGTTCCTAGCAGATCTAAAAATGGTCGGAGAGAAAAGGAGTAACTGGTGGCTTGAGGAGTGGTTATGGTTAGCAAGGGGCATGGAGAGAGGATTCCTACTTATTTGGCCGGGGCTTTCATGGTTCAAAGTGCCTGCTGGAGCCAAAGAAGAAAATGCAGGGCTTTCTAATCAGATGTGGGCAAATGGGGAGAAAGAAGGCTGTGCTTGAAAGTTGTCAGCAGTCAAAGATCAAAAATGGATCAAACTTTTTATTAAAATACCTGACAATATAGTCATGAAGACTTAGCTGAAAAGCTCTGAGATAGGACTTTTAGCTGTCTGTGCTCAGTAGGAATATCTATCTATCTACCTATCTATCTATCTATCTAATCTATCTTTCTATCTTTTTATCTTTCTATCTTTCTATCAGTATTTTTAAATAAATACAGGGCTCAGTAATTACTTAGCCATAATGAGGTACATAGTATTGTATCAAACACTTTGCAAAGTGTAAGATGTTTATTTTTAATATGGAAGCAGTATTTAAAAAGCATTATTCTATTCTAAATGTACTTTGTGTTGTTTGAGTTCTGTCAGCTTAACCAAATAAATTTAAAATTAATATTCTGTAAGAAAAATTCATGGGTTTACTAAATCACACAACAAAATAGTCCAACACTCACAACCAATGAGTGTGTATAAATCTTGTACATCTTTATATTAAAAAAGTCAAAAGCAGTTTCCATGGTGGGGTTATTAAACTGCGGAAATACTCCGTTGCAGCCGAATTCCTTCAGAAACTACATTCCAGAGCAAGATTTCAGAAGTTGACTCAACAATAAGAAGCCAATAAGGACTTTCACTCACATGTATTTCTGTATTTTGAAGGTATTAGGGGAACAAGTAAAAAATGGGAGAAAAGTTTTGGCATATAAACATCCAGCCAAGTATTAAAGTTTAATAGAACCAAAGGTAACCCTCATATAAATACACAGAAATTGCTCTTAAAAATACTATGTGAAGATTTTAATTCTAAATATTAAATTCTAAATATTCTAAATATTAAATTCTAATTTAATTCTAAATATTTAATTCTAAATCAAAGTGATTTCTTTTAAAGAATAAAGTAATCTATAACTGGCACTGAAAAAAGCCTTACCACCTACCTATGAAAACAAGTTTTAGCTGCAGGTGAGTAAGTAAACAAGTCTTAAAAAGCTTTCAGAAGAATAAAACAACAAGGAGTAGAAATGGAAAAAAATACTTCCCAGGGAACAAAGAAGCCAATCTTTTCTATAACTCTGTAGGGATGGCTATGACTGTGTCTATGAATACAGCATCCATGGAAAAGGTAAGCCTTCTCCTCAGCTTTTCATTTTACAGGTAAGAGGCTGTTTGGATGACTCCTCTGGCTATTTTTGTCTGTTTTGTTTTTATTGGTTTCTTTAGGAATTATTGTGAGATACTCCCTTTTTTTATAGGAAAATTCTGGGTGTCAATGTTATTTTACAGAGGATTTTTGGTGCTACACCATAGCACCAAATAGGCAACAAAATATCCATATTTGTGTCCTATTTTGGAAAGAATAAATTTATTTACTGAGCAAGAGAAAGACCATTTATCTCCTGAGTTATTCAAAACTTCTATTTCAAACTGATATGAGCATAATACATTCAATGAACCAGTAAATTAGAGGTTTAAATACACCAGAATAGAACAGATTAAAAAAGGAATCAGTACATGATACCACAGAAAAAATATGGACTTTGAAGTCACACAGATCTGAGTTCAAAATTTAGTTAGCAAGTGAATCACCATAGAACCTTATAAAAGATAGATAATATGACTGAATCTTCAGCTTCTTCCTATAAAAACTTACAAAATGATTATCATGATTTGAATTGATGTACGTGAACCACAGTGTCCAGGAACAATAGTTGTCATCTAGTAGTTTCTCAAAAACTACAAAATGTTACATAATAATTATAGAATAAGCATTTAGTAAAATATCAGAAATGCCCAAAGTAAATAAACCCTGCTGAATTCTGGTCCCTTGAGGTTGCTAAGAAAAAGAAAAGTGTTCTGTGTTAACACAAGATTGGATAGCAGTGTACTGGGGAGGAACACTCAGGTATTATTTTGCACGTTATGAATTTAGCATATCCCAGAATGCCTGACATTCAGACTTAGACTCCCAACTGCCTTTTTGACATCTTTCTCTGACAACCTAAGAGGCCTTTCAAAAGTCATAGGGCCAAAATGGAACTCTTTGAGTCTACCCTACAACCACTATCACTTTTTTATGGACATACCATCTTGCTACATCTACCGACCAGTTATCATCATCACTGAAAATGTCAGCATCCCCACACTATTGTTTAACCTTGAAACTGGGTATTCCCTTGGATTATTCCCTCATTCTCCATCAACTCCACCCAATGTTTTCTTCAGAAAGTTCTGTAATTTCTACCTCAAATATCTGCAATCCACCCATACTCATCTTATTTCAACTGCCTACCTATCATGCAGAGGTTCTTTATATAGGGTCCAAAGACTGCCAAAAGAGCCATGGATATAGCTCTGATTAAATGTAATCAGTTTTTGTTAAAGTCTTAAGTTATTTACTTTATACATTTAAAAAAGATTATTCTGAAAAGTTGTCCATTGGTCTGAGCAGACTGCCACAGGGATCCTAGCTCGCTTGGAGAGTACAGAATTTTTGAACTGTAATTCATTCTAAGATATTTTGCAGGGACTTCCTTGGTGGCGCAGTGGTTAAGAATCTGCCTGCCAATGCAGAGGACATGGGTTCAAGCCCTGGTCCAGGAAGATCCCACATGCCGTGGAGCAACTAAGCCCGTGTGCCACAACTACTGAGACTGCGCTCTAGAGCCCACGTGCTGCAACTGTTGAAGCCCGGGCACCTAGAGCCCATGCTCCACAACAAAGAGAAGCCACCGCAATGAGAAGCCCACACGCTGCAATGAAGAGTAGTCCCTGCTCACCACTAGAGAAAGCCCATGCGCAGCAACAAAGACCCAATGCAGCCAAAAAAAAAAAAAAGACATTTGCATGATAAGATTATGGTTGATTTTTTTTTTTTTTGCTTCTCTTTTTGTTGTTGTTATTGATTTTAACTTTCTGTCATGTTTCTGCAGCATTTCAGCTTGGTTTTCAGCTTGGCAGTTAAATACAACACATACAGGTGCTAAGATTGATATAAGTTTCTGTTTATTTAAATTAAGATATAGGGATTTGTTTAAAGTGAAACTGAATCAAAGGGTGGGGGCAGTACCTAGGTACATAATACTTCCTTTATACCTATGCTCCCTGATTCTGGGGCAGAATATGTGTCACAGATTTACCACGGATATTGCTTATACAGGGTAGTCTTCTATATTTGCAAGAGGTTCAACACATTCTGTGCCAGAGGCTTTTCCTATTAAGAATGATATCCCCATTCAAGAATCACTCAGTTTCACCTCTGTGTCTTGTATGCTCTTGAAACAAACTCAGGGCCTATAAGACCTTTCTTCATCAGAGTAAGAAAGTAGTCGCAGACAGAAATCTGAAGCTAGGTTGTCAATGGAGACACACTTCATGTTCACTTCTTGAGGCGTAGACTTACAGATGCGGGCATGCAGGCAAATTTAGTTCTAAAGCTATTGGTTACCATAGTAACTAGATTTATAATTTATGTGTGTGTGTTGTAAACACTATATTTTTACAGCTGGACTAAAACTTTTAGATATGATACAAGCAGTAGATAATTAGGGTTAATTAGTCTAAAATCTGGAATGTTATTACTCAAAACCTGTGTGTGTTTGTCCTAGTCTCACGGATTCCCACAATTCTCCCACTGATTAGATACTGAAAGAAGTCTAATAAAAGATGAATCTAATGGCAAAGGTTCAAAGCTGGTTATTAATTATATAAAGTCATATTTGGAATACCTAACTCCATGATTTTTGTCCAAAGGAACAGGTGTTACTTCCTTGATTTCCCCTCACAATGGCCTCCAGGATATTTTTGATAAAATGAACAGAGATTTAGTCAGAATTTTACTTATTTTCTACACACAAGAATAGAAAGTACAGGTTTAACATCCGATGGAGTACCACACAATATTCTGTTATGACTTCTACCTTTATGAATACAGACTCTTACTTTGTGACTTGTTAACTGAATATCTTGGAGGAAAGTAGCAATTTCTGAACACTATAATCTATGTTCTATAAAAAAATCAATTGTTGGCTTTCAAATGCCATTTATTTATTTATTTATTTTTAATTTTTTTGCGGTACGCGGGCCTCTCACTGTTGTGGCCTCTCCCTCTGCGGAGCACAGGCTCCGGATGCGCAGGCTCAGCGGCCATGGCTCATGGGCTCAGCTGCTCCGTGGCATGTGGGATCTTCCCGGACCAGGGCATGAACCTGTGTCCCTTGCATCGGCAGGTGGACTCTCAACCACTGCGCCACCAGGGAAGCCCTCAAATGTCATTTAAATGATTAAGCCCCTTGTTACCTTTATAACACTTGAATGAGAAACTGACATCTGCATGTATTGACAGCAATATAACCTTTACATTTCTGTTCTTATCAACTGAAGCTTAAGAATTTGACTGAGAGATGTTTCTTTTACTGCAAATACTTTCAATTTTAAATGTAATATTTTTAATCCAACAAAGAAAAGATGTCTTTCAAGAAATCTTGCTTACATTAAAAACCAATGATGTGCTAATGAGGCAAACCAATACTTCTGCATGACAAGTGTTCTTCCATTTTGTCTGTACCGATATACTTACATTCATGCAAAACATCTCTTATCTTGGCCATTCTGTACTTAGGATGCAACTAAGCTGGCTTGACTTGAAGCCCTTAGATGTAGTTCGTATCAAAAGCCCTGATGATTTTTGGAACAGAAATCGTTCCAGCTCAGGGTGGTTTTAGGACTATAGATTTTTGTTTCTGATATTAATGAGGCAGGGCATTAGTTGGTGGAAGCTTCACTCTAGATGGCAGGTGATAATAATACATTCAGGGACATGTGCTGAGTTAGGAGAAAAGTTTTTGACTCTTGGCCAAAAGTTTTCTCTTATCAAAGAAGGTATTGTTATACTCTGAATTCACATTTGGTATCAATTACAAAACAAGCCCCAAAGGAAGTAGCAGTCCTTAATATCATATTTATAATATTGTGCCATCCTCTTATTTTTGTTGTTTTTAATACTGTATTCTCCTGGGTAATTTTATCAGTGAATCAGAACCTTGACAACAGTTGCATGTTATATAAAGGTAACTATGTTGCTCTGTGTAACAGCAATTTCTGGTGATCAAATAAATTATTGTAAATGATGACTGAAGTCCTTAAATTGGATGTCTTGACTTTAGTAGGAGGTATGTTCTGAAACTGTATTTACATGCATATAACACTCTACCATGGCTCTTATATCAGTTTTTGCACGTGCAGTGGTAGATTTGCTTTCCATCCCTGTGTTGATCATTTTATGCCTGAAGCAAAACTTTCTCCAGGATTAGCTTATTTAGGATGAATAGGTCAAGCAGAGTATGGAAGCCAGAACAATGAAATTCCTTATCATCAGTGGAACAGAAGGCCACAAATCCTTCTAAAAAAGAGGTGCCTAGGGATACAATATGAGCATCTTCGATAGCCTTAAAATACTGCTTTTTAATGCATGGTCGACAGAGAAATTCAAACAAGAAATTTTTTTTTAAACATTTTACCACTACTCTTCACTCTTTTTAAAAAATAAATTTATTTTATTTGTTTATTTTTGTCTGCATTAGGTCTCCGTTGCTGCACGTGGGCTTTCTCTAGTTGTGATGAACAGGGACTACTCTTCGTTGTGGTGTGTGGGCTTCTCACTGTGGTGGCTTCGCTTTGTTGTGGAGCACAGGTTCTAGGCACGTGGGCTTCAGTAGTTGTGGCACATAGGTTCAGTATTTATGGCTCGTAGGGTCTAGAGCACAGGTTCAGTAGTCGTGGTGCATGGGCTTGCTCTACGCATGCGGGATCATACCGGACCAGGGATCAAACCCGTGTCCCCTGCATTGGGAGGTGAATTTTAACAACTGTGCCACCAGGGAGTCCCAAACAAAAACCTTATATGTTATACTGCAATGTGTGGACTTTATTTTATTTTTTAAAATCTTTATTGGAGTATAATTGCTTTACAATGGTGTGCTAGTTTCTGCTTTATAACAAAGTGAATCAGCTATACATATACATATATCCCCATATCTCTTCCCTCTTGCGTCTCCCTCCCACCCTCCCTATCCCACCCCTCTAGGTGATCACAAAGCACCGAGCTGATCTCCCTGTGCTATGCGGCTGCTTCCCACTAGCTATCTAATTTTGCATTATATATGTCCATGCCACTCTCTCACTTTCTCCCAGCTTACCCTTCCCCCTCCTCATGTCCACAAGTCCATTCTCTAGTAGGTCTGCATCTTTATTCCTGTCTTGCCCCTAGGTTCTTCATGACCATTTTCTTTTTTTTAGATTCCATATATATGTGTTAGCATACAGTATTTGTTTTTCTATTTCTGACTTACTTCACTCTGACAGACTCTAGGTCCATCCACCTCACTACAAATAACTCAATTTCATTTCTTTTTATGGTTGAGTAATATTCCATTGTATGTATGTGCCACATCTTCTTTATCCATTCATCTGTCGATGGACACTTAGGTTGCTTCCATGCCTGGCTATTGTAAATAGAGCTGCAATGAACATTGTGGTACATGACTCTTTTTGAATCATGGTTTTCTCAGGGTATATGCCCAGGAGTGGGATTGCTGGGTCATATGGTAGTTCCACTTTTAGTTTTTTAAGGAACCTCCATACTGTTCTCCATAGTGGCTGTATCAGTTTACATTCCCACCAACAATGCAAGAGGGTTCCCTTTTCTCCACACCCTCTCCAGCATTTATTATTTGTAGATTTTTTGATGATGGCCATTCTGACCAGTGTGAGATGATATCCCATTGTAGTTTTGATTTCCATTTCTCTAATGATTAATGATGTTGAGCATTCTTTCATGTGTTTGTTGGCAACCTGTGTATCTTCTTTGGAGAAATGTCTGTTTAGGTCTTCTGCCCATTTCTGGATTGGGTTGTTTGTTTTTTTGATATTGAGCTGCATGAGCTGCTTGTAAATTTTGGAGATTAATCCTTTGTCAGTTGCTTCATTTGCAACTACTTTCTCCCATTCTGAGGAGATGAGAATTGCTACTCCAGTTTTCTTTTGATTTCCATTTGCATGGAATATCTTTTTCCATCCCCTCACTTTCAGTCTGTATGTGTCTCTAGGTCTGAAGTGGGTCTCTTGTAGACAGCATATATATGGGTCTTGTTTTTCTATCCATTCAGCCAGTCTATGTCTTTTGGTTGGAACAGTTAATCCATTGACATTTAAGGTCATTATCCATATGTATGTTCATATTACTATTTTCTTAATTGTTTTGGGTTTTTATTGTAGGTCTTTTCCTTCTCTTGTGTTTCCTGCCTAGAGAAGTTCCTTTAGCATTTGTTGTAAAGCTGGTTTGGTGGTGCTGAATTCTCTTAGCTTTTGCTTGTCTGTAAAGGTTTTAATTTCTCTGTCGAATCTGAATGAGATCCTTGCTGGGTAGAGTAATCTTGGTTGTAGGTTTTTCCCTTTCATCACTTTAAATATGTCCTGCCACTCCCTTCTGGCTTGCAGAGCTTCTGCTGAAAGATCAGCTGTTAACCTTATGGGGATTCCCTTGTACATTATTTGTTGTCTTTCCCTTGCTGCTTTTGATACTTTTTCTTTGTATATAATTTTTGATAGTTTGATTAATATGTGTTTTGGAGTGTTTCTTCTTGGATTTATCCTGTATGGGACTCTGCTTCCTGGACTTGATTAACTATTTCCTTTCCCATATTAGGGAAGTTTTCAACTATAATCTCTTCAAATATTTTCTCAGTCCCTTTCTTTTTCTCTTCTTCTTCTGGGACCCCTGTAAGTCGAATGTTGGTGTGTTTAACATTGTCCCAGAGGTCTCTGAGACTGTCCTCAATTCATTCCTTTTTCTTGATTCTGCTCTGCGGTAGTTATTTCCACTATTTTATTTTCCAGGTCACTTATCCATTCTTCTGCCTCAGTTACTCTGCTATTGATTCCTTCTAGATAATTTTTAATTTCATTTATTGTGTTCTTCATCATTGTTTGTTTGCTCTTTAGGTCTTCTAGGTCCTTGTTAAATGTTTCTTGTATTTTCTCCATTCTATTTCCAAGATTTTGGATCATCTTTACTATCATTATTCTGAATTCTTTTTCAGGTAGACTGCCTATTTTCTCTTCATTTGTTAGGCCTGGTGGGTTTTTACTTTGCTCCTTCATCTTCTGTGTGTTTCTCTGTCTTCTCATTTTGCTTAACTTACTGTGTTTGGGGTCTCCTTTTCGCAGGCTGCAGGTTCATAGTTCCTGTTGTTTTTGGTGTCTGCCCCTAGTGGCTAAGGTTGGTTCAGTGAGTTGTGTAGGCTTCCTGGTGGAGGGGACTGGTGCCTGTGTTCTGGTGGATGAGGCTGGATCTAGTTTTTCTGGTGGGCAAGTGTGCATCTGTTGGTGTGTTTTGGGGTGTCTGTGATCTTATTATGATTTTAGGTAGCCTCTCTGCTAATGAGACGGGTTGTGTTCCTATCTTGCTAGTTGTTTGGCATAGGGTGTCCAGCACTGTAGCTTGCTGGTCGTTGAGTGGAGCTGGGTCTTGGTGTTGAGATGGAGATCTCTGGGAGATTTTCGCCGTTTGATATTACATCGAGCTGAGAGTTGTCTGGTGGATCAATGTCCTGAACTTGGCTCTCCCACCTCAGAGGCACAGCCCTGACGCCCATCTGGAGCAGCAAGACCCTGTCATCCATACGGCTAAAAGGAGAAAAAGGGAAAAAAAAAAAATATATATATATATCGTTGCTCCCAAAGTCCACCTCCTCAATTTGGGATGATTCGTTGTCTATTCAGGTGTTCCACAGATGCAGGTACATCAAGCTGATTGTGGAGATTTAATCCGCTACTCCTCAGGCTGCTGGGAGAGATTTCCCTTTCTCTTCTTTGTTCGCACAGCTTCTGGGGTTTAGCTTTGGATATGGCCCCGCCTCTGCGTGTAGGTCGCCTGAGGGCGCCTGTTCTTCGCTCAGACAGGATGGGGTTAAAGGAGCTGATTCGGGGACTCCGGCTCACTCAGGCTGGAGGGAGGGAGGGGCACGGAGTGTGGGGCGAGCCTGCGGCGGCAGAGGCCGGTGTAACGTTGCACCAGCCTGAGGAGCGCCGTGCGCTCTCCTGGGGAAGTTGTCCCTGGATCCCGGGACCCCAGCAGTGGCAGGCTGCACAGGCTCCCGGGAGGGGAGGTGTGGACAGTGACCTGTGCTCGTACACAGGTTTCTTGGTGGCGGCAGCAGCAGCCTTAGCGTCTCATGCCCGTCTCTGGGGTCTGCGCTGATAGCCGTGGCTCGCGCCCGTCTCTGGAGCTCGTGTAGGCGGTGCTCTGAATCCCCTCTCCTCGCGCACCAGGAAACAATGGTCTCTTGCCTCTTAGGCAGGTCCAGACTTTTTCCCGGATTCCCTCCCTGCCTGCTGTGGTGCACTAGCCCCCTTCAAGCTGTGTTCACGCAGGCAACCCCAGTCCTCTCCCCAATGTGTGGACTTTAAATTAAATTATTCATTTAACCTGATTCAATAATTCTTGGGAAAAACTAGATGCAAATCAGTGAAATTTGTGTATTTTCATGCTTCAATTTTATAGGAAATCAGTAAAACAAAAAATTACGGGGAAGGATTTTAATCTTCTTACAAAAACAAATACGTAAATTATGAATATAATCATTGTTGGATTGCTTGTCTATGATAAATCATCTTTTAAACACATTTCTTACATTGTAAAAGTTTTCCCTTTCTGTTTATTTTATTAGATTTTAATTCAGAGATCAATGTTAGTTTTTTAAGCAATATATGCAAATATGTGTATCTGTAGGCATTTTGAAACTAATATTGCATATCTATCAATGTAAAATCTGTCAAATGCAGAATAGTATCGTGTTCTTATATTTTATACTTTGAGTCATACCATGAAATAAACAAAATACAAGTTACACATATATTTATATTTCTTTTAAAATTATCTCCAATTATATTCATGTGTCCCTTAAGTACGATTCTTAGAAAAGGAAATGCTCTTTTAAAAACAATGTACCAAATTAGGTGAATTCTTTTCAGGGGAGTTGTTTGATGAAATGGGCATCTGTGGGTATATTTACAACTTATGACTTTTGATGGCTTTTCTTATTTTGCTCAATATCAGTCTAACAGCAATTTTTGTAAAATTATTCCAGGTAAATTATCAGCTCAAAAAACCCAGGCACTATATTTAAATAAACAGGTATTTTGAGGTATATTTAAAGAATGCATATGCTATAATACCAATTTCAAGTAGTTTGCAAATGTTTTGGAGAAAAAACAAATCTAACAACATTGTAATAATTGAAAAACAATATAAAATCACATAATCAATGAATAGAGAAATGATGTTAGGGAAACCCCTGAACTGGAGATGTAACAACCTAAGGCTAATTTTAATCTGTAACAAGTCAGATGACTAACTACAACCACCCTGGTCCTTTGTTTTCACATTTAAATATCAAGAGGGGTGACAAGAATTCTGCAACTACTTTGGTTTTAATATCCTGTGATTTGGTAAATGAAAAGAAGCATTATGATTTGAAATTGTCAAGAAAGTCTTCATAAAAGAGGTATGGTTTCATGAACCATAATTGTACATGATCTGGCAAAGTAAAGAGGAGAAAAGAGGCATTTCTCTTAGGCGATGGATTAGCAGAGGAGGAAATAAGTAAAAAGGAAATACTGGATGGGAAGGGGACTTATCTCACTGGGAAAAATAAAATGCACACCATCTAGGTAGTAAGTGCTAGGCTTTAAGAGAGTGATACAGGGACAAGCCTTGAATTTTTGGATGAGAAGATTGGACTACACTTGATATGAAATAAGAAGCCACAGGGCAGCCTGAAGCATGGAAACAGCATCCTGAAATCTGCCTTTCTGACTTGCAATTAGGGATGAACTGGCAGGTGGAGATAAGAAAGAATGTCCATCAGGAGGTTATGGCGTTATCCAAGTCTAAAGACATGCAACAAGCTCAGAGTGCTGGCAGTTAGAAGCAAAGAACAGCACATATTCAGCAGACACTTCAAAAAAATTGAGAAAATTTGGAGATGATTAAAATTACCAAAGAGAGTACTATATAAAGTCTATGTGCATGGCTATTGGGACTTAATCTAATCCTATAGTTTATTACTGACTGCAATTATATGACATTTCTATCTTGCGGTTTTTAAAAATCTCTCCTCACATTTGGTGAAAATTTTCATTAAAAAAGCTATCTTTCTGTTTAGTATCATTCTCTGCTTGGCAATCTGCTATTGAGAGCAAACTGAGAAAAAAACAGTATTGGAGTAAGACCTACGTGAGCTTGTTTACTACGTCATCTTAAAGAAATGGACACTTTGCTATTAAGAAAAATTATCTAAAATTTGGAAATAGAGGCAAAAAGATAATGGCATATCTTGTCAATATAATCCAGAAGCACTTTCTGACAGAACTCGCAAAAGAATATTTAATTTTCTAGAGGAATATAGCAATGTTTGATTAAATATTTATGACTGGTTAAGACTCAGACTTGAACCTGTAGATTTCTGACCAGTAGAAAATAGTACCTCAACTATTACATTTTTATTTCCCTGGGGAATATTACCCATTTTTGTATCCATTGATAAATTAATTTCAGTATCTTTTCGCCATTTCTCAAACTTGTATTTGAACCAGGTTAACTATTCTACAGTTTCTCTGATGACTAAATTAAGGAAATCATTGACTCCCACGAACTAAATATTCATATAAAAGTAACTTCTAACTTTATAAAAAATATACTTTGGCAACCCCAATTCCTTCATTCCAAGGTACAGCTATAGAAGACAGAAAGGGTTATAGACACGACTGAACCCTGGACCTGACTGCTGTTAAAATTCTTTCAGCTCTTTCTAAAAAGGAAGACTGGCTTTTTAACCTGTGCTCCAGAATCTGTGGTGTTATTATTAGATCTCTCTTTTCTCTGACGTTCCCCCTCCTCTTCCTAATTAGTGATGATTTCTTGCCTTCCCAAACAGAAATATCTATTAATTACCCACAGACTAGTTTGGTCATCATTTTAAATTATATCCTAGTTTATTAAGACTATACCTGAATGCTTTCACATACATAATCAAACACAACTGCCAAAAAGAATATCTGAAATAGAGATAGAGATAAATTTCTCTTAAGGTAAATTCTTTAAAAGACTAGAATTCCACATGAAATCAATAACCTATTTTGTGGAATGAGGGTATAAAAAAAAAGTGGAAAGATTTGAGAAATGGGGGCAAAAATATCTTTCACTCAAAAGGTCAAGGGGGACTTCCCTGGTGGCGCAGTGGTTAAGAATCCACCTGCCAATGCAGGGGACACAGGTTCGAGCCCTGGTCCGGGAAGATCCCATGTGCTGCAGAGCAACTAAGCCCGTGCGCTGCAACTACTGAGCCTGCACTCTAGAGCCTGCGAGCCACAGCTACTGAGCCCACGCGCCCAGAGCCCATGCTCCCCAACAAGAGAAGCCACTGCAATGAGAAACCCATGCACCACAACGAAGAGGAGCCCCCACTCGCTGCAACTAGAGAAAGCCTGCATGCAGCAATGAAGACCCAACATAGCCAAAAAGAAATAATAAATAAATAAATAAATAAATAAGGGGAAAAAAAAGGTCAGGGGAGGAATCAACATCCTCACAGGAGAGTCCTAATTCTGTCAAGATACATTTAAGTTTGCAAAAACACCTAGAGGAGAGCTTACCCATAGAAAATAATATTATTGAAAAGTCTTTGAGGAAAAGCACAGAGGAGAGAATAAAGCATCTGGACAACATGAAAATGAGTTAGTAAGAGTACAACAGGAAAACTTTATTTTTGGCCAGGTAGTAAGGGTGAGATAGATGAAAAATGTGTGGTAACGTGTCTGGCATGAGGAGGTCTTTATCAGGATTGGGTTTCAACATTGTGAACATGGAAAACTCATCAGTCAGAATATAAAGTGCCAATAATGAGAGAAATGATTTATCCTTGTTAGTAGTATGGAGGCTTGCCTCATAGAGGCAGTTGGACATAATAACTGTCAAAGGTGGACACGATGCTAAAAGTTGTATCAATACCTGTCAAAGATAAATTTAGAGTTGGTGACATATTGGATATAAATTCTATGAGAAAGAGCAAAGCAGCCGCTGACATCTAGGAGCTAGCCTGGCACTCAGCTCTCGGTGTTGCTACCAGCTGGCCTGACACTTACAGAAGAGCTGAGATTTTCTCCTTTACAATATGAACATGGTCACGGAGCACCAACATCAAATAAGGATAATCATTAATTGAGAAGAATCAAGGCAAACATAAGACACTTTGCCATAATCATATCTGAACACAGAGTAAAGAAAGAACATTGTACAAACTCCAAAAATGACCAAACACACCCCTTATTCTGGCTCATATAAATGACTGCAGCTTTAAAAAATTCAATAGAATCTCTAGCTTCACTCTTTTCCCCCATCTTCTAAATAAGATTTATTATAAGACTCAATCATAGAATTATCTCTGCTTCCAGACAACATCCAGTTCAGAGCAAAGTCCTACTTCTTTGCACGCCACACAAAATCACCTTCAACAAGCGCGGATCCTAAAATATGTTTTTCTAGCTTCCTTCTACTGAGACATCCCTCAGTTCCCTGGGGTGTGCAGTATCCCTTGTGATAAGGAATCAGTAAACCTAACTTTGACTACAGGTGTGTTCCTTATGGTCTTTGGCTCTAGAGAATTGACATCTATATTCAAAGTCATTTCCTCATAGAATAGTCACTTAGTATTACCCTTATGTTTGGTCTAGAGTTTTCTAAGAAAGTTCAGCTTTTTCATGTTAATTCTAGTGGAAATCTTCAGCAAGAAAGCTTGAGAGATGGTCGGTGCTGAGGATCCTGAACAAGCAAATGCTGCTGTGCATAACAGAGCACAAGGTCTCACAAGCTCTCCGAGGAATGGAAATGGACAGACTACGTGGCTGACCAAAGACACACTTAGCGGTTACTTGCTGAGGTGTTGCTGAAAATATTTTAGCCCTGATGATTTTGGCTGAACCACGTGAAGTGACAAAAATTTTCCAAGGCACGAGTAGATCTAAGAATTGTAACTAAAACATGTCAAGTAGCCTCCATTTCTGCATCTTCTCCAAACTGAGATGTACATATTAATTTTTCTGTATCTTATTATTTGAACTTCAAAGAAAGGAACAAGAGCAGACCAAAAGAAAAAAAAAAGTAATGGGGGAGGGTTCGTCCTAAAATCTATGATAATACGGTCCAATTTATTCATCCTGGACTTTCTATAAAACATTGACAATTTATGCTCAATACCAGAATCTGAGGAACAGTCTAGACCTTGATCTAAGATCATCAACACTCCTTTAACTGTTTGCATTTTGGGGTGGATGTGATAGGTTCTTGGAGGGAGATTTTCATTTCTCTAACACAATTTCTGTCAATATTAGCTGCTTGTGAGAATATAAAAAATAACAATGTCAAGGCTCTACCTGAGACTAAATGAATTATAATTTCTGTGGCTGGGATCTGGCATTGTTCTTTTTTAAGAGCTACCTTGTGAGGGAAAGTTGATCATTGCCGAGGACACAATGAACTTGACTCATATTAACCAACAGAGTTGTTACTTTCCTTGAATGAGATCAGAGGGATATTGATCAGAAAAATCTTACATCTACAGGGGGACACTTCACAAGCTGTACCAAATCTATATAACTGTCCAGGACCAAGGAGATTAGGAGTAAATCTCCCAATGTCCATAAGAATAAATATTGGCTACAATCCCTCCAAACCTCTGAAATAGTCAAAACAATATTTCAATTATATTTACCCAAAACTTATGCCAAATTCAAAGCCCAAAATGTTCTCACTATTGTTTTTCATATTTTGATTTTTGTTTAATCTATTCTGTTGTCTGCTCAAGTTTACTAGCACAGAATAATATCAAGTAAATGAGGAAGGAATAAATAATACCAATAATATAAAATGCACCAGGTTTTCTTCCACTCTAAAAAAAAATATTTAAAACACTCAACCAGATGTCAGCAAAAAATGGCAGAGTAGGGACCTCCAAATATTATTTTCTCCATAAAAGCAATGATAAAATCGGCAAAAAAATGTTAGAATCAATTTTTCACAACTCTGGAAATTAACCAAAGGTTTATAAGGATTCAGGAAGGATTTATTTAAGAAAAGTGGCTAAATCTTGGTAGCAATAGCAAGATTTGTGGTATTTTGACATGCCTAATACCTATTCCTCCCTCTCCAGCTCCATGGTGGTCTTGAAATCAGTAGCCCATAGTAACAGGGAAAGCTATTCCCAGGCTTTCAGACACCAAGGGAGGCAGAAGAGGGTTAGAGTTTCTTGAGAGCCTTATCCCCAGAGAATTGTCATTATTTGACTTGTCTGGTAGTCCTGGAAGGCTCCCACTTGAAAGACAGTCTTGAGCACCTGACCTAGTGTGGAAAATATTTTCCCCAAGAAAATACAGATAAAGAAATGAGTAGCACCAGTAGAGGTAAAAATACAGGTACATATAAAAGATAATATAAATATATATTTCTGTTTGTAATTCTTATTTTTTCTTCTATCAGACTTAAAAGAAAAATGCATAATTTAAAATTATAAGTCTTTGTTGATGGGCACACAATGGATAAAGATGTAATTTATAAGAGAACAGCAGAATGAAAGATGAGGAATGTAATAGCAATGTTTTCATACACAATTGACATTAAAATGGTATTGATTCAAGCTAGATTTTTAAAATTAAGATGGTAATTTTAATCTCCAGGACAACCACTAGGAAAATAACTTAAAACAATACACTAAAAAATGACCAGGAAGTTAAAATGAAACAGTGTAGTATTCACATGGTTTCCTGGCCCTGTATGAGTTTCCTTGCTCCCACTAGTAAAGTTATTCTCAATAATAGGAGATCCTGATAATTCCATGTGGGAACTTGTGGAGTGTAAATGTGCTAGAGGATCCCTACAATCCATTGGCTGTCTCTAGAAAGGAATGTACTTGATAAATCTTAGTCTCCAGGCCTTACCTTACTGCCAAACCCATGTCAAAAGCAACCACCAGCTGCCTTCAGAAAAAGAGACACAAACAACAGGAAAGACTACGCAAACTTGGGTTGAATGTTGCAATCCTTTCTCATGACATTTTAAACCTTCACTACTGTGGCCCAATAGGCCTGATGTTGATCCAGCGTAGTCTCTGGTGCCCCACATTGATGGTGAAAAACAAAGTGGTGGGAGAGATGTGAGGACCTTGAGCTCTCTTCAGTGGTTTACAAGCATCACAGGGCACAGAGTATGTTGCAGAATTTCATTTCACAAGCAGAGTTCTTGTTTTTTTCAGATAAATGACAGTAATTGTGGATGCGTGCATAATCCAATTGTGATTTGTTTGCTCTACTTGGCTCTTTTATTGATCACCTGAAGCTCTTCAAGCTTTGTAATTTCTGTTGGCAGCAAGCATGGGATCTTCTGGTGATTACAAAACAGAATCAGAGGCACACAAGTCCAGGGCTGGACCACTAAGCACAGGTCTGGCATTTGGTATTTATTGGACCAGACACAAGTGACTTATGAATATACATATGTGCTGAGTGAGTTACTTATTGTCTTTTTGTACTTTCTTAATATTACTGGAGTAAAAATACGAAACTCTAGTTTTACCCATAAGATTTTTTAATCTGTTACAGAAACAGAGTTTTAGAAGTAAAAAGAAAACTGAAAACGTTAGTGGTCTTCTTTTGGATTGTGGAAAACATAAGAAGCCACTATATCTTAAATTCTCTAAAGCCCAATTAAGTTAGTTTTTTTTGGTTTTTTTTGTTTTTTTTTTTTTACCTCAAGCTAACCAGGAGAGATAATAAAAGCACCACGGAAATAGTTACCAAATATATGAGTTACTAAATCTTCTGCTGTTTCCCATTATCTAAAAAATATTTCTGCATAGTAGGAATACTAATAAGATCCAATATCACAAAAATTGAAAAGTTTAGTGTTCCTCTTAAAGTTTTTTTCCATTAATTTCAATAAAAATGTACTGAATCCCTACTGGGTGCCTAAGTCTGTAATAGGCATTGGGGAAACTAATGTCATTAAGAAATCAGCTTTACCTGTCACCACTCAGGTAGCTTACAGCTTACTGGGGAAAGTGAATCCATAATATAATTTGATCAGTGCACTATGGAGCTATTGTGCCTGGAACAAATGAAGCTTCTCCATTTGTTCTTCATATATCAATTAGAAAGACTGGTGCATTAATTTTTACATCTGTATTTTTTTCCTTGCCTGAGTAACCCTGATACCATATCTAATTCAACCAATTCATAAATCTGATGCGGGCTATAACATAGTTTTAGCTTGCTAGCCAGCGTATTTATCCCTTAAAATTTCTGTATATAATTCCATTACTTGTGTTCTTCCTTTATGCTTGCTCTGCATCCTGCTCTTTCTCCCTCCATTTCAAGTTAATTTTTAAAAGAATGCCTGTATTAAATATTTACTTCTTGCTCCTATTTAGTGATGTTCATATGTTTTCCTTTGTGATGCTGATTGTTTTTGATGGCTTTATTATCCTGCCTGCTATGAGAAATATAAAAGGTATTAAAGTATTCAGATCACTATCATTAGGTTTAGGTGTATCTATGACAAGTAGCTATGAAGGCAAGATTACTGAGGGAAATAGGGAGAGGCTGGTACAAGGGTACAAACTTTCAGTTATAAGATGAATAAGGTCTGAAGATATAAAGTCTAACATAGTGACAATAGTTGGTAATAGTGTATTGTAAAATTGAACTTTACTAGGGGAGTAGAACTTGTGTTTTCACACACACAAAGAGCTAATATATGAATGATGGATGTATTAATTAACTCAGTGTGGGAAATCCTTTCACAATGTGTATGTATATCAAATCATCACATTATACAATTTAAATATCTTACAATTTTGTCAATTATACCTCAATAAAACTAAAAAAAAAGTTTTTAAAAATAAAATGTTCCTTTAAAGGATATATCCTTTTCTTTGTCACTTGAGAATTGTGTTAGCACTGGGCAATTTTTTCCAAATGCAAATATAACACATTTTAAATTTACTTGTTAGTATCACTAAAATTAAATGAAACAACTTCAATTATTTCATTAAGAATATTTCCAGGGGCTTCCCTGGTGGTGCAGTGGTTGGGAGTCTGCCTGCTAATGCAGGGGACACGGGTTCGAGACCTGGTTTGGGAAGATCCCACATGCCGCGGAGCAACTAGGCCCGTGAGCCACAATTGCTGAGCCTGCGCGTCTGGAGCCTGTGCTCTGCAACAAGAGAGGCCGCGATAGTGAGAGGCCCGCGCACCGCGATGAAGAGCAGCCCCGGCTTGCCACAACTAGAGAAAGCCCTCGCACAGAAACGAAGACCCAACACAGCAAAAATAAATAAATTAATTAATAAACTCCTACCCCCAACATCTTCTAAAAAAAAAGAAAAAAAAAAGTAAGAGTCTCCTCAGCTGTAAACCAGGGACAATAGCGCCTACCTCATAAAGTCACTGCACTCAATAAAAAAAAAAAATCAAAAAAAGAGAATATTTCCAAATTTATAAATGAGTGTTATCATTCTTTCTTTTAAAACAGATTGTATGACTTCCACGAAAAGCGGTCTTAAACTTGACAGAGGAGTATTGGCAATGTAGGTATTTACTTCTAGTCTTGTTACCACCAAAGAGATGAGATACTAGAAAATTGCATTTCAGATGCAGTTTATTTTTTGTAAAACAAGTTGAAATCTACTGATACTTTTTCCATTCATTTCTTCAAGTTCAAATTAATAACCATGAAGTTGGGCACCTCACCCACATTTGAATGTGACCACAGTGAGGGGTTCTATGCAAAGTCCTATTTGTCCCGTGTCAGTTAAGAATCTCACAGCCCTGTGCTTTTCCATCTGAGGTCTCAGGCCTACTTACTCTCTTACTTATTGACTCTCTTACCGCTCCCTCTCTTACTCTCTCTGGGCATCAGTTTCTTTTTCTATAAATGACGATAATGATACCTATTCCTCCATGTTGTCTTGAATATTATTTGAGATAATACAAGGTGTTGAGAGTTGTAACTTGCATGTTACAAATACTACGTAAGTGACAGTAATGGGAGTTAGGAAGAAGAGGAAGGTGAATAGCAATATTTCAATTGGTTGTATCAGTTGATTAATGATTGCTTTAATCATTTAAGTGTCTAATTGTTTAGTCTCCACAATGGATGTGGAAGAAGTATAATGTCATCCCTCATGACGATTATTGTAAATTCTTAATTGTGTGTAACCCAGTGCTAAACACTTTAGAAAATAGAAGGAAACCGTATTTCTGCTTTTAAGAATACTGCCTGCCCATAAGGAAGCAGGCGAGTAGTTGAGAATTCAGCCGTATCCCTACTTGAAAGCAATGAGTGTTAAACTGCACGTTTTTTTCTAAATATACAATAGGAATTCAGAGAAAGAAGAAAGGTGAGGGTACTGCAAGGATTGGAAAAAACTTCTTGAGCTAGGACTTAGAGATTGAGTGAAATCTAAGTAGGTGGAATGGAAAATGCAGTTATTCTGAAAGGAGGATGCAGGAAAGAAAGGTCAAGGACTGTGGAGTCAGAATAGAACCGGCTGTGCCTTCCTTCTGCCTCAACCATTGAATAGCTGCAATATCTCAGGGAGTAATTAAAACCTGTTTCATTATAATGGCATGTGGATAATAACACTACGTAGTAGTATCAAATGGTGTTTGTACAATGGGGCAATGATTTGGAAAGATCGAGAACACAGAAATAGACACCTGGGCCACAGCGTAAAATTGACTTACGATACTAGATGAATGTGTTAGGAGTGCTAATGTGGCCCCCTCATTCAGCTTCATGGTGTAGAAATCAAGGACCCCATGGTTCTTTACCTGCCCCAGTCTGGATGAATCCGTCTCTCGGATTTCAGTTAACAATGAACAGAGGGAGACCCTTGGTAAGGAACTAGGGAGGCATGGAGGGGGGACTCTGTGCTCTTTCATCTGCATCTCTATTCATTAGTGTTTTTCATCACTTGTGCTGTTGTTGTGTTGGAAAACCCAGGAGAAAGCAATTTAAAGAATGTCTGAGTCACCATTCTGAAGAATCTTTAAACCAGACTTTTTTGGTCTGGTCTAGATAATTTATTCTCACATCAGTAAAAGACAAAGGAGGGCTCTATGTAGGGAAATGTGAAGAACTAAGATAAAGATGAGAAGTTATGCACGTGCGTGTGCACACACACACACACACACACACAAATTGAGTCTGAAGAAGCAAAAGCCCTAAAACACTGAGAGAGCGGGGTATAATTTTATATCTCTTAGGTTGTGTGGGGAAGGGCAAAGGTTGGCACCCATCCTGTCAGGGGAAAAAAATGCCTGCCTGAGCTTGACCCCAAGAGGTGATGGGGCACTGACAGGTTAGATGAGTCATTCATCATTGTTATCCGCCCCACCACACACAAACACAAAGTATAGCACCAATTCAAAGAGGAGAAAAACATAGAGCAGCTAGGAAACACGCTGAAAGTGTTGATACTAAGTGCCCTAAAAACAAGGTTCTGACCGTACCCATATTCGACATTAGCCTCAGGCTCACCAAATGGCTTCTTTTTTCAGCCTGCTATTCATGTCAGTTCACTGGCCATCCAGGTTTTGGGGCTAATTGTGAGGGAAAGCAACTGAGCCAGTGGGCAGCCCAAATGAGAGTCTATGAAATAAACTCTTGCCTGGCTACCTAGTGAAACGAGTGACTGCAACTGTCCTCCCCTGTGCAGCTTCATTTTTTAAAACATTATAAAGCACATCTATAGAAATCAATAACAAAACTAATATACAAGCAGAGCTAATTATTATAAAGTGAAGACCCTTATTACCACTGCTCAAGTAGAATAGAACTTTGCCCCCCTCCCACGGGCCTCATCTCAGCCCCTCTCCTCCTTCAAAAGGAACCACTGTCTCATTTCCTAATAACCTCTCTCTCTTGTTTTTTTAGAGGTATCACCTAAGTGTGTGTCCCCAGGCAATACAGTTTAGTCTTGGCCACTTAAAAAAATGTGATATATCTGTTAAGTCTCTTTATTCTGTAGGCTTTCCTTCTACCTCTTGCTTTTCCTTGCTTTTCTGTTGAAGGACCTTGAACCTGTGTACCCGGCCCATTTTACATTCTTTGTGCAGCTTAACTTGCACCTGCATCCTCTGTATCTTTTGCAATTTGGCAGCTGGATCCAGAGGCTCCATCAGACCCAGGTGTGAGCTCTTTAGCAGGACGATAGATGGTGTTGTTTCCTCATATCAGGGGACCCATGACATCTAGTTTTTCCTTTTTCGTGTGTCGTATTAGATCTCGCTGTTGCTCAATGCCTAGATTCAATAATTCACTGGGGATTGCAGAATAGTGATATTCTGGGTTTTTCATTTATTTTTCATAGTTGGAATACTTTTATAAAGAGACACCTCTCCATCTACTACTGGGTTTCCTGGTTATAGAGTTCATAGAGGAAAGGCAAAATAAATGATTCATTTCTTATATTTATCAGTTTCTAGTCTAATGAATAGGTTTACTATAACCTTCCAAAAATAAATTATTTTCAACATCATTATGAATTCATAGATATAAGCATATTTTTTGTTTTACTACATTGTAATTATTATCCTTACTGAAGCTCAAGGATAATAATTACAATGTATTACACTTACAATTACATTTTGGCCCATAGGGGCCCCTTCAAGTAGGCTGTCTTTTTATCATAACATGTTTACTTTTTATTGTTTTCTTCCTATGTTTATAAAAAGATGTTTTGGTGCCTGTCCCAGACCTGGAATCAGCCATTTATTTGAGAAATGAGTTTATGTTAAAAGCAAATTATATTGCAAGGCTATAATGTGAATAACAAGGATGCTCCTCATGCAGTCTCCATATGGGAGAGAAGAGAAGAGTAACTTAGTTATTTCTTCTCTATGATGTGTTGGGTTAAAGATGAAGATGGAAAAATTCACTGATGTTTATGGTACAGGCTATTAGACGTGACTGCAACACATCACGATTAATATAAAGTTAGAGAGAGACAAGGTGAGGTTAATGTGAGTGGCTTCCCCTGTACAAACTTGCTACAGGATGAATTTAATTCTTCACTAACTTCTACATACTGCTCTGGATGAGCAGATACTGAGGATAGAGGGATGGCACTGGCAATTCTGGGCTTGCTAT
Source organism: Mesoplodon mirus (assembly GCF_964341445.2). Classification (NCBI taxonomy): domain Eukaryota; kingdom Metazoa; phylum Chordata; class Mammalia; order Artiodactyla; family Ziphiidae; genus Mesoplodon; species Mesoplodon mirus. The sequence goes on from NC_138978.1 coordinate 186,914,186, forward strand.
AGACTGAATGTTTATGTCCCCCCCAAATCCGTATGTTGAAATCCCAATTGGTAGTATTTAGAGCGGGCAGGGTCATGAGGGTGGAGCTCCCATCAACAGGATTAGTGCCCTGTAAAAGGAAACCACAGAGAGATTCCTTGCCCCTTCTGTCATGTAAAGACAGAGAAAAGAAAGTAGGGCATCTGTGATCCAGGAATCAGGCCCTTCCTAAATACTGCATCTGCCTTCACCTTGATCTTAGACTTTCCAAGCTCCGAAACTGAGAAATAAATTTGTTGTTTATAAGCCTCCCAATCTATAATTTATCACGACATTAAGGTGCATGATAACTGCCCCGCTGAATAAAAACTGAAAACAACAACTGAAAGAACTGTATAGGAAGAAAAATCTGATATCCAAAAGACGTGAAATTGTCACCTGGAGATTTTTATAACTGGTAGACTATTCAAGGTGGAAGTTTACATAGTGATTTGGGCCACCTGTTTGCAATGGTGGCTGTATGAAAGGTTAAAAAGTTTACATTTGTTTCACATTGTCCATAATTGTTGAATATTTACTGGAAATAAGAAGTGGGCCCAGAAACAAAAGAGTGAATGATGGTGAGCATGTCCAGGTCTGCTGTATGTCTAAGGCTCTTGAAAAAATTGTCCATGGACATGTGTGCCTGTAGTACCACAAGGAATTTATTTATATAGTAGATACAGATACTTAATTATTTATGTGTCATTTCCTAGACTCTAATGGTTTAAAAGGAATGAGTCCGTAGGTTTCTTGACCCATTCAACCTTGATTGAGTGGATTAACTAAAGTAACTAGAGAAATACTGGGAGCTGTTTGTATACTTTTAATTGACTTCTTATGTCACAAGTCCTTTTCAATTTTGTTTTATGCTAGGTAGTAAAACAAAGTGAAAGCTATTTAATCTGATTCTGAATCACTGTTCTTGCCAGGCTCTGAACTCTGACAAGCCTCTGTAGTATAGCCTAGTTTAATTGGCATTAACAGTTTACACGCTTATATATCCCACAATACAAAATCTACTCAGGGATCATTTTTGTTTTAATAATTGCATCCTGAGGGCCTGGCATCATCCTTAATAAGCATGAAATAAATGAATGAATGCGTCTTTCAGGTGTATGTGGGATGGGCTTATAGATGAAGAACCCCAAATCCCCAGTGTTATATATCCCCAAAGATATACTATCAAAAAAATAGTAAGAGTGAAATGAACATGGAATAAGCGTGTTATAATGGGAAATTTGAGAGGTATTTCCAGAAAGAAACCTGTCTTTCTATAGATTGTATGTACAGTGTAGAAAGTCATGGAATCATGAAATTTGTGAATTGGACAGGACCTTGAAAATAGGGAATCAATATAATTCCCCAATACTACACAGTGGTGTATTTCTCAACTACACATAAAGTATACAAGAGAAGAAAGAAATCCAAGTTTCTAGATTTCTAATTTAAAAGAATTAGTGGAGCCACTTAATATACAAAAGCTATGGAATTACTGAAGAGATGAACTCAGCCTGAAACATTCATAGTTGAGTGGATGATACACATCAATTTAAACATGTCTTCACAATAATTATTATTATGGAATTATAGTAGGAAAGACAAAGTGTGCTTCAGCTGTACTAATTATTTTATCAACGAGTTTAAAGCATTAGAATGATGAGAGCTGTTGAACGATGCAAGAACAGCATTGATTTTTGATTTCTAGAGGTGTTCAAGTACAGTATTTTTCAGATTTCTTTACAGTACCTTTCCATTTCAGAAATTATGTTTCCCTTTATTTTTTTTCTGTATGTACCCTTTGTATGCAGCTCTCAACTCTTTTTTTAAAATTTCTAGTCTTCTTTTTAAAATCAGTTTAACAGAAGTAAAAGCCTTGAATTCCCACAAATTTTTTTACAATTTTCTTTTCTTTCTGAGTTTAATAGTATTTCATCAGTTTGGGGTATATGCGAATAAAATATCTGAGAATCACTCAGAGCAATTCTGAAGAAATACTCAAGTGAATTTTATACCCACAACAAACCCAGCAACAATAAATCAAAATTTATACTGGGCCAAATGCTTTTTATTTCCTTCCAGCTGTAATTATGCATATACACAGATGGCAGGTAAAACAGCTCATTATATAAAAGAAAGTGCATGAATAACTGCTATACCGTAGTCTGAACAATAAAAGTAAGTTGTTTCACACACAAAATGATAGAATAAAAGATGTAGTGAATTCTGTATCTAGTTTAGAAAGAGGGGATCTGATTGACATTTTAGTTTCAATTACATAAAATTGTGATAAACAATAGCGAATAAATGGTGGAGAGCACATCTAAACAGATGCTTATAATTGCAGAATGATGCAACCTGTCTCACTGAAGGTCTTGGGGAATAGCTGAAACATTCAGATAAACACTGTTTAGTTGATGGAAAAGCTGGCCAGCAAGCATTGCTGAACACCTAAAAAATCATAGGTAAGCAAGCATTCAGAACGGTTGCTGTGTTCTAACAAGGAGCAGCCGTCAAAACCAATAGTTAAAGCTATGAAACCAAGTGGCATCTATTTTCTCAGGACACAGAAGGCCATATAATGTAATGAATAGCACTTTATATATTCCTAATAAATAGTTTACTTTTTCTACCACATATTTTAATTGATACTCATCTTGGATTATCACTAAACTAGAGATATAAAATTTTACTAAAATTTTGATTTTGTCTATTACTATGAAAAATAGAAAAAAGTTAATGAAGATAACGCATTTCAATTGCTGACTGTATGCCCAGATAAGAAAAGGAAAACTTTTAAAAATTAAAAAATTTATTTTCAAAATAAGACCTTTTCTCAATAATAACATTTTTAAAGGCTGAGAATGCACACCCTATTTTTGATGAAATGATATATTTTTAATCATTTAAAAATATTTCCAAATTTTCAAAAATGTGTCTGAATTTGAATTATATTGGGAAAAAAAGATTACCTTGACCAAGGAAAAATATGATGAAAGTTTTGTAATTTTACTTAATATTATTCAGTTTGTGCATCTAATTACTTAATGAACAAAATGCCAACTACTGAGAACAGACATTTAGTGAAACAGTCAATATTTCTACTTAAGTCATTAGGGCTAAATGATTTAAACAATTTTAAATCTAAAAGCATACTTTCTGATGTATATATTTTTAAAAATCTTATCCACAATATGTGAAAGACTGTGAAAGAGTGTTTTCATCCTCTAGAATCAGAATGGAGACTAAGAATGTCATATCACTTACATAGAGTATCAAATTCCTCACAGTTTTAACAATTTTCTGAATTCAATAAGTTAAGCCCATCCATTGCTATACTTACTAGTACCCCTGGGTAAATCATTCTAAATAAAAAGCTTGCACAGGTGAAAGATAAGACTACACTATAGGCTATAGAGAAGCCACTCTTTAATATTTCAATTGGTAATTAATGACCACACTTCTTTATAATATGGATTATACATACACAAGAGAATTAAGATTCTAACAGTGTAAACTTTGAGTTGCCCAATACACACATTCCCAACTGAAGTTGAACAAAGCCATGCTCTGCCTTATTTCAATTCTCACACTGTAAATAAGTGTCCATTTCATGGTATATTTTAGTACTACAGTTCTTGCATTTTTGCGCTTTTTGTTGGTGGTTTTGCTGTCTGAAATGGCCCCCAAGCTCAGTGCTGAATCACTGTCTAGTGCTACTAAGTAAAAGAAGACTGTGATGTATTAGGGAGAAAGCACACATATTAGATAATCTTCTTTCAGGCATGAGTTGTGGTGCTGTTGGCCATGAGTTCAATGTTAATGAATCAACAGTTTATATTAAATAAAGATCTTTAAAACAGAAACACACACAAAACAAGGCTATATATTGATTGGCTGATAAAAACATGTGATCAGAGGCTTGCAGGAAACTAACCCTGTATTTCTTCTGGGTGAAATGTTTCATTATTTGCTAATTTGGTGTTTGTTGTGACTTCATAGTACATAACTTACACAAATAGAGAACTGACTGCATTTCACTCAGCTGTTATAATGGGAAAGTAGCAACTGATGATACTTAAATAAAAGGGTGTGGCTGAATGAGTACCAGGCATTCCTGAATGCCAGTTATATAAGGCATTGTACTAGGCACAGTGAACTTTATAACATTTAAATGTATATACACACACATGCACATATAGATATAAACATTAATAGAAATAACAAACCATGTACTCACTTTCTCTAGAACAAGGTATTAAGTAAAACAGTCACAGAATGGAACACATAAACTACCAGAGGACTCCAGTGGAAGTTGACATAGCTTTTGACTGAAGGAGACCAAGGTAGGTTCTCCTTTAAGCTAATACTTAAGTTCAAAGGAAGGATACATATTGGACATGTAGAGATAGAAGTCAGCCATCTCATGTAGGGTCAGCAAAGAAAGGACAGACTGCAGATGGTCCCTGACTTGGGGTTCTACTGAACGATTTTTTGACTTCACTATGGTATGAAAGTAGTATGTATTGAGTAGAAATTATTCTTCAAGTTGTGAATTTTGATCTTTTCCTTGGCTAGTGCTATATAGTGTGATACTCTCTCATGATTCTGGGCAGTGGTAATAGCAGCTCCCAGTCAGCCTCATGACCATGAAGGTGAACAACTGATACACTTATGACCATTCTGGACCCACACAACTATTCTGTTTCTGACTTTCAGTACAGTATTCAATAAATTCCATGAGATTTTCAACACTTTATCATAAAACAGGCTTTGTATGAGATGATTTTGCCCAACTGTAAGCTAATGTAAGTGTTCTGAGAACATTTAAGGTAGGCTAGGTGAAGCTGTGATGTTCGTTAAGTTGGGTATATTAAATGTATTTTCGATTTATGATAGTTTAACTTATAGCAGGTTTATCAGGAAGTAACTCCATCATAAGTTGAGAAGGATCTGTAGTGGCCAGAAATTATTTAGTATATTAAATGAATGGTTTGCATGTTAGCTTGGGTACTCCCAGAAGCAAATGCCAGGCCAAAATTAAGTGTAGAAGGATTTTATTAGGAATACAAACACAAAATATGGAGAGGTCTGGAGAAGTCAGGGAGGGCATGTCTGACCCTGAGTAATGGAGAGAGTGGAGGAAGATCACTGTGAGGTCTATGGCCAATGTCAACCTCAGAGGAGTCTTGTTTCTCCCAGGAACAAGCTGCTATGCTCACTAACTGGCTGGGAGCCATTCACGGGTGGCACTGAGCAGCACTGGGACCCTTGCTCAGTTACACTCCTGATGGGGGAGCTCTTGTGGTCACCACAGATTGTGAGTTGAATGATTTATTTTTAATGAAGCTTATAAAATGTGTTAAAATATTCATCTATGAACATTAAAAAATGTAGGTGTATTAGTTGTCACCATTAGCCAGGCAAGATCTTGGAGTCTGAGCAAACAGAGTTTGAATCCTAGATACCACATATACAGGGTATATATGCAAGATAACTAATGCCTCTGAGTCATGTTTCTTAATTTGTAAAATCATGATAATTATCCTGATCTCATATTTGTTATGAGGAATAAACATGACAATGCACATATATAGTCCAGCACTAATGCCCGGCACATAGGGGGAGCAAAAATGGTAATACCCTCCTGATTTCAAATCTAACAAAAAGTGCATTCTAAAAAGTTTGAAAGATTATTCTATTCTCAACAAAGGAAATATATTTAACTTTAGATAATCTATGTGAGCTCATTTCTAGTAATACTATTATCAATGAAAAATTACGCCCTGATCTCTCTCTGTCCCTAAGGTTTGCTGAATGATTTGTAAAAATAATTTAAAAGGCAAGCAACTATACAGTCACTTGTCACAGAAGTTCATTTTGTCTGCATAACTCATGAAAGTCAGTATGGTTTCATTATGGGATTGTTTCACAGATGATATGAAAGCATTTTCATATTGTCAACAAAATAACCATTGCATGAGAAATTATTACTCAGCACACCTATCCATTAACTAAAGTGTACACTTACAAACCATTAGGAAATGAAGGATATGTAATAAAGTCTCACTAAATTGCTTTTTAATCTGGTTAGATCCTTAGGTTATTATTCTTTACAATTACAGGTACTAAGTTGCATATTCCAATAATTTTTCACTGGTATATTCAAAACATGCCACACATAAAAATATTGACTATACAACTCTAGTGCATATATATACAGTTTAAATTAAATTTAAGGACACATAGAAAATAATAAAGTTCCTCAGATTTCCTTTGGGAATTAAAACATATTTTTATATAGTGAGAACAAAATAATGGCAAAATAATCTACCAATTGAATGTGGGCTGAAAAGTTTCTTTTAGTACTCCACTTGAGTAAATATAATAAAACTGTATGTACAGAATCAAAATCTTGATTATTTTATGTTTAAAATCACCCTTAGTTTCAGAGGTAGAGAGCACAGAGCCAATTCTAAGTCTTAATTAGCATGTATTCTTATAAATATGCTCCCTTTTCTAGCTACTACTCAAGAGGTTTCCTAGTCCTGAGAAATATCTTCTTCCAGATAAATGTATTCGTTTAGGATGAGAACAAGACTGATTTTTCCTACATCATGTGAAAAGATTTGTGGTAATCAACTCAGAGCCCAGGAATGCCTTCAGTTTCAAATAACTGCCCACATAATAGAGGGTGTAACCGTAATTCAAACTGGAATTAAGCAGGTGCATAGGCAAGGCCATGCAATTTAGATAGAGGAACCGTGTGAGTGATGACATTGAACCATCATCAACAAATATGTGTTGAGAATCTCTTGTGAGCCAGGACTATTCTAGGAACTGGAATATTGTAGTAGGTAAAATAATAAACTTCTCTCTTCCTGAAGTTTCCATTCTTACAGGAGAGCACAAACAATAAACAAACAACAGAATTACCTACACCGTGAGAAGCTATAGCCCACATTGGACTGGAGCACAGATGCTGGAGACAAACTACAAGGCTTTGAATCTCCCCTTTGCCACTTTATTGTTCTATTGTTAGTCTAGGACTGACTCTTAACATCGCCATGCCTTAAGTTCTCCACATGCAAAATGGGGTTAATAAAACTGTCTCCTAGTGTTGTTATGAGGATTAAAGGGGTTCATATAGGTAAAGTTCTTAGCACAGTGTATGGAACATAAAGTCTTAGAAATACCTGCTATTATTATTATTATTATTATTATTATTATTTATTTATTTATTTTTTTTTTCAGTACGCAGGCCTCTCACTGTTGTGGCCTCTCCCATTGTGGGGCACAGGCTCCGGACGCGCAGGCTCAGCGGCCATGGCTCACGGGCCCAGCCGCTCCACGGCATGTGGGACCTTCCCGGACCGGAGCATGAACCCGTGTCCCCTGCATTGGCAGGTGGACTCTCAACCACTGTGCCACCAGGGAAGCCCATATTATTAATATCATTTATCAGATGGATAGAAGAGCTATGGGGGACATTCAGCAGTTATAGGGGAGGGTGTGTGGGTATTTGATAGAGGGTGGTCAGGGAAGGCCTCTGATTAAACGACACGAGGAGAGATCTAAAGATGATGATGAAGGGAGGCTTGCTGATCTTTGGAAGCAGTGTATTCAGGCAGAGGGGTAGCAAGTACAAAGGCCGGTAGACCATTTTAGGAGCTTGGCTTTTACTGACATGGATATGGGAACAGTAGAGGAATTTGGGCAGAATATGATGTGATCCAACATACGTTAAACAGATCACACTGCCTGCTCTAAGGAGAAGAGGCTCTCAGGGGTCGAAAGAGGAAGGCCTGTTAAGAAGGTATTGCAATAATCTGGGAGAGAGGATGGTGGATTGGACCAGGGTGGTACCAGTAATGATACAAAAAAGAAAAAAAAATTGAAGTCTAAGTCTATTTTGTAGATAGATCTGATGGGATTTTTTGACAGATAGGATCTGGGCTATAAAAGAGAAGTCAAGTTGTCTCCCCGGTTTTTATCATGAGAACTTTATCAATACAAACATAGTTTCCATTTAACAAGAAAGGAAGACCAGTGGATGGACAATGTTTTGGCCCCACTAAAAAAATATAAACAGGAACACACCTCACTTAGATTAGCAAGAACATGGATTGAAAATGGGAAGTAGAAGATAACACCATCTATGTACAACCAAGTTCACAGCAGTCTTGGAGTTAAGCCAAAGATTTTATTTTGGAGGAGATTAGGGGTTTTTCAAACCATCCTTCCTTCCTTCCTTCCTTCCTCCCTCTCTCCCTCCCTGTCTATTGATATTTTTCTTCCTTTCCTTCCTTTCTTTCTCTCACTAGATGATGATCTTTAACTTTTACTCAGAACTTTGTATCTTGAATACTTTGAACTTATTGCAAAATAGAGTATGACTTTCCATCTAAAGTAAAATTTGCCACTTGAACAAAATAGAAGCTATTATGAAAGGATAGGCTTCGTAAGTCAGAAAGAGAAAAACAAATATCATATATTAACACATATATGTGGAATCTAGAAAAATGGCACAGATGAACCAGTTTTCAGGGCAGGGGTGGAGACACGGAAGCAGAGAACAAACCTGTGGACACCAAGTGGGAAGTTAGGGTGTGGGGGGGTGGCAGTGGGATGAATTGGGAGATTGGGATTGACATATATACAGTGATATATATAGAAGAGATAAGTGATAAGAACCTGCTGTATAAAAAATAAATAAATAAAGTTCCAAAAAAAAAAAAAAAAGATAGGCTTTGTAAGAACCCACTTGGGTTTTCTTCTTTGTTCTCCTCTAACCAGAGTGCATGAAACACTGTGAAGGGCCCCTCTCTGTCACCTTTTGTATCTTTTCCCCACATCTAGCATCTACTTCTTGTGATGTTTTAGAGTGTCATAGATAGCACCTTAAAAATTTGTAAAGTGTATTCATTCCAATTCTTCATAAACAATGGGCTTAGAAGTAAGTTATTCTTGAATTTCTGGGATGTTTTTTCATTTAACGTTTCACTAAAATAATTTTAAAACATTTCAGTACAACTTCCTTTCATTTTAATATATAAACTTATTTTTCCTTGTGATCTTCTCATTAGAAACATCTCTAAAAGCTAATGCTGAAAGTCACAGGAACATAATTTAAAAAATGAAAGGTCATCCTTTGAAAACTCAAAAGTAGTTAATCATCAAGTTAGAAAAGAAGTGATATAATTTGCTACAATATTTTTAGAAAATGTGCATTTTTGCTGGTTGTATCTTTTAGAAGAAAAAACCACCTCAGAGACAAAGGTGAAATGCTTTGTAAAAAAATTATATTAGTTAAAAAGTAATATAAAAGGCTAACATTGCAACTAAACTGATAGTACCATTTTACAAGTTCATAAAAATGTGGAGTAAAAGGAAATCCATTATTTTGTGAAAAAATTTAGATTCCTAAGAGATTTTAGAAACTTGAATTTACAATTATTGTTATATATTTTAATTTAGATTTTTTTCCCCTCTATTATCCTCTCTTTACAAAACTTTTTCTTTCTTTTGGATATAATGCTTTACCTTTGATTTAAACACTCAGTGTAAATAAGTGGAATGATTGTATGACAAAGATATCTGAGTATCAACAAATCTATTTTTTAAAATTAAACGTAAAATTGATTAGTAAAACATAGGGCCAGGGTACATGTACTGATGTTACATATCAAATATAATTGCTCCATATTTAGTTACCAAAAAAAATGCTTTCAACTTAGACACAGTCTCAATATCAAACAAGATAGATAACTAGATTCAAGTCCCTCTCCCATCACCATATTAGGCTGGAACATAAAGTTCTCCAATTAGGAGGAATCAGAACAGAGATTTACTGCTCTGCAATTTGCAAATGGAGCCATTCCTAAGATAATACAGAACTGGTATTAGGATGTTAGAAAGGAAAAACACAATTTAGAAAAATCTTAAATACAATGGATAATAACTATCACAGAGTCAGCTACTTATAAGTGATCGCAGGGGATCAGAACATGTAATATCTTGATTTATGTGTTGTCTAATGAACCAAATTCAAATAACTGAAAGAAATTGCAATGAATAATTTCATGAAATAACATCAGTAAGTAAATTGACAGTGATACATGTAGACTGGAATGCGAAACACTGAACAAGGATTATATCAAGAGGTCACTTTGCACGCTTTGCAGAGATAAAAAGAAACAGATCTGACCCCTTGGTGGCCATATATATATATATATATTTTTTTTTCATCTTATCACCAGGAGAAAGGATGAAAAGTGGAAAAACAAGTGATCAGTGAACTTCCTGGTTATTCTCTGTTTATATATCCATGAAACTCTGGATTTTCAGACCTGGGGGTAGAATGGAGTTGCTTGTTCCTCTTAATCCCTTACAAAAAAAAGAAAAAAGAAAAAAAATCATCTGTTAGAGAATCTCTTGCTACAATGCAGTAGAGTGGCTGCAGTAAATTTTAAATGGCAGATCATGTAATTGGGCCACTTTGTGACCTGGCACAGAAACTCCCGTTTCCACTTCAGTGGCCAGTGGCCATGTAAGTAATTAATGTAGAGATTTCCACCAGACTCTTGGAGGCAGAGGTAAAGCAGCTTAGAACTAAGAGTCAGCCTGCCTTCCAGAGATGTGCATTGGTGAGAGGTAAGTACCATGCAGCAGAAGCAGCAGGGCAGACATCCTCAAGGGATGCACAGCTAAGCACTTGAGGGTGAAGGAGAGTGTTTTGAGAAGAAATGCTGAAGGACAGAGCAGTTACAAAACCAAGAGGTTCAAAAATAAGACTAAACATACCAGAGAGAGAGAGAGATTGTCTCAACAGAAAGAGCTGAGTGACCTTGAAGGGACATATTTAAGTGCCTCTCCAACCTCCAACCCCATCAGTGAGAATGGGACTCCAGTGTCAGGTGCAATAATTTTAGAAAGCAAAGAAAGTAGCTTTTTTGGGCACATTTAAGCTGCAATGTGTACACTTTGACCAACCCCTCCACATAGCAAGCTCTCTTGGAAAATCGAAGTCAACTGAAAAATAAATTCTGTCATAATCTTATCTTTCACAAGACTAACAGTTGCCAGTAGTCCTACTTATTTAGTTCAGGGATAGTTTCGTGTTTTATTCAAAAGAAGTTTCTTCAGTCTTTGCTCCTTAACTACATTTGTGTCAAGAGCTGTCATTTCAGTTTTTGGCAGCAGAGTTGTTACGAAAATTGACCTACAATGAGTCATATTACCTCATCCAGGTAGATTATGAGGCTTTAAACGAGTGATGCTACTTTTCATAGTGAACATTTTAGGTCTAAAAGGAACATGCATTTTGTTCCATCATAAGATAGAGCACTAGATTTTCCTGTAGAGTTACCTCTCATACTGTTTAGTTAAATCATTCCATTTTATTCTGGTAGACATTGGCTACTTATTTTATACTATATATTAAATTTACTTTCGGAGTCTTTACAATCTGAAATTATTAAAGCTATCATATTTATAAATTTTAACTTACCATGATTTCCCTTGCTCAGAATTTATCCCAAATTTTGCAATTTTTTGTTCTCTAAATTTGTCAGAGTTAAAGGAAATATCAAAATTAGGGAGGGGGAGAATTTCTAAAATGTACTCAGATAGCGAAACAAAATATCCAGTTTTTCAAGATATGACCCATTTACTGGGCAAAGAAAGTAGAGGTCACAATCTTCAAGTTGCCTTAAATAGGATCTTAGATTCTTAATTCTACTATTTGCATGATAATAAAAAAAGAAATTTATGAATTATATTTACAGTCTCTTATCTAAATATAAGGCAAAATGAGACAGATAAATTCTATCTAATTCAATAAATTAACAGAGTTGTTAGAATGTTCTGTAATCATTATGCTAGAATCATCTGTTATGGTAGTTGACCTCCAAACATTCAGTTGGAGGATGCACTCTTTGTAGATCAACAGAAGCACCAAAGAATAGATCACTGGCTATGGAGTAAGGCCAGCTCTTTGCATGTAGGTGAAATGAAAATGAAGGAAGAGAACAATTGCCTGATCTCACAAAATGACTAATAAAATCTGAAAGAAAGTTCATCCTCAACAATACTATGTAAGCACTGTGAAAATGAAGTGATCCAGTTAATTTTGTCAATGCTAGCATGCCCTAACAAAGTTACTTAAAATTATGATATCTTTGTGTGTGCATGGGTCTGTTGGTGAAATTCTTGAAGGATATTGCCTTTTGGGTATTGGATCCTGAAGCCTCTTTATATGTGACACATTATAAGGGAGATTTTCTCCCACCGGCCACTATGCCATATCCTCAGTTAGTTGAAGCCAGTAGGCTTTTTATTAAAATCAAGTAAATGATACTTCATTTGAATTTAGGAATAAATGCTACATTTGAAGTAAAAAATTGTGAACAGCTTTTAATTATATGTTATGTATCAATGGATTATTTTTGCATGGACAACCCAGCCTTTGTAAATGTCTTTACAACTTCCAGTTAACCTAAGAGAAGAAAGCTCTTCCTGGTGGCTCTTCCAGGGGATAGCCATCACATCCCATGCCATTCCTACTGCCTTCCCTATGATGCCTACACAAGGTACACCCAGATTTTCAAGAACACATAGGCTGTAGACTGGTTCCATATCCCTTGCTCTCCTGCCAACCGTGTTATACTGACTAAGGTGGTGAAAAACTGGAACCTTTCTCCTCTTCGTAAGCACAATTTTCTCTGCCACCCCACCACTCGACCACTTTTCATCTACAGTTGGTAGATAATGATGTACCATATAAATTATGTTCTCTATGAAATTTTTGACCATTTAGAAAATAAAATAAAATAAAAATGTGTTTAATTCCATTTTTATAATTTAAAAAATAGTCTATTGTGCACGTGTACCCGTGTGCATGTGAAGGTACAATGTGAACATTCTAGAGGACTCGGAAGTCAGAGATACTTGAGCTCAAAGACAACTTCAGTTACTTACTAGCTACGGAAGAGTAACAGTTTTTCTGAGCTTCAGTTCTTTAATCTGTTAAATAGAGTTGGTCAGTGTCAATATTTTGGAAGGTTGTATTAAATGGTATAATGATAATATGTATTGAGCACTTACTATAGGCTACATAATGGGCTAAGTGAATTATATTAACTGTCTCATTTTACCTCAAAATAAAGTCTATACTTAACATGAAAAAAGAGCAACTTTTAGTAACTTGAAAACTCAATCATTGTGCAAGTAATATCAAATTCTGATCTAGTGAACACACGAAAGTAAATTGGTGGCCACAGAATATTTTAGAGTTTTGAGCAAGTGCCACTGGATATTATCCTGGTAATGCAGTTCAATAACATATTTCAAGTCAACCAATGTTTTTGACAGTTATCCGTCATGATGTCTGTGACTATATCAACAAGATCTGCAAAAGCAAAGAACATAAAATTGAAAAAAAAGAAATTCATTTTTATGGTTCACATATATTATAAAACCTTGACCAGAAGGTCTCAAGAAACTAAGGAGGTATTTGCAATTTTAGAATTTATTATCCCATTGAGAATCCTATGTAGAGTACTTGATTAAGGAGATAAAGTTACATCTGAAAGGCAGAGAGTCTGGTTAAATAAGCAGTAGGTTCCCAGTGTCACTATACACGTTGTAAATAATACTTTTTTTTTTTTATAATAGAATCTTCCATGGGTCAGAAGATTAAGGCTTTATCTTCCAAAATAACTACCCTATCTCCACCATATTTAACAACTACCTTAATCTGAATTTCTAACAATTAGCTAACCTCTTATGGGAAAATTAAAAACAGATGTTTGGCATAATAATATAGTAAAGTGATTTTTAGTACCTGTAAAGTACATCAGATGTAAAGTATTTTCTCTAACAACCAATTCTAAAATTGGAAAATTTAGTGTTTTCTGTATAAACTTGATATTTGATCAATTATCAGAACATATTTATTAAGTGGATTAAAAGGAGAATTTTGAAAAAAAGGAGTGATTCAAAACAACTTATAACTTTTCTTTAAAGAATGAATGTAGTCATGCTCTCAAACTCAAATGTCCTTATAATTAAAGAACAGCCTCAATTTTTGTTTTGTTGTTTCGAATGTCTGAGTATCTATAATTCCCATCCCCCAAATCTAAGCAATACTATTTTAAATTTGATCATTTTCTTAGAGAAGATAAACTGCAAAAATTGCAGACTTCCGCCAGCTCTGTTTCTCAAAGGGAATTATAATCTTTAGTCATTAGCTTCAAACATCAAAACACAACAGGTTCAACACGCCAAACAAGGCAGGCCAGCATGATGGCTGTTCCCCACCCCACAGAAAAACAGTGTGATCACCTACTAATTGTCTAATTGGTTTGCATTTTACATAAATCAATTATCCTCAGTTAAAGACTCCAGAGTTCCATTGTGAGCTCTCTGCATGTTGGATCCTACACTCCCTTCACCTTGGAAGATCATCTTATGGAAACACTTAATTCAGTTGACATTGTTGACATTAACTTCACATATAAGTGGCTTCTACAGACCAATAAGAAAACCTTAAACTCTGTGTATTCTTTTCTGAGTATAGGTAATCTATGGATAGAAACCTGGAAAGACACATATTCATAAAAAGTCCTAACAAAATGAGTATCTTTTTTAGTTGTGATTTTATATATTTTAATTATCTATGTTCAGTAATCCTAAAATTACATTTTAGACAATCTTGGCTCAATTATTTTAAGTGAAAGCAAGACTATGCTTTTAAGCATATTTACGTTCATTTATTTTCTAATTCCTCATACCTTCTGATGAGTTTTATTTCAAGGAGTAGAGAAAAGTAAAAGGTATTTGTTAAATGTTCGCTGAGCAAATAGATGTTCCTAAGACTTTTGTTGAAATAATTAATATTCACTTTGGTTACAGTACAGTAGAGAAAAACAACTGAAATATGCACGTAACAACATGTGACATAAATACACACGTGTTTCCTTGCTTTGTCAGCTGAGAAGGCCTAGGAACTGTGACACTCCAGTAATAATGAGCACACCTAGTGCTCAGATCTTGAGTTATAATACCATTCTCCATTGAAAGGAACTGGTCTCCTTGGAGAAAGTGCTGATTTTAGGGCTAGGGAACATACCAAATGAGTCTGGGGCATCTTACAGGCAGTGCCAGAAAGTAAGGAAGTATTTAAAAACAAACAAACAGACAAAAACTTCAAAGATGGGATTTGTCCATGTGACACAGAAGCCAACCATTAAGTTTCCAATGTCCAAATCTGGAAAAATTCAAGGGAGAAACTAAATTAAGTAGTATTGGGTTATAATTCAAAGTATAAAATAAATACCCATGAGTTTACATTGATATAACAAATGATTGAATAAATAAACAAATAAGTAAATAACACATTTATGCAGGAAAATTTCAAATAATATATGTACATATTCCTCACTCTTTAACTGTAGACTGTGCATAGTGACTTCCTTCCAGAGTGTACAGTATAAAAAGGAGGAAGCAAAGGTAACTTCATAGTGGAGAAACTTGACAGATGTTACTTCAGCTAAGGTGATGAATGATGACATTACCAATCACTGTAAGTCACGTTGATAGTATGTACCTTTGATGCCATGTGATGAGAGTGGCATTTTACCTCTATGGTCTTCTTCCCAGTCTGATCATGAGAAAAACATCAGACAAATTTCTGTTGAGGGGTATTCTAGAGACGGCTTGACCACTACTTTTAAAAGTGTCACAGTTGTCAAAAACAAGAAAATTCTGACAAACTGTCACAACCAAGAGGAACCTAAAGAGATGGGATAATTAAATGTCATGTGGTATCCAGGATGGGAACAGAAAGTGTTCATTAGATAAAAATAAGAGAATCTGAATTAACTATGGACTTTAGTTAATAAAAACATATCAGTATTGCTTCCTTAATTGTAATAAATGTATCATCCTAATGTAAGATGTCAGTAACAGCAGAAATTGGGTTTGGAGTATATAGGAACTCTCTGTATTATCTTTGTAATTTTTCTGCAAATTTAAAATTATATTAAAGTAAAAAAAATTAAAGAAGAGAACATATCTTTTATAAACAATAAGGAGTTTAGGTAAAGTAAAATGCAGCTCTGCCCTTTTCTGTAGGAGCATTTTTAAGTATTTATCCAACCAGGGTCCTGGCTTAAGTGTAGATTCTCCTCTTTGCTGTTCAGACATGTTTGTGCTTCCTTCCTGCTAAATCCATAATTCTTTGCATATACTTCTACTAAAAACCTATATTCTGATTAATGGTATACAGTTAATATCTCTATCTCCCCTTGTCCACTTTAATACTTTAGGGAGTTAATGAAATCTATCCATCCTTATATCTGCGAGCATTAGCATAGTGCCTAACGTGTAAGAAAACTGAAACATATGTTGAATGCCTACAAGCATATATAAATAAATGAATAAATATATACACAATGCCTTAAATTCAAATATACTCATGGAAATCAAAGACTTTTTATCATTCAGCAATATGTATTAAATTGCTATAGTGAGGCAGATTACGTGGCTTCAAACTACTAATAATTTTTGGCAGTACAAGTATAATTGTGATCTCCAATTTATGAATGTTTTTCACTGTTCATGGGTCAAACATAATGCCAGCCTTAGTTGTTATGCATAATTACAAAATTACTAAGAGTGACATTGATGTATGTAAGACAGTTTATTTTGGCAAAGTATCCTTTTATAATTTGGCCACAAATGTCCTTTTAGCTTTATCTGCAATTACTCCAGTAAACCCTATAAAACTGACTTTTCCTTGAAACTGCATTCTACCTCATAGAATACACATATGCTATTGCCTCTGCCAGGAATGCTCTTTCTATCTTTCCAATTTGGACATTTCCTATTCACACTTCAAGACTAATGTTAAACTGGTGATTGTGAAATACAATATGAGCTCTGACATAAACATATGGTAGTTCTCAAACATTTATAAATTTGCTTCTAAGTTCACCTATGCAAGCCTAGCTATATCTTTTATGAGTCCAGAATTTCAGACAAAAGGGTTCAGAATGCCCTACTTTCTCTAAAAAGTAGATTGGAAAATAGTCACTATGACTGAGAAACCCTTAGAGCCAAGTTGCAAATTTCTCTTCTCTATTTAAAAAGGAAATTCTTATCTGCATTCTTTGGGTTTCAAATGGGTTGTTAAAAATATGGTGAACATATTTATAAATTTAGATTTTTTAAGTTTCTTATATTGATTTAAGAAAAATTCTTATTGAAAATAAATTTCCAAATGCCCAAGATTTCAGTTACCTTTTCTTTCATACAGTCTGTTGAAAAAAAAATTTTTTTTTGTGGAGATTGAGTTTGTCTCTACTCTTGTCCATATGGCAACATTTTTTTTCTTCTGATCAGATTCCACTCTATTTTCTCATATCTAGAGATGTATTAAGATGGAACATTTTTGCTTGAACTTAATGTGATCTTCAACTCTTTTAACCCTCAGTTTACCTATATATCAAATTTGAAGAGTGAGAGTGAGGTTTAGAGTATGAAGAATCAAAAGTGAAATTAAAATTTCACCAGTACATTGAAACATTTTGGAAAGGCTTTTTAACTGATAGTAGTTTAAATATTCTTTCTTGGGCAAAATAGTTGCGATTCACATATTTTGAAATTACATATGGCAGAAATGCTAAAGCTGGTCTTAAGATTAATTATACATTTAAAAATCCAGAGAAATACAGTCTGTCTCATGTTAACAAGCACGATAAAGCCAGAATCATATTTTAAAGTTTCTTAGACAGCATTACAAATGGTAAAAATAATAAAAACATTCACAAATATTACTTGTTAGAGCAATTAACAAGTACATGCACTATACCTATACCATTTGTAGCACTTAACATTTTGCATTTAATTACATGCTATTCCTCACTTTCTTAGGAGAGTGTCAATTCTTTACAATGAGGATCATAACTTATTCATCATTACATATTTAACAACTAAATACTAATAAGATAGTAATAATAATAATAACAACTGAAGTTAGCTTTTTTAAGTTTACTAAGCCGGTACTATGTTCAGTCTATTGTTTGTTTTACTAATTTAATCCTTTAAAAACCTATAAAGCAATTATGTTTAATCCTCTTTTGCAGAACATATATGTGGTTTTAAAGAGATTAAGAAATTTGCCCAACATCACACCACCGGAAAATGGAGGATCTCCTTTATACCCAGACGTTTTTATTATAGAGCCCATATTCTTAAATGTTACACTGTGACATAATTTATTCATTCATTCAACAAGTAGGTGGAAAATGTGCTATATCTGTCAGATATTACAAGATACCGGGATGCAACAGTGAATAAGACAAAATCTATACTATCATGGATCTTACATCACAGGAAATAAGAATTCAAACAATAAACAGATATATAAAAAATATACAAGGAAATACCATAGTATGAAAAAAGTTCATGACAGTATCTTTGAAAATATTGGTGAGATAATTTCCCTTAAATATAGACTAACATAACAAACAAGAAAAATGAAAATTCTTAACAGATTGAAAACACTTAAGATGAATTTAAACTTTAAAATACAGCTACAAAAAAAAAAAGCAATGGAACAGTCTTATGGTTATGTAGACTTTCATCAACTTTTAAATGTTTTAAAGTGATGTACAGTTTTACTGTCTTTAAAGGAACTATTATTTCCTACATTGTACAAATAGTTTTAGAATTAGAAAAAGAGGGAAAGCTCCCTGGGTATTTTACAAAGCTGCTAAAATATTCATTAAAAAGCCCAAAAAGAAATTGAGAAATCAAAATTACCAGTCGACCTCAGTTATGAAAAAGATGCCATGATTCTAAAGAAAATATTATTAATGAAGCCAGGAAACACACACAAACGCACACACACACACACACACAGATGTATATACACACTGCATGATCAACATAAAAAATATATATCTGGAGAACATATTATGGCTAAGTACTGAGACTTTTGCTTTATATCACTGTATTAACAGATTAAAGGAGAAAACAAATGTGGTTACTTCAACTATGGCAGAAAACTATTTATTAAAATATAGCAGACATAATTCTTTTAAAAAGCCAAGGGGATAAAAATTCCTTTTAGAAAATTAGGAGAAAATAAAATCTTCCCTATGCTAATAAAAATATTAAAATACACAACAACCATTATACTATTAATGAAACAGTAGAATTAGTCCATTTAAAGAAAACATGAAAAAATTCACCATTTTACTAAGGGGCTGCGTCAGCAAAGTAGGATATGAGTGAAAAAATAAAAGTATAATGATTGGAAATAGGAAGAAATAAACCTGGATACATTTTAGAGGATATGATTGTCTACAGAGAAAGTAAAAGAAAATCCACAAACTATTGGAATTAGAAATTAAAAGTATTCCCATCTACCATGAAGTGGTATAAAATCCAATTTTAAACAATACCATTTATAAAGCCAGACAGAGGAAGAAAATACTGTATGATACCACTTATATGTGGAATCTAAGAAATACAACAAACTAGTGAATATAACAAAAAGAAGCAACTCACAGATATAGAGAACAAACTAATGGTTACCAGGGTAGGGGTGGGGGAGTGGGAGGTACAAACTATTGGGTGTCTTTCTCTGACTGCACTCAGTATGACAATCTCTAGGTTCATCCATGTCTACACATGGATGAACACACTACTGTACATACTACACACACTGTTACACACTACTGTACATAAAATAGATAACTAATAAGAACCTATGGTATAGCACAGGAAACTCTACTCAATACTCTGTAATCACCTGTATGGGAAAATAATCTAAAAAAGAGTGGATATATGTACATGTATGACTGATTCACTTTGCTGTACACTCGAAAGTAACACAACATTGTAAATCAACTATACTCTAATAGAAATTAATTAAAAAAAACTATTGTGTATAAGATAGCCTCAGTTATGTATTGTACAACACAGGGAAATATAACCAATATTTTGTAATAACTGTAAATGGAAAGCAACATTTAAAAATTGTATAAAAATTTAAAAAATTAAATAAAAACAATATCATTTATATATAACTCCTTACCCCTTCAGTGTATGCTGAACAACGTGACTTCCTTCTAAAGAGTATAAAATAGAAAGTTAAAAAAAAATAAAAGGAATAGCTTTGCGACAGGGAAACTTGACAAACATTACTTCAAGCCAAGTGATCAAGGTTAACGGCAATAATGATAGTCATGTTGATAGTACATCCTTTTGACATGATGGATACAAATGGCATTAATCCCTCTGTCTCCCTTCCAGAAATCCACAACTCTAGTTTAATTTTTAGAAAAACATCAGACAAACTCCAACTGAGGATACCTAAAAACACCTTAGTAGTACTCTTCAAAACTTTTGAGATGACCAAAATAAGGAAAGTCTGGAAAACTAATCAGAGAAGGACAAAGAGTCTTAAGGGCTAAATGCAACTTGATATCCTGCATAAGATTCTGGAACAGAAAAAGTTCATTAGAGAAAACTAACAAAATCCAAAAATGTGTGGAGCTTAGTTAATAACAATATATTAAATATTGGTTGGTTGATCATGATAAATGTACCATAGTGCTGAAAGATAATATATAACAGGGGAAACTGGGTTTGAGGTATTATGGCAATTCTATTACATTTTCCATTTATCAGTACATCTAAAACTATTATAAAATGAAAAGCTTATTTTAAAATGCCATTTATACCAAAGGATACAATTCACCAAGGAACAAAACTAATGAATATGTTGATAGTTTACTAAGATCACTGAAGAAAACAGAAGAAAGTAAAATAAGAACTAAGAAGTATATGCATAGGAAGACTAAAAATTATAAAAATAGATATTTCCCTAGTTAATCTGAATTACATGCAAAATTACAATTTGCATTTTGGTAACTTTATTCTAAAATTCATATTGAAACATAAAACCAAAAATAGAGGTTAACCAAGCAAACATGCTTCCAACATCCTTACAGCTATTTGGGTTTTTGATATATGTCAGAATGGCATTACGAAGTAGGAAGGAAAATACTTGTTATTCAGTACATTGTTGGAAATAATTGCCCATCCACACTGAGGGATGCAAGGGATAGTACATAAAAGTATGTCTCCACATCACATCAAACTGCAATTAAATTCCAGGTAAATTAATACTCAAATGCAGCAATGTGGATATCAAAATTGTAAAATAATTTTAAAGAAACTAAGAGAATTCTTTTGATAACATCAGATAATTCCAACACGCAAAGCAAGAAAAGACTTTCACCTGTAGGTGAAAGGAAACATTGCAATGAAAACTAAAACTACCCACTAAACTAGAATTTCCCAGACATGCTCTCATACTGAGTTAAAAAAGAGAATATAGCAAGCTTTCAAAGAAATTTTATAGAGTGCTGTTTTAAAGTTTTGGCTTGACTTTAAGAATATTGAATTTTCTTACACAACTGTTAAATATTGCCCCATTTCAAACCCACTTTTCTATATGATCGGCTTTGTGATAAGGAAGCTATGAGTCTGCAAACCACATTTTTCCTTTGCCAGTTGACTCCCTCTTATTCTAACAATACAGGGTACTAAGAGGCCTGGAGAAGGAAGAAGGAACACGTTGCCTTCCTCTTTGCTTCCTTTTTCTGTTTTCTCTTTCTCTTAGTATCAGCATCCCTTTTGGAGCCTGTTTTTTTTTCTTCATTTTCTTTTCTTGCCACCCTTCCAGGAGTAGTATGCTCCAATTTTCAGTGTGCCAACAACTGTGGAAGCAGCCTCATAGTTGGTTCAGAGACGACAACGCCAGTCAGCTGAAGTCCCTTCTATGAGGTCCGGGTCCCCGGTCCCAGGGGTCCCCCGTCTCCCAACCTTTACACATTAGAAATTCTCACACTTCTTTTTGGTAGTTGCTTCCCATTATTTCTACCTGCATGATATTTCTGTGTTTCATTTTTGCCTTTTTATGTTTTTTAACATCTTTATTGGAGTATAATTGCTTTACAGTGGTGTGTTAGTTTCCGCTTTATAACAAAGTGAATCATAAACACATATACATATACCCCCATATCTCTTCCCTCTTGCATCTCCCTCCCACCCTCTCTATCCCACCCCTCCAGGTGGTCACAAAGCACCGAGCTGATCTCCCTGTGCTATGTGGGTGCTTCCCACTAGCTATCTATTTTACATTTGATGGTGTATATATGCCCATGCCACTCTCTCACTTTATCCCAGCTTACCCTTCCCCCTCCCCATATCCTCAAGTCCATTCTCTACGTCTGCGCCTTTATTCCTGTCCTGCCCCGAGGTTCTTCAGAACCATTTTTCTTTTTTAATATATAGATTCCATATAGATGTGTTAGCATACGGTATTTATTTTCCTCTTTCTGACTTACTTCACTCTGTATGACAGACTCTAGGTCCATCCACCTCACTACAAATAACTCAATTTCGTTTCTTTTTATGGCTGAATAATATTCCATTGACCATATGTGCCACATCTTCTTTATCCATTCATCTGTCGATGGACACTTAGGTTGCTTCCATGTCCTGGCTATTGTAAATAGAGCTGCAATGAACACTGTGGTACATGACTCTTTTTGAATTATGGTTTTCTCAGGGTATATGCCCAGGAGTGGGATTGCTGGGTCATATGGTAGTTCTATTTGTAGTTTTTTAAGGAACCTCCATACTGTTTCTCCATAGTGGCTGTATCCATCTACATTCCCACCAACAGTGCAAGAGGGTTCCCTTTTCTCTACACCCTCTCCAGCATTTATTGTTTGTAGATTTTTTGATGATGGCCATTCTTACCGGTGTGAGATGATATCTCATTGTAGTTTGATTTGTATTTCTCAAATGATTAGTGATGTTGAGCATCCTTTCATGTGTTTGTTGGCAATCTGTATATCTTCTTTGGAGAAATGTCTATTTAGGCCTTCTGCCCATTTTTGGATTGGGTTGTTTGTTTTTTTGATATTGAGCTGCATGAGCTGCTTGTAAATTTTGGAGATTAATTGTCAGTTACTTCATTTGCAAATATTTTCTCCCATTCTGAGGGATGTCTTTTCGTCTTGTTTATGGTTTCCTTTGCTGTGCAAAAGCTATTAAGTTTCATTAAGTCCCATTTGCTTATTTTTGTTTTTATTTCCCTTTTTCTAGGAAGTGGGTCAAAAAGGACCTTGCAGTGATTTATGTCATAATGATGCTTTATGTTGGCATATATTAAATCATTATTGAAATATTAAAATAAAGAGTTGTTTTTCCTTTCTGCACTTTTACTGATTCAAGAAAAATTTTAAAGTTTTCTTTGGTTTTAAGAGTATTTTTCTGAGCTTTCCTGGTGGCACAGTGGTTGAGAGTCCCCTACGGGTTCATGCCCCGGTCCGGGAAGATCCCACGTGCCGCAGAGTGGCTGGACCCGTGAGCCATGGCTGCTGAGCCTGTGTGTCCGGAGCCTGTGCTCCGCAACGGGAGAAGCCACAGCAGTGAGCGGCCCGCGTACCGCAAAAAAAAAAAAAAAAAGAAAAAGAAAAAAAAAAGAATGTTTTTCTTCAACTAAAATTTTTTTCTGTTATCTATTTCTAGAAAATTAAAACCACATAGGATATCTGTTTCTGTTTTAACCCTAGCAGCCTAAAAAATGAACCAAATACAAGGTGGACTTTCATATATTATATAAATAAACATTTATTAATTTTACTGAATATATTTGTCAACAATCTAAACTGTTGCTCATCTGAAGCTTTTGTCAAGGAGGAAATTTATGGACCCAGAAATAGAGAAACAAGTTTAATTTTGGTGCCAGTATGACTTTGCCAATGTCTTGATTATCAGGAATAAGTTTGACTAATTATTGTATACCTGAATCTATCCAATATATTACCAATATACTATCCAGTATTTTTAAATTGGATGTTATTTATTTAGGACTTCTGCAACATGGATTTTTTATTAGCTTGTGAAAAGATATGACTTTTTAAATCATATAATTCAAAACAGTTTAAAGACCTAGTGAAATTATTGTATTGACTCCTTGATTTTTCTGCATGGATTGTGCTAATTAAATTTTACTCTTTCATGCATATGTTATAATTTAGTGCAATGGCATATAAAATTTTATGTAGTATTCAGTGTTCATAATACTCTCATAGGACCCACTGTACCACTGAAATTAAACTAATAATGCTGAAAAGGATGTTTACCTTCAAGATCCCTGTGGCACTTTAAAAGATCAATCAACTTGGCATTTTTGAAAATTTAAATTAAATTGATGTCTCATTACACTCTGATGATTATGATTACATAGAAGCAGAAAACAAATCTTAAGGAAACTAGCTCTGAAAGGCTAACTGATAGAAAACATGATAGATGCAGAGTGTAGATATTGTGATTTTTGTTCACCACCGATAGAGTAATGAATCATTTTAATTTCCTCTTTATTAATATCTGAAAAAGAGACAAAAATATTTAAAATAAGACAAAACAAAAGCAGTTGAATTTTAAATATAAAAATTGTAGGTTTACTTATAATACTAATTTACTATTCAAATAATTTCAGAATAAGTCCAAAATTATTTAATTTTAGATTATAAACTATAAGTATATATCCACATTGTTCATATACCAAAGTATAAATGCTGATTCTAAAACTGTATTTTTTTTTACCATATTCACCATTTTAAGTGTACAGTTCAGTGTGTATTAAATACATTCATAATGTTGTGCAACCATTAACACCATCCATCTCCAAAACTCTTTTCATCTTATAAAACAAACTCTATATCCATAAACTCCATATCCATAAAATAACTCCCCATCTCCCTTCCCCCAGCCCCTGGCAAGTGCCTTCTACTTGCTGTATGCTCTAAATACCTTATGTAAGTGAACTCATACAGTATTTGTCTTTTTGTGACTGGCTTATTTCACTTAGTATAATGTCCGCCAGGTTCATTCATGCTGGGAGAAAATGTCAGAATTTCATTCCTTTTTTCAGGCTGAATAATATCCCATTGCATGTATATACCACATTTTGTAAAACTGTATTTTTTTTTAAACAAAAACAATTATCAACCAAAATTACAGCTTAAACAATTAACAATTTATTGATATCACTTAATGGTAATTTATTTTCCTTTAAAATTTTATATACAGTTAGAATGAGAAAAAAATTAATCATTTTAATTGATGCAAAAGGATGTTTTCTAAAGGTCAATATCCATTATTGATTTTTAAAGCTTAGTTAATTCAGATTAGAATATTTTCTTTACCTAAGATATATGGTTTCAAATTCCATTCTATGTATTAATCAATATAAGAGGGATGACAATGCTAGAATTTGAAGTTCTAGCAATTAAAAAAATACAATTATGAAGTAAAATTGAATGGAGAAGGCAAAACAATCATTTGTACCTAGTACTTATTGTACATATTCTGGCAATAACCAGTTAAAACTCCATTTAAAAAGGAATCATATTTAGAGTTTAAACAAGAAAAAGTAAGGCACTAACTAAAAATAAATTTATTTGGAAATAAGAAGGATAAATATGAAGGAATATTTAATAATTTATTGATAAACAAGAGCTATGAGAGACAAATGTATTATAGGAATGAAAATACTGTAAATATAAAAACTACATTAGAATTCTAAAGGCCTTTTTTTTTTTTTTTGGCAAAAAGCACTGGACAAATAAGTAATTCCTGCATCATGCACAGCTTCCTCAGCACCCAGCTCCCTTAGCAATGTGGGCTTCTCCAGCATCAGGCTCCCAGCAGCACTCAGCAGCCAGCAGCTTTCCCCAGTACTCCCCTCTCCCCTCTAGGCTGTTTTGTAGCAGAGTTCCTCTAGTAAGACATTATCCTTTGAACAGAATTCCCAGACACTCTAGAGGAGGCATTGAAAGACTATGGCCTGCATGCCAAATCAAGCCACCAGGTGTTTTTGTAAAGTTTCACTGAAACCTAGCTACAACCATTCCTCTAGTCAGTACCGGGAAGTTTCACATTCCAACTGCGGAACTGAGTAATTGTGACAGAGACTGTATGTCCCACAAAGCCTACAATATTTACCATATGGCCTTTACAGAAACGTTTGCTAACCCTTGTCCGAGAAGATGGATTTCTAGCAAGATCATAGGTCAGATTTCGAAAAAGTTCTGTTGGCCGTGCTCCCTCCAATAAAATCTGAATCTAACCTCTGTGAGTGAGGGCTTCATCTTCATGAGTCTAGCTCAGCACCTAGGGGTGGTAACTGCTCTTTCTATCTACTCTTTCTACATTCTCCAGAGTTCCATGTACCTCTTACTAGCCAATCACTCATGACTTCAATTCCATGTTATAATTAATCATTCCTAATGTTAAACATTTCCTGTTCAAATAATTCTATAATGTCTCTTTCCTCACTGGACCTTGACTGATATGCAATTAATATTATTTTTCCTCCCTTTATCTTTAATCTATATGTGTCTTTTATTTAACATGGTTTTCCTGTAGACAACATATAGTTTGTTTTTTCTTTCTTTTTAAATTTGTTTACAGTCTATCCATCTGTACTTTTTTTTTTTTTTTTTTTTTGCTGTATGCGGGCCTCTCACTGTTGTGGCCTCTCTCGTTGCGGAGCACAGGCTCCGGACGCGCAGGCTCAGCGGCCATGGCTCACGGGCCCAGCCGCTCCGCGGCATGTGGGATCTTCCCAGACCGGGGCACGAACCTGTGTCCCCTGCATCGACAGGCGGACTCTCAACCACTGCGCCACCAGGGAAGCCCCATCTGTACTTTTTAAATGAGGTGTTTGACCATTTATTTTTAGTGTAAAATATTAGTAGGGTTGGATTCAAGCCTACCACCTTGCTCTTTGATTTCTCTCTTCTCCATGTGCTTTTTGTTTCTTGTTTTTCTCTCTTTTCTGTCTTCTTTTGGATTAGTTGAAGATTTTAGGATTCCTTTTGCCTTATTAATATTTAATAATAATTACTTAATATATTTTGTCCAATTTTCTAGTTGTTTATAACAGGAAGAGAAATCTAGTTCCTCTTACATCATGGATAGAAGTTTAATCCAAAAAAATTTTTTTTACATTGTATTTTTTCTGGATTTCTATAAAATTAGTTCAGCTTCATACAAAAGAATAAATGCTCAAAACAAGAAATAATGATAAATAAATGAATAAATGCCAAAATTATGGAAAAAGAAAAAGTGTTGGAGACCAGGCTGCCTTAAAATTTATAAGAATACATGAGAACATAGGATAAAGCCACGGGTAACTTTGCATTAGTGAAGAACCAGACTAATGTATCATCCTATTTAATTTTTTTTGGGGGGGGGTAGGAGTTTATTAATTAATTAATTTATTTTTGCTGTGTTGGGTCTTCGATTCTATGTGAGGGCTTTCTCTAGCTGTGGCAAGCGGGGGCCACTCTTCATTGCAATACGAGGGCCTCTCACTATTGTGGCCTCTCTTGTTGCGGAGCACACACTCCAGGTGCGCAGGCTCAGTAGTTGTGGCTCATGGACCCAGTTGCTCCACGGCATGTGGGATCCTCCCAGACCAGGGCTTGAAGCCATGTCCCCTGCACCAGCAGGCAGACTCTCAACCACTGCGCCACCAGGGAGGCCCCTTCCTATTTAACTGAATATGGAATCCAGAATGAGATGACAGTATTTATGAGAACTTGACAGGTGATAAAAACACCAGTTTATTAATGGGAGAGAGCAGATTACTTACTGCTGGTACAGATAGTTATAGAAATGAAGTAAAATAAATTAGACTTTTATCTCTA
This sequence comes from Mesoplodon mirus, assembly GCF_964341445.2. Lineage (NCBI taxonomy): Eukaryota > Metazoa > Chordata > Mammalia > Artiodactyla > Ziphiidae > Mesoplodon > Mesoplodon mirus. Next base: position 186,942,010 of record NC_138978.1, read on the forward strand.
TTTAAAAATAAATTTAAAATACCATAAAGGTTTAATTTCTTTAAAATTATAGAAAATCTTTAAAACTATCTAAGACCTAACATAAACTAGAGGCTGGTGGAATGTTGCTAACTCTATTAGTTCAGAGAGTCTATATTTTTCTACTACAACAACCCCCAAATCTTAATGGCTTATAAAAAGAAACACCTATATCTCATCATGCTGTGTACACATCATGGGTTGTCTGGGGCTCTCTGCCATATTTCACCATTCTGACACCACAGCTGATGTGAAAATTACCATCATAAATGATGTTGGTTTCTGTGGTACAGTGGCTTAAAAAACTCTCCTTGAAGTGAGAGTTGCCTTTTTTGCTCACATTTCATTGGCCAAAGCAACTCACGTGCCAATACCTAACTTTAAAAGAAAAAAAGTAAAGTCCTAATATATGCCAAGAAAGGAACAGGAAATATTTGTTCAATACTTCTAATAAATACCTCACAAACAAACTTTACACACACACACATATTTGTATCACCACTGATACACTAAACAAAGTCAACAGACAAATGAAGGATCTGAAAAAAAGTATAAAATAGATAATTTATTATTATTATTATTACCTCTAATGTATGAATATAATAGGAAACTGACCAAAAAATATACAAATGTTCCTAGCCCCATTAAAATTAGACCAAAGGTAACAACAGAATCTACAGTGATCTAACACAAACATCCAATAAATAAGTGTAAATAAACTCAAATTTACTCTCAGTCAGGACAATAGATACTAAACTATTAATAAGCTATATCATCCCACCTAGATAAGACAGATAAATAAAAGAACTATGTCTGGTGGTGACATGAAGAAAATTTTCTGAGCAGCATCTATTAAAATTAAACATAACATATTGCATATAAAGGAGGAATGTTACTCCAAGAAACTGACTCCACGGAACTAAAAGCAATTGATTGAGAAAGGCCTGTTGCTATGAACTGAATTGAGTCCTTTCAGAAATCATGTTGAGGGCTTCCCTGGTGGCGCAGTGGTTGAGAGTCTTCCTGCCGATGCAGGGGACACGGGTTCGTGCCCTGGTCCGGGAAGATGCCACATGCCGCGGAGCGGCTGGTCCCGTGAGCCATGGCCACTGAGCCTGCGCGTCCGGAGCCTGTGCTCCGCAACGGGAGAGGCCGCAACAGTGAGAGGCCCATGTACCACAAAAAAAAAAAAAAAAAAAATCATGTTGAAGCTCTGTTCCCAGTACCTTAGAATGTGACTATATTTGGAGATACCTTGGAGATTAATTACCTTTAATGAGGTAATTAAGGTGAAATGAGGTCATAAATGTGAAGCCCTAATCCAGTATAACTAGTGTTCTTATAAGAAAAGGAAGAAATACAAGGAATTTCCACTCAGAGGAAAGACCATGGAAGGACAGCAAGGAGGCAGCCATCTGCAAACCAAGAAGAGAGGTCTGTGGAGAAACCAAACCTGCCAACACACCTTGATCTTGGACTTTAACCTACAGAACTGTGAGAAATAAATTTCTAATATTTAAGTCACTCAGTCTGTGTATTTTGTTATGGCAGCCCTAGCAGACAGTCATACCTATGTACAGGCATAAAGATGTTTATTGTAGGAGTGGCCATATTTGTAAGAAAAACTAAGGAAAAAAAAAAGAATACATGTGTACAGAGATATAGCTGAAAATACTGTGGTATATTTACTCTATGAAATATGATGTGGACCTTACAAAGAATAATTATATCTATATACCAGATGACATGGTTAGAGTTCAGTCAAGTTTTTTTGAGTGAGAAAATATAGATGTAAAAAAGTTACTATAATCTGATGTGGTCTGATTTTTGTAAGCTTTTGTGAAAACCAACTATACTATAAAGAACTATAAAACTATACTTGGTTTTCACAAAAGTTTACAAAAATCAGACCATCATAGTAACTTTTTTTTTTTTTTTTTTTTTTTTTTGCGGTACACGGGCCTCTCACTGTTGTGGCCTCTCCCATTGCAGAGCGCAGGCTCCGGACACGCAGGCCCAGCGGCCATGGCTCACGGGCCTAGCCTCTCCGCGGCATGTGGGATCCTCCCGGACCGGGGCACGAACCCGTGTCTCCTGCATTGGCAGGCAGACTCTCAACCACTGCGCCACCAGGGAAGCCCCATAGTAACGTTTTTACATCTCTAGATGTACTCTAGCTGTTGCTTCCTCTGGGAAGTCTTTCTTTATTCCACAAGTGTGGTTCAGCTTCTGTAACTATGTATGCACCTCCGTGGAATGACTCATACTAAATTAGTTGTGCAATTTTCAAAGGTTAATAAATAAGGGAAATTAAGAGGTTTAAAAAAATCTATGATTATTCTTCAAACTTACTTTGAAAATATTTATGACAAAAGCTGAATTTGTAAAGCAATGGCTTATTATTCTTTGAACAATAAAACCAGCAGATTCTATTTGTTCTTTGAGAGATTCAGAAGTCAAAGATCAAACAACAGTCGTCACAAATTTTTAAAGATAAACTTTGAATAAACAAATTAAATAATACTTGAGAAGATAATTTACATTGTTAACTCTCAATGGGAGCAAAACGAGTAAGTTCTAAAATTAGTTGTAGTTGGAAATCTATAGCTATACTTACAACAAAATAATTTGAGTTAGAGTAGATAATGTAATATAAAATTTATTTTCTTATTCAACAATTTTAATTTATGATCTTGGTAACAAATAAGTACACTAACAGGGAGAAACTTTTAGTCTCTTCTTAAGAATATCCTAGTAAAGAAATAAGCTGAAATCACTTTCAAATGAGGTAATTTAAACAAGAGAGAGAGAAAGAGAAAGGCAGAGAGAGAGAATAAACATTTTCTTCCCCAAATTTCAATCCTCATATAATAAAAAATAGACTCACAAAACTAAAGTAGATGATAGTACTAAGTGCAGTGATTCTTTATATTGCTTTTAGAGTCCATCATTTTTCCCAGTTATGGTACTTTTGTTCCAAAATTTCCACTTGGCTCTTCTTCATATCTTTTTTCTTTTTCTTTGCCTATTTTTCCATTTATTTTCATGTGTTTCAAGAGTTTCATAACTGATTGTTACATTTTATGACGGCTGCTTTAAAATCTTCATCAAATTATTCTAACATCTGTATCATCTCCATGTTTGCATCTGTTGATTGTCTTTGTCATTCTGTTTGAGAGCTCCCTGATTCTTGGTATAAGTGATTTTCCATTGAAACGTGGCTATTTTGAGTAGTGCGGTATAAGACTCAGGATCATGTTTAAATTTCGAGTTTCAAGAGGCCTCCTCTGCCACCACTTTTGCAGGTGAAGGGGATGCCCTCTGGTTACTGCCAGGATTGTGGGGACATCCAGGCTTCCATGTGACACTGCTGGAGGAAGGGGGGCATGACTTGTTCCTGTATGGAGGTGATGAAAATCTGGGCCCCTCACTCTTCCTTCTTAGGCACCACGCTGGCAGGCCTGGGGCAGCATCTCAACAGGCTGGCAAGCGGGTGAGTCTAAGTTCTCCACTCAGCTCTGCGCAGTGCTGGAACCAGCCACAGATTTTGTTTGTTTTGTGTATTTGTCGGAGTGGTTATTGTCTAAAATTTATTGTCTTGATAGACTATTTCTTTCCTGGATTTTTGACCAGGGAGACCAGACTTAGGGGAGATCTTTTTGGCCTGTACCTATTAGTATTTCCAGGTGTCCTGCTTCTCCCATTCTCAGCCTGGCTACACAAGGTGAAAGCAGCACTTAAGAAACTTAGCACCATGCCATTCCTCACGTGTTGAGATCTCTTGCTAATGTGCCTTTTTCTCTCCACCTCTCAGAGCCTTTTTATGTCTCTTTTCTATAAGATGTCTACAGGTTTTAGTTGTAAGTAGTGGGGGGAATAGGGAAACATATCTGGAAATTGGACTTACACTGTTTTCAAAAGAAATATTGGCCATTCTTTTCTCTTTAAGTTTGCAAGGACATAATGAGAAAAAATTATCAAGAACACTGAGAACTCTACTACACACTTTTTCTTTGTTTTTCTTCCTGAGGATTTGCAATCGAATTATCCTTGGATATTACACAGGAGGCTGTTCCTGTAGTTGTGTTACTGCTCCTGATCTAGGACTGCTCACTGGTCTCTCCAGCATCCCACCTTTCATATTTCACTGTCAGATCGGGGGTAGAAATGTGTAAGTTGCATCCAGGCCGAGGCGGTCTAAGAGCAAAATCAGACAGTTGGCAACTTTTTTTCTTTCCTCTGTGCCAACTTTGGCCTATTTGCCGCTATCTTTCCTTTCTTGCTGTTTTCTCTTCAGTAGCTATCCTAAGTCCTTCTGTGGCCCCTGCTTTCTGTGCAATCCTATTGCAGAAGATAGCATGACTGTGATAGAGGAAAATCCTTCCTTCTCTATTCTTTCTTCTGCTCAATTAAATATACTTAACCACCGTTTCTCTCTCCAGGGGCTCTTTCTGACAGCTAATTATTTAATTCAAACTGATAACACACTGGGTTGTTAAACCTCTCAAGTCATATACTTTGACTTAACAAAGATTTTTTCTGAAGGCCGTCATAACTCAAAGGAGTTTCCGAAACAGGAACATTGGGCAGTGTTGGACCCACAGGAGTAGTGAGGTTATTGAGGAGATTGATTTTGTGCTTAAAGAGTCTGGTATCTCATAACTCACAATTTATAGCTGGTGCTCTGGCTCTGGCCCACTGTCACATACCAGGTAAGCAGAAGTCTTCTGGGGGAATCAGCATCCATGTCCCGTCTACGTGTACTGCAAGTGCCTTGAGACAAATAGAACTTTGCCCCCTGCATGTATTGTACTTTCTCCCCTTCCACCTTTTTCATTGGCACTGAAGTTTATTTAAGTGTCAATGAGGAACATTCCTAAAATTTTGATACGGCAAAAGAGAATTTTCTTCTAATGACTGTAGTCTATTAAAACCGCTACTGTCGGGCTTCCCTGGTGGTGCAGTGGTTGAGAGTCCACCTGCCGATGCAGGGGACATGGGTTCGTGCCCTGGTCCGGGAGGATCCCACATGCCGTGGAGCGGCTGGGCCCGTGAGCCATGGCCGCTGAGCCTGTGCGTCCGGAGCCTGTGCTCCGCAACGGGAGAGGCCACAACGGTGAGAGGCCCGTGTACTGCAAAAAACAAAAAAACCCAAAAAAACCACTACTATCATCCACTCTCTTGGAATTGCTTTTGCTGGAAGGGACCATAAAGCTGAGTCTAGTAAAAATAAACAGACAACCAGAAAACTCCATTTTTAGAGCAAACAGAGACTTAAGATGTTAAATAAATTAGTCAAATCCCATTTTTCTCTATCCTTACTTGCCCCCTTAGTTAATAACTCCCTCCCTCCCTTTCACTTTTCTTATTTCTTCCTTTTCTTCCTCTTTGTCTTCTTTTCCTCTCATACCTTCCTTACTCTCTCTTGCCTCCATCTTCTCCCTTCTATATATATGCTTTCTCTAAAAGAAGACTCCCTTAGCCATTGGCCATTCCCCTGTGTGTCTTATATTTATCTATAAGGGAAGAGTGAGCTATGACTCATGGAGTTCAGATAATTCATGAATTAGCATCAGCATTCTTGCTCTGGATACTGTCCCATCCCTCACAGAACCAGCATTTTGGTCCTGCAAGCATCACTTAACTAAATATAAATGGTTCTTGACTCTTGCACTTAGAACACAACCTTAGCCTGAATTCCCTTCCATCCAAGAGATGTGTTTTGTAAATTCTACATCTATTGAAGCAGACAGATGTATTTCAAACTAATTCCAATGAGAAAACACAGACAATAAAAATCCTCACAAACATTTTAACACGTTTCTGGAAAGAAGTCACTAGTGTACATATTCTAGAACTGGGCAATATTTTCCCCCATCTTTTATAACTGAACAAATAGGCAATTATTGTTAAAGGAATACTGAATTAATCTTAATCATTCTAATACTAATTGATACTTTTGTTGGGCTGCTAGTATGTCTAAGGAATTATGTTAGAAAAAGTACACAGGTTCTAATCCAAACAACAAACTTACAAAGGTAGATTTCAGAAATTCAATTTAAGTATTGAGGAACTCGAAGTTCAGGAGTTAAAGTCCTTGTCCATAAGTCACAGCTATTGCGGCAACACTTTGGGGGCCATGCAAGATCTTGTTTTCAGTTTGTAACCACAAAGTAAACCTGGTGGCTAGAATTGCAGCCATTTAGAGTTGCGGGTCTAAACATGTCTTCGTGAATGAAGAGAGACCACATTTTCTTTGCTCTTTTCCCTTTGCTGCCAGCCTTTCTATTAAATTGAATGTAACTGCAAAATCAGATTTGAGGATTATCTATGGATTTCATTTTCTATCTCCCCCCGAGATAAGAAAAAATTGGCTATATCTGTAACAAATTTATCACTTTCTTAACTAATTGATTTATTTATTAGGATTTCTATAATGCTTCCCTTCTAGCTATGTTGGGATATTTTAGAATGTAACATTTTGAAATTCAAGAATGTTATCTGTTTAAATGGCTCCATATATATAGAATGTTTTTACAAGATCATGAGTAAGGTGATCAAAAGGACTCAAAATGTTACCTAATAAATTTAAGAATTGAAAGTTTATATTTAAATATGACATGATTATATTAAACACAAGTAATTGAAGAAAGTTACTAGTATACTAAGTTTAACTCTACTTTTATCTCCATTATTTCATATTTCTAACTTGGTAAATTTGGAGTTAGCTACAGAATTCAATTTTATTGGTTGACAGACCAGTTGAAAGAGGAAAAAATGTATAGATACGTATTTTTCAAGAAAAATAATTTATATGTACACATTCATCTATGTGACAAGTGCAATATTATCATTATCATATTATTTCTAACACAAAGTAAGGTATTTGACAAGAAGACTATAAACTGAAAGTCCTTTAAAATAATCACTAGAGATTGATTAAATTATGGAAAATTGTACTGTTGTTCTGATGACTATTTTACATAATATTCATTTTCAAGAAAACAGTACACAAGCCTTCTTATTTTCAGTCTCAAATTTGCTCACATAAATACTCATTAAAATAAAGCATTAATATTTTAGTTTATAGATAAAATTAAATTCCAAACAGGTTGCTGCCCTTGAATCCTTTCTATAAAAAAAAGAAAAATGTGCATCTACTGTGACCCTTCTTTTTAAGAGCACTCTGTGACTATGGGCAGATCATTGAAACCCTCTGAACTTCTGCTTCCTCTTCTTTAAAAAAATGATAATAATCAGCAGTCTGGTCTATCTAAAAGGTCGTTTCAGGACCAAAGATGCTGATATAAGTAAAAATGCCTTGAAGAACTATACAACCCTATGCAAGCAGGAGTTATTACAATAAATATGCAAACAGAATTGTTAGTCATGGTATAACTTTTGATGGTCACTGGAATAAAATTACAAATAACTGATTGTACTACTTTTTAGTCAATCTTTAACCATTGGAAATACATCACATTCTCTCATGTGCATTTCTATAAACAATAATAGATAATGCTAGCATTACTTGATATGATGATAAGTCACAGTGCAGAATACACCTTTCTATTCATACCATTCGTGAGCATAGGAACCAGTATTTATAACAAAAAAATAATAAGAATGATTTCTGGGGGACAGGGAGTTGTCAGCCTGGACAGAGTAGGTATAAACATGTCCTCATTATGTTTCAAAAGCAGAAAGGTCACTCCTCTTCTTAATTGTATTTAAAGGTATAATGTATCTCTCCATAGGTAGATACATAGATAAACAGTAAATAAGCACATACTTTATTTTTAATAATATTCTATTAACGTCTAATTCAGGCAAGTGACAAAGGTTTATCTTTGGGAAAATAAAGCTATTTATTTAGAGATCCACTAAGGCATATTAATTTTACTTGTTATTTTACTTTGTAAAAGTCCAGAAAACACCTATAATAGTTTATTTTTAAAAATCTGGGCCTCCCTGGTGGCGCAGTGGTTGAGAGTCCGCCTGCCGATGCAGGGGATACGGGTTCGTGCCCCGGTCTGGGAGGATCCCATATGCCGCGGAGCGGCTGGGCCCGTGAGCCATGGCCGCTGGGCCTGCGCATCCGGAGCCTGTGCTCCGCAACGGGAGAGGCCACAACAGTGAGAGGCCCGCATACCGCAAAAAGGAAAAAAAAAAAAAAAAAAAAAATCAGTAGCTATTTTATACATGTATCTTTTACTTTGATGATTCTGCATTAGTTCTTTGATATATTTCTAATGTGCTTTGGAAGAATTACTCTCTCTCCTCAGTGTTTTTGTTACACATACTATAGCATTTATCAGAGGAATGTAATTGTTTGTGTATATACCCTTCACTTCTAATAGATTGGATTTTTTAAGAGTAGGGAAGCAATTTTTTTTCATCACCAGAAGCTACCCCATTTGTTAGGTACTTAGGTACTTTAAAAAATATGTGTATGCTGCGAAATTATATAGAAGTAGAAAATAGAATTAATATGGAATTAAACATATTTGGCATTAGAATTGGTAATTTCCAACAGGGGAAAACAGAAAAATTGATAAAGAGAGAAAAAGAACCATAGAAGGACAGCAATTTAGAACCAGTTCTCTTAGAGCCACTCAGGCATATATCTTTTGCTCCCTCAAATGTTACTAATTTACAAGACAATATAATAAATCATGTTAGGTTTTAATAACTCAGCAAAATGAGAAAACTGCAAATCATCTCAAAAAATTTATTTTATAGAGACAGTGAAGGGTGTATTACAACAAAAATCCTTAAAAATATATTAAAAATACATGTTCATCACTAGAGTACTGAAAATACAAATTATTTTTATTTTTCTCCTTTTAATATTTTCTAGAGTGATTTTTATCAATATGACTTATATTTTAAATTTAGTGTCATAATATTATTTATTTTTGGTTTTGTAGTTTAGGAGCTTACAAAGTAAGGATTCAATTACCTAGTAAAAGTACTTACATGGTGCTTAAGAAATGCAGAGGTGTGTATGAGAGAGTGAGAGTGTGTGCATGTGTGTGTGTGTGTGTATGCATGGGTGGAAATAGTCAATAGTCTCTTCTGAATATGTAGATAAAAAAAGGATAGTCATTAGTAAATATTTATAAATTGAAAGAAAAAGTTTCATGAAATTAAGAATCTTTTAAAAAATGGTTTATACATGGGAGATTAAAATATAAAAATGAGGGCCCTAAGATATTTTACCAGACATGCAAATATTTAGAAAAGTACTAGCTAACTGATATATTTAACTGAGTGATTTCTGTGTTCTTATTCAGTCACCTTTCCGTTAGTATGAAAATGTGAACACTTTGGAGCTCAGCTAATGGGTTTAAAGAAATCAAAAGTTACCTTTTTAAATTCATAGTTAACTGTGAGGCAGAACGAATGTTCTAATTACCTAAGGGGTTGAAATTATTCATGTATGGCAAGATTTAATTGATCCAGATACATCCTGTAAGTAGAAGACAATACCAGCTCTAAAGGAGTCTTCCTTCCAAAGAGCTGATGGAATTCTATGGTGACAATAGGGAAAATAAAGAATCTTTACCTTTCTTATAATTTCCTAATTTGCTCAGTAAAGCTTGATAACCTATATCTGTCTCGAAGGGTTGGTTCCATAGTCTCACTTTATTGGTATGGACCTAGATATCATACTTTAACATATTTAGACATGCCCTGGAGGAGGAGTTGGCACACTTTTTCTGTAAAAAGGTCACATAGTAAAAATGTAGGCTCTGCAGACCATATGGCTTCTGTTGCAACTATTCAACTTTGTAGTTGTATGGAAAGCAGTCAAAAACAATACCTAGAGGAATGGGCTAGCTGTGTTCTAATATAAGTTTATTTACAAAACAAGAAACTTGCCTACAAGCTGTAAGTGACAACTACCCAGATTAAAGCCTGTCTCTAACATAACTAAAATGTCTAATGCTTAGAATTTTATCTTCTACTCATCCACCTCATTTGTTTCAACATAAAAGATATAAAGTTCTAATGAATTTGTATTCAGAGAATTTCAATATATTCAGCATTGCATATATTGAATCTATTCTCACATGGCTTTTCATAATAGGAAATATTAGTTTTAAAAAAGAGTAGATAGTTTAGTAAGACTGTTCTGCAACTCATGTAATTTCTAAGTAAACCAGATTTTCTCAGTGCACTGCATATTTCCAAACAATAATTTAGAGGATTTATGTGTGTTCACTCAGTCATTCTTGAGTAAATAATGAATATCTTAAAGAATTCATTCAGCTCCCCAAAAGGCTAGATTCTATTAAGATGCTGAAAAAGATGATTTATTTTGGCTTATTGAGAGACTGAATATATACAGGGACAATGACCAGACCACACAGGATAATAGAACTCTGACCCACAACTTCTACATCAACAAAACCTGGGAAGTCCAACCACAACCTCTGCAGCAAATAGCTCAGAAAGGTCAGAACTTGGTCAATGATGACCAGCCTCCCTATTTTTTACCCCCTCCTTCCAATACAGGACTAACCAGAGAATATGCTCCACAAATCAACCAACTAAGATATCCCACTTCTAGGTAGCCTGCATTCAGCTTCCCCATGCTAATAATCTCCAACTAGAACAATACCTGAAGCCTTCCTTTTTTTTTTTTTTTCTCCACTATAAAGCTTTCTTACTCCACTGCCTGCCTTTGAGTGCCTAATAGACATAAATGATGGGGTCTGACTCCTATGCTGTAAAAAACTCTGAATAAATAGCCTGACTCCTATGCTGTAAAAAACTCTGAATAAATAGCCTCTGGTTGGTCTTACTGGGGGAATCTTTGTATATTTCCACACTATAATCTTCACAAAGAATCAAAGTTGGGTAGATCTCAAAGTGGAAATATTACCAATCATAAATTGGTGACATTGGGCACTCTTAAAGTCTCCTGTACTTACTACAAATTCTTCATTTAAAGGTGTAACTGAAGACAGAGAAAACATAAGAATACTGTTCCTACACATGAATAACCTGACAAGTAACAAGTGGAAGGCATTGTTTGAATGATGTGTGGCCTGATGGATGGTTCCAAGTCTAATGTCAAAGGACTATCTTTATCTGGGATGGCTCAGAAAGTTATTTTTTCCTATTCTTAAAATTCTTCGCCAACTTCCATCCAACTTCTGAGGAATACATATGCTTCTTGCTTATTACCCATTTTAGCCCCACACTGGAATTCTCTGAGAAACTTTGGAGAAAGTGCCAATGCCTCAACTCCACTTCACTCTAAAAGAGTTGACTTAGAAGCTGAGTGTTGGACTTGACATAAATCAGTATTTTATAAAAAGTTTTCTTGAAGAATAATATACACAGTGATGATCACATATAATCAATATCTTAAATGCACCCCAAGGTGATCATACTACGATAGAGCCAGAGTTGAGAACCCCTGGACCAGACAATATGTTTCCATCTATGTACCCAAGGACACACCCCGATCAACTCATGTAGGTAATCCTCCTACAAATTTTCACTGTTTTGTAATATTTATGTTGACTTATCTTTGAGTAAAGGTCTTGATGATATGTTGATCAAGGAGGATGCTCTTTAACATTTTAGTCAACGCCAATATGTTTCAGTTTGTAATAATGCTTGTATGAAACTGTGCCCCTGTCAAGTTTTTAAAAAATTCTCCAATATTTACCTTCTGTGTACTTTACTATGCCTGCTAGAACATTTACCAGGAAATATATTTAATGAACCACAAAAATATGCTGTGCTTATAAAAGTGTAATCATGAGGGGCAGTGGGACTCCTGATAAAAAGCGCCTAATTGGGGATTTTCTCCAAACATACTGAATTAGAATCTATATATATAGAACCTTGAACTCTGCCTTTAAAGAACTCCACATAATTCTGTGTTGAAATCTGATAATCCCGATTCACTTTAAATCAGTTCGATATTTTCTAAATTACTAAAATGTGCAAGATAATGTGAAGGATAAGAAAACAAATGGAAGTATAATCTAGCATCTCTGTAATTTTCTAGTTCTTTTAATATATTTTGATTTCTTTCTTGGCTTAACACTAACCCTCCAGCCCTATAAACAGAAGTATTTTGCACACAAACATTAATTATAGTATAATTTAACAACCTCACTACTTGGTTTTAAGCTATGCACCTATATAACTTCAAAAATATAGTTGTTGGGACATCAATATCCAAACCATTTGTACATCTCTTCAAGACCCCTTTCCTATTAAAGGAGAAATATTACTTATAAAATAATGTATGCAAATCAAAGAGGTAGTGAATATCAGGCACTTCTCAGCATTTTTATACATTATTTAATTTATTCTCAAATTTTTTCTAAATACTATTATTTCCACTTTATAGACAAAGAAGCTTGGGTGTTAAAGAGTTTTTAAAAACTTGGTCAATGTTTCACAAAGGGGCAATAACTGAGGTTATTATATATTATATAAGTCAATATACTGCAATGGTCAGTGTACTTACCAAAGTGACCAACTGTTCAAACTGAAAGTCAACAACTCAGCTCACACTTTATTTTTGAGAATGGACATAATGAACATATTAGAAATCATCTTTCTCATTTTAGTGTTTACTTCCAAAGTTTCTAAAGCAAATTTTTTTTTCTTTTTTTTTTTTTGGTACGCGGGCCTCTCACTGTTGTGGCCTCTCCCGTTGCGGAGCACAGGCTCCGGACGCGCAGGCTCAGTGGCCATGGCTCACGGGCCCAGCCGCTCCGCGGCATGTGGGATCTTCCCGGACCGGGGCACGAACCCGTATCCCCTGCATCGGCAGGCGGACTCTCAACCACTGCGCCACCAGGGAAGCCCAAAAGCAAAATGTTTTGCAAGTCACGTCAAAGCTCCAAATCTATTGCTATTTTGAGTCTGTTTTTTAATGTAGAGTATATTTCTATTATGTCATGAATATATTCATCTTTCTATATACGATGAATATTTAGAACTTTAAGGAATTGTTTCACGAGAGAAATTACACCAAGGGTTAGAAATTCACTGGAAGTTTTTATCAAAAAAGAAAGGATTTGAGTTTTCACTGATTACATTTTTTATCATGAGTAATATTTTACTGTATCTTTAGTGGGTAATAGAGTAATTGAGAGTATTAGTAATAAGAGTAGACACTAATTCTGTATATCATTTTGTGTCTGTACTGTGAGGATGAACTAAGAATACACTGGTTTTAATTTTATCTCAGAATCTGTTCTTTAATTATATAATGTGATGAATTCACCCACATATTTATGCTCAAAACATAATTTCTTATGTAATTCGACCCATTAAAGAGTATTTTTGGATAATAACAAAATTTATCTGACTTTGGCACAAATAAAACTAGAGAAAATGGGACTATTAAAGTAACAAAAGGAATTTTTTCTATGGAAAATGCACTGCTTTATTTGAATAATGTTTAAGATTTTTTTAATATATCTTTATTGGAGTATAATTGCTTTACAATGTTTTGTTAGTTTCTCCTGCATAACAAAGTGAATCTGCCATACGTATACATATATCCCCATATCCGCTCCCTCTTGGGTCTCCCTCCCACCCTCCCTATCCCACCCCTCTAGGTGGTCACAAAGCACCGAGCTGATCTCCCTGTGCTATGTGGCTGCTTCCCACTAGCTATCTATTTTACATTTGGTAGTATATATATGTCCATGCCACTCTCTCACTTTGTCCCAGTTTACCCTTCCCCCTCCCTGTGTCCTCAAGTCCATTCTCTATGTCTGCATCTTTATTCCTGTCCTGCCCCTAGTTTCTTCAGAAGCATTTTTTTTTTTTTTTAGATTCCATAGTTGGTGGGAATGTAAATTGATACAGCCACTAGGGAGAATAGTATGGAGGTTCCTTAAAAAACTAAAAATAGAACTACCATATCACCCAGCAATCCACTACTGGGCATATACCCTGAGAAAACCATAATTCAAAAAGAGTCATGAGTCATGTACCACAATGTTCATTGCAGCACTATATACAATAGCCAGGCATGGAAGCAACCTAAGTGTCCATCGATAGATGAATGGATAATGAATAATGTTTAAGATTTTTAATGCCCAGTATTTTTTTTTTTTTTTTTTTTTTTTTGCGTTACGCGGGCCTCTCACTGCCGTGGCCTCTCCCGTTGCGGAGCACAGGCTCCGGACGCGCAGGCTCAGCGGCCATGGCCCATGGTCCCAGCCGCTCCGCGGCACGCGGGACCCTCTCGGACCGGGGCACGAACCCGCGCCCCCTGCATCGGCAGGCGGACTCCCAACCACTGCGCCACCAGGGAAGCCCAATGCCCAGTATTTTGAGTGACTAAATTATTTGAAGATTTATGAGGTGAATAAAAAAATTTTAGTACTGGAGGAGATTAAAATCATTTAGTCTAACTCCATATGGGCAGTAATTAAACTGAAAGCCTGAGAAATCAAGCCATATTGACTTGATAAAGGTCAGAAATCTAGTTATCAGTAGACTTTAGATTGAAACTGTGATTTGTACAATTTTTCTATAATCCATTGTTCCTAAAATAGGTCAAATAAAGAGTATAGAAGATAAATAAATTTCTATTATTAAAAAAGAAATGAAAGCTAACCATTATTAAGGACTTTCCACAAATCAGACATACTACAAGTCACTTCAACATCAACCATCTTATTTAATCCTCCCAATAGCTTTAACTAGGAAGGCATTATTAATACCACTTTACAGATGAAAAAACTGAGACCCAGTAAGATTAATTTTTCCTAAGTCACACAGCTAATAAGTATCAGACACAAAAACAGAAGCCAGACAGTTGGAAAAGAGAGGAAATACCCTAAGACCCTGACTAATTTGTTATCCATTAGCCAAACTCCACTTAGTCTGCTTGGCAAATGGCAGATGTATCGCCCTATTTTTCAAACATGCTGACCAATGTCCAGGTTTATCAAATGCCACACATAACACATATAAGTAAAACTCTTTACTGCTCCACCTTCACAAACTCTTCCGGGTAATCAATCACCTATGGACCACAATGGACTAGGGAAGTGGTATCTAGTCTATGAATCTCCATACTGAGAAAGTCAGAATGACTTAGGCTTTCTGCCTCATATGAACTAAATATGCATGAAAGCATTATTTATTATTTCTCCATTTTGGAAATTCTCCTTTAGGATACAGTTAAAGCACAATTACTGAGAGACATTAGCCAAAATAAGTGTGCCTCTATTCTATTCTGTGAGAAAACATAAAAGACTGGCAGATGATCCATCTGCAGATGACTAAGTCCATATTTCAAAAATGAATTGTGGATAAAGAACCAAAGATATTACCCATATTCTCAAAATTGGTGATTTTTCTATTTTTGGTTTCAAGAAAATCTAGTTTTGTTAAAGCTTCCAAGAATGAAGAGGAGCCTATGGAGTTGGATCTTACTCATTTTTATACTGCAACGAGAAAGCATGTACTCAGATCCTCAAAGCCGCATGATCCTGGATGAGATACTTTATGTCTTGGCCTTATTTCCTCAGTTGATAGCAGGAAAAAAGGGGAGCTATTTCGTAGAGTTGTTCTTGCAATTACTTGAGTTTATAAATGTGCTTAGAACAGCGCTAGATGCAGTACAAGTGCTACATAAGTGTACATAAGATACAGCCACTATGGAGAACAGTATGGAGGTTCCTTAAGAAACTACAAATAGAACTACCATATGACCCAGCAACCCCACTACTGGGCATATACCCTGAGAAAACCTTACTTATTTACATTTTTAGGACTTTGAATGGAAGTTATTATTCCAAGTGTGTATTAATAAACCCCAATCCATCACTTCAGATGCTTTTTTCCAATGTCATACAGACCCCTGACGATATAGTTTACCTTTCTGAAGCATGCCAGTTATTTTATTTCTGTAAAAGAGCAAGACCTGCTGTTGACAGCCTTGTTACTGTCTTTAGTCTAGTGACTGAAAAAGAGCAACATTTTATAACCGATGTGACATCTATCCTCTGGGAGTCAGAGCTGTCACTTTGATAATGATACTGTATTTCTAGAATGAGTATCTGAACCACAATATTAACCCTTGGACGTTCAACACCATGTCAGCATGGCTTTAATGCTAATACAATTGAAAAACTGAAAGTTTCAAGCCAACAACCTGAACTTATTTCTTAAAGATGTGCAGTATCAGATAGATATTTGACTTTTTCTAACCTGAATTTATTCATTGTTTGGATTTAACTTTAGCTTGAAAGATCAATTTCGGCATTTCCAAGTATGTTTACAGGAGAAGGGAGAGTGGTTGACAGGATATATTTAACTCAGAAATGGTGGCAAAAGTCCAATGGCCTAGTCAGAGTTTGTGCTGCTTGAATTATTCTTTAGCCTCTTCCACACATGCCAGGGCATATACTATAATCCAGAAGAGCAAAGAAGTGAACACTTGAAGAAACTGTCTAACTAAAGTAGTTAGGAATTTGAGAACGTCAGACTGCAAGATTTGTGGTCCAATCACTAAAAGGTAGGAAACTGAGAGGAGAAAAATTATTTTCCTTATTCAAGTGAGGAGACTATGTGAATCACCTCAGAGTCTATTAGAGGCTCAGAGAGAAGAATCAAAAGCTTAACAGCAAAGGGGACCCTTCTTGACCAGGAAATTAGATTAGTCTGCCCTTATACTGAAAAACAAAAATGAGTGAAAATTAAAGCAGGAGTCTGAATAGCAGAGGAGTGGTTTATATGCATGTGCAGATGCTGCCAGGGGAAATGAAAGGCTCCATATAATGGCCAAGAAGTTACATTCTCCATCACATTTAATGAATTAATTATGATGAATGGAAGTAAAATGAGCTTGCTGAAAACTGGTGCGATGGAGTGGTTAAGGAGTCATCCGGGGGGACCAAACTTGATCGGTTCAAAGTCGGACTTGGTCATTAAAAATGACTTTGAAGATAATACTGACCTCAAAGGAATTGGGAGAGGACTTACTGAGTTGATTTGTATGTGCAGCTGTGCGGCTGAAAATGGGACAACCTATTTGGAAATTAATCGGTCAATTTCTCATAATGGTAAATATCCACCCATTACATGAATCTTCTAAGTATTTACTCAAGAAAATTAAAACATACGTATGTAGCAAAGATACCTTATGCTAGAATGTGTCTTTCTGAAAGCAGATATAAAAATATTGAATAGTACAGTGGTTTTTATCAGAATTACAGAATTATGTTTTTTTTTTTATTTTCTCCCTTTAGGCTAACTTTAGGAAATTGATTTTAGAAATTTTTAGTGTACGTAACAAGTTTTATGGCATTTATCTATTTGTTATCTGACTTTACCACTGTAGAGATGAGAAATATAGTAGAAGATGTCAAGTCTATCAATTCTTGGACATGAATAAGAGGCTTCCCAAAGTGTTTTGCTGTACTTTCCACAGGGCCGTGCTGTCTGAGCTAAATAAATATTGAGAAACTACTAGGTTTTGAGAAATTTCTGAGCAGAGAAGTTATTTAACCTTCTCAAAAAAGTCTGTGAGAAAAGTGCTATTATTTAACTGAAGAAATAGAGGAAATTTCAAATCAGAGATGCTCAGCACCTTGCCCAGTTATAGAGTATTAGGGCCAATATTTTAAAAAACAAACAAACAACTAAGTAGCCGAATGAACCCTAAAATTCAGGTTTTCCTTATTGCACCATACTCTTCCACTAATTTAAAATTATAAATCATATTTTATTAAAACTTATAAACCATATTTCCTTAAAACTTCTATTTATTGGGATGTAGGGACCTTTAGAACCTTTGACATAGCATTATTATTTTTTATATCTTTATTGGAGTATAATTGCTTTACAGTGGTGTGTTAGTTTCTGCCATACAACAAAGTGAATCAGCTATATGTATACATATATCCCCATATCCCCTCCCTCTTGAGCCTCCCTCCCATCCTCCCTATCCCACCTCTCTAGGTTGTCACAAAGCATCGAGCTGATTTCCCTGTGCTATGCAGCAGCTTCGCACTAGCCAACCATTTTACATTTGGTAGACTATATGTGTCAATGTTACTCTCTCACTTCGCCCCAGTTTCCCCTTCCCTGCATGTGTCCTCAAGTCCGTTCTCTACATCTGTGTCTTTGTGCCTTGCCACTAGGTTCATCAGTACCGTTTTTTTAGATTCCATTTATATGTGCATTAGCATACGGTATTTGTTTTTCTCTTTCTGACTTACTTCACTCTGTATGACAGCCTCTAGGTCCATCCACCTCATTGCACATAACTCAATTTTGCTCCTTTTTATGGCTGAGTAATATTCCATTGTATATATGTGCCACATCTTCTTTATCCATATTCATCTGTCGATGGACATTTAGGTTGTTTCCATGTCCTGGCTATTGTAAATAGAACATAGCATTATTTAAACTATTTTCATTGTTATGCAGGGAATGTTTGTGTTCCCCCAAATTCATATGCTGAAGCCCTAAGCCCCAGAGTATTCGGTATTTGGAAGTGGGACCTTTGGGAGGTAATTACATTTAGATATGGTCACAAGGGTGTGTCCCTCATAATAGGCTTTAACAGGATTAATGTCCTTATAAGGAAAGGAAGAGAGAGAGAGACAGAGACAGAGAGAGAAAGAGAGGCAATCTCCATGCATGCAGAAACAAGAGGTCCTGTGAGCACATGTTTAGGTGGTGGTGGCTGCCTGCAACACAAAAACAGGACCCTCACCAAGAACTGAATCTGCTGTCATCTTGATTTTGGACTTCTCAGCCTCCAAAACTGTGAAACATAACTGTCTGCTGTTTAAGCCACTCAGTCAATGGTATTTTGTTATCACAGCCAGAGCTAAGACATTCATTTAATATAGTTTCTAGATTGTATTACATTTTTAAGACCTATATTCAGTCTCTGAAAATAACCTATAATAGAAAAGAATCTGCAAAAGAATCTATGTCTATATCTATCTATATGTATCTATACCTATCTCACTCTCTCTATATATATGAATCACTGTACACCTGAAAACAACACAATGTTGTGAATCAGCTATAGTTCAATAAAAATGTTTTAAAACAATAAAAAACAATGAACTAAAAGCTTTTGTACAGCAAAGGAAACCATAAACAAAACAAAAAGACAACCCTCAGAACAGGAGAAAATATTTGCACATGAAGCAACCGACAGGGGATTAATTTCGAAAATATACAAAGAGCTCATGCAGCTCAAAAAACCCCACAAATAACCTAATTAAAAATTGGGCAGAAGATCTAGACATTTCTCCAAAGAAGACATAGAGATGGACAAAAAGCACATGAAAAGATGCTCGACATCACTAATTATTAGAGAAATGCAAATCAAAACTACAGTGAGGTGTCACCTCACACCAGTGAGAATGGCTATCATCAAAAAATCTACAAACAATAAATGTTGGAGAGGGTATGGAGAAAAGGGAACCCTCCTACACTGTTGGTGGGAATGTAAATTGATACAGCCACTGTGGAGAACAGTATGGAGGTTCCTTAAAAAACTAAAAATAGGAACTACCACATTAACCAGAAATCCCACTCCTGGGCATATACCTGGAGTAAACCATAATGAGAAAAGATACATGCACCCCATTGTTCATTGCAGCACTATTTACAATAGCCAGGACATGGAAGCAACCTAAATGTTCATCAACAGAGGAATGGATAAAGAAGATGTGGTACATATATACAATGGAATATTACCCAGCCATAAAAGAGAACAAAATAATGGCATTTACAGCAACGTGGATGGACCTAGAGATTGTCATACTGAGTGAAGTAAGTCAGACAGAGAAAGACAAATATCATATGATATCGCTTATATGTGGAATCTAAAAAAAAGGGTACAGATGAAGTTATTTACAAAACAGAAGTAGAGTCATGGATGTAGAAAACAAACTTATGGTTACCAGAGGAAGGGGGGCAGTAAATTGGGAGACTGTGATTGACATATACACATTACTATATTTAAAATAGGTAACTAATAAGAACCTGCTGTATAGAACAGGGAACTTTACTCTGTAATGGTCTATATGGGAAAATAATCTAAAAAAAAAAATAGTGGATATATGTATATGTGTAACCGATTCACTTTTCTGTACACCTGAAAATAACACAACATTGTAAATCAACTATACTCCAATAAAAATTAAAAATAAAATAAAAGATTATACTAAAAATTAAAAAAAAAAACAAAAAACAAAGGCTGTTTACTGATCTTTCCTACTGGTTGCTAAATTTGTCTGGTCTCTGACCTGTGAGATTGGTCATACCTGTGTATATGGTGTTATATGTGAGTGCCCATTGTTGGAGCCCACAGCCCCAGAATTGATATAGGTACCCAAGTACCAATGTTTGGAGTTCCATCTGTGCTAACATGCAGGCCATGGGGATCCAGAAATTGCTATAGATATATCCGTTTAGCTGTACACCATTATCATACCATTTATAAGCAATGTCAACATCTGAATCTCTGCCAGAAAGATACTTCCACCTTATCAGATCTGTCTAGACTATTATGTCCGTCTTCCTCACTGCATGAACCCGATGGCCCAGAGGGCAGGAAAAACATTTTTAAGCCTTTTTTCTCCCTCTCTCTCTCTATCTTCCTTTTTATGTTTCCCTAATTTACCAAAACAATCCCTCAATCTAGAAAGGGCAGACCTCTTTTTTATTTACTTCCCAAATTAATATTTTAAATAATATCTACAGAAAATCAACATATACTTTGCCTTTTAATAGTTTCTATTTTTAGAATTATTTACTTGCTACAGAATCCTGTTTTTACTCTCAGGATCTAAATTTTTTTTTTTTTTTTTTTTTTTTTTCTTTTTGCGGTATGCGGGCCTCTCACTGTTGTGGCCTCTCCCGTTGCGGAGCACAGGCTCCGGATGCGCAGGCCCAGCGGCCATGGCTCACGGGCCCAGCCGCTCCGCGGCATATGGGATCCTCCCAGACCGGGGCACGAACCCGTATCCCCTGCATCGGCAGGCGGACTCTCAACCACTGCGCCACCAGGGAGGCCCTCTCAGGATCTAAATTTTAATTTACAGTTAGGTTTTACATTTTTTCTAGATTAATTGTAAAATATCCGCTCCTACCTCTACCACAGGCAGATGAAAGCTTTGGGCTAAGGAAAGAGACTTAGTTAAGTGAAGGCAAGAGACAAATGAAACTACATGAATATTTCATAGAAATATATACCAATTTACAAAATGTGTTTTTGGCTACCAAAAATGTGACTGGGACACCCTCCTAAGTGCTGTGTGTTGTATATTTCAGTGACTTCACATTATTCTCATTCCAAGAAATGCTGCAGTGTTTTGCATTTTTTTATTTATATAAGCAATATGCCTTTCTGAATGTTCAGTATAAGTCTCATGTTCTATATGAAATTGTTTTCCATATATCATATTAAATCCATATATCACTGGATTTAACTGCACAATGTTCACATAGATAGTAGTGTAAAAATTATTGTGCACTTGTGCATCTAGCAACAGGGAGAGGACAGAAGATAGGAAGGGGAGTGCAGAAGAACTAATGCCTCAATTGAAAAAGCAACGTCTATAGATAATATCAGTATATTTCAGCATTTTAAAAGCTGTTCATACATATGAGATTACTTTTAAAAGAACTTTATGACTGGTAAATTCACTTTTGAGATTCGACTCTATTTGTTAAAATATTCATATTTGTGGTGAATTAAAACAAAACCTTATTGTAGCAAATAAATTAAAAATTAACTGGGACCCTGACAGCTCAGTCTCAAGTCCTCAACGGCCATTTATTTCCTTTTGTCAACATGTAGTCAAGTTTCTATTTTCTATAAGGTTTGAAACCTATTAGATAAGCTACAAATGCTTAAATTTTCAAAAGATTTGTTTATGATGCTATTTTGTGTGCCCACATGATAAATATGTGAAAAAAATTTAATGTTTATCATTATCACCGCCATCTGCATCACTTTCCAAATAGTCATGTCTTTATCTTCTGCCAGAAGGTGATGCATCAGAACAGTGACATCCATTAATTGCTGGCCATTCCCTTCTAGCTGTTACATGAAGGAATATTTGGTTGGGTGAAGCTCAGTCAGAGAAACATGGGGTTTGTATTCAAGACTGAAATTACCCATTGGTCAGGGCTTTAGAATCGATATAGTTATCACTTAATAATCATTACTTTAATAATGTCTCCTTGGTATTGCCTAAGGGAGTGAGCAGCAGTAACTGAAATTCAACCACATATTTTAAAAGAAATATTCAATAGCATTTTTCCTTCAGAATAAGTTACTTTATTTAGGTAAATACTGGGAAAGTATGTATATTTAGTACATATGAGGTCTGGCTTAACTTTAATTTTGCCAAGTCAATAACTAGCAAGATGTAGGAAATGTCACAGTCTCATCTAAATTCTCCATGTTTTTTGTTTGTTTGAATGAATGAACAAGTGCTATAATGACTATCAAAGTTAAGTACCATGTTGAAAGAACTTCTCCTCAACAGTTTTTTGTTTTGGTTTTTTTCCTGCCCACCATGTCAGATTTTGCAAGGCATTTAAATGATTTGTCAGAAGTGAATGTGCTTAGTAGTCCAGGCAGTGAAGGGACCCTGAACAACAATTTTCATCAGAATAAGTAAAAAATCAGTGTTAAGAATAAAACTTATTAGAAAATAAATGACTACAACTTCAAAAAGACAATATTGTGTTTTAGATAACTACTGAAAGGAGTTTAAAAGAATCAAATGGTTTGAAGTATTCAGTGTGCAATTTAACAAATTAATAATTTTAACATATGCCTTACATAATTTAGACAGACATTAGTCAGTTTAAACATTCAGACAAAAATGGATGTTTTATAAGCAGAGCTATGTTTGTTTAGAATACATATTTTCAAAATTTTATTAACTGTTTCCAAAAATATAAAACAGTATTTTATGTTACCATTTGAATAATATTTTTAGTATTGAAGAACAACCTTTTACATTTCAAATCTAAAGGTATTCTAACATATCCATTTTCATATAGTAGCAGTATTTGATCTAACTTGTTTGTTAATTTTTATTCATAGTTAAATTTTAGCATTACATGACAAAAATATTTAGGTGGAAAATTTTTATAATACTTGAGTTTTCTAAGGCTTTCAAAATCATATACAGTTTCTGCTCCAGCAATGGTTGACACCATTCTAAGACTTTCAAGATAGAATTCATTAACATATATAACTAAATCTACATCTTTTACAGAAATAGCATGGAACCCGCACTCCTTGACAGCTTAAAGAAAGCTGTATCCTAAATTGTGCAAATTGAGCCTCTGTTACAAAACTTACCCAAATCAAAGACCCACCATTTGCCTCTTATGACAGGATAAAATTAAGAGTCTCATAGAAACAAAATAAAAAAGACAGTCTGTCATTCTTTCTTAAAGAAAATATCTGGGGGGCTTCCCTGGTGGCGCAGTGGTTGAGAGTCCGCCTGCCGATGCAGGGGACACGGGTTCGTGCCCCGATCCCGGAAGATCCCACATGCCGCGGAGCGGCTGGGCCCGCGAGCCATGGCCGCGGAGCCTGTGTGTCCGGAGCCTGTGCTCCGCAACGGGAGAGGCCACAGCAGTGAGAGGCCCGCGTACAGCAAAAAAAAAAAAAAAAAAAAAAAGAAAATATCTGTCAGGAACCCTTCAAAAATAATTGGGAAGAAAACGTGTTAGGTTTTACAACCCACTGATTCATTTTAAGGTGCATCTGAGCATGTTAAAAATGGTATTTTTTATGGTCAACCTAGTTGTGCAGTGATGTATTCCCAGAATTTTCTCAAACTTGCTTTAAAAGAACTATTTTGATTTTCACCTTAAGCATTTATTCCATTAAAAGAAAACTTTTAAATTTCCCTAGGCTGGCTCTCAATGTTCTAGTAGACTGTACGTATTTTATTCTTAAATTCACTGTGCTGTGATTTCTTCTGACAAATATTGTTAGGAGACCTATTGTATCTTAGAAAAATGTAGTCTAGATTTTAGTTTTTAATTTCTCTGTTAAGGAAATTCATATATTCCTCTGAGAATGTAATGCTGATATGTATAATTTGTCAATTAAAGGAAAGATCATTTTTTCCATTAAACAACAG
The DNA here is from genome assembly GCF_964341445.2 of Mesoplodon mirus. NCBI lineage: Eukaryota > Metazoa > Chordata > Mammalia > Artiodactyla > Ziphiidae > Mesoplodon > Mesoplodon mirus. The sequence goes on from NC_138978.1 coordinate 186,966,174, forward strand.
CACTCATCAGTTTGTCAAGTTTGTATACCTGTTACTTCCTTCCAATCATTTGCCATCCACAGCAGAAGAGAGGCATGTCTTTTCAACTTTCTCTCTCCCTAAATGCCTTAAATATAGCTCAATATAAGTTTATTAATTTTAAATATATGTATAAAATTGTATTTATAAGCTATTATTTGAAGCCAAGACTGGTAACAACGTTCCTAACTATTCATATTCTATTAGAATTATGATAGCTTGTTAAATTTTAGCTACCCTCTTTGATCTGATATATAAAAATAACTTTTTGATTTAAATATTATTAAAAAGAAGCTTAATTTTGTCAAATGAAAAGCACTTCCAAGATTAGAAGATTTTTATTTCATGTCATCTAATTTTACAATTTCCTACCTTCAGCCAGTATTGATAACTTCAAATTGAGTGTGTCTGGGAGTGATGATATGGCTGCCAATCCATGAATCCTGCCTGTTAAATTCTGTTAAGCTCTTAACCATTCTTAACTCCCTTAACCCACTCATTCTTTCCCACCTGCTCTGAGTCCTATTCTTTCAATAACATCTGTAAACATCTAAACAAACAACACACACACACACACACACACACACACGTATAAAATATTCCACTAATTAGGAGAAGCAAGAGGATATGATACAAAAGGCTGAATGAGACAGGTCCTTCTCAATGACACATTTTTACATCATTTTGTCTCTCAAATACCGGGTCCAAAATATACTAGGCAATGATTGTTAACAGAAAAACAATCCCTCCCCCCAAATCAATTTTTACAATATAATTCCAAACTAACCTAATTTGTTAAAGTAGAATTGTACTCCCTATAATTACTTAATTGTCATAGTAAATAATACATGTTATTTAATGAGTATTCACTGAAAGAACAGATGCATTTTTTAAATTAGAACTTCACTGTAGAAATACTGTGTTTTTAGTGGCCTAAGCATTAGACTGGCAGCCAAAATTTCTGATCATGTGACTACTCTCTGAATAGCTGCAATGCATGTGGAAAGAGAGTTTCTTTACAACAATTTTCTCTGTTTTGTTGGTATTGATTTATAAAAAGCTTTTGTAACATTGAGATCCATAAACATAGGAGTTTAAACCAGCTAGATTCAGTTTTCTCTCATGTAGCAGTCCTGAGGTAAACATTCCAGGACTGGTAAAATGACTGCCATCTTTTGTATGTTGATTTTATCTCTGCATCCATTCACCTCTCACTTTGCCAGTCAGCAGGAAAAAGAAACACAGAATACACTCAAAATGCATATATATTTGAAGGGCAGAGCTGGAAAACACTCATGTCTGCTCACATTGCGTTGGTCAGAATTTCATCGCTTAGTCAAAACTATAACTAGGTAGGCTGGGAAGAGCCTAACTGGGGTTGGGAATGGGGATTTGTGCTCAGCTAGAAACCAGGAGTTCTAATATTAAAGGAAGAGCAATAAAAGAAATGTAGGTGAACAAGTCTTTGTCACATTGTGCCTCTTACTTTGTATAAAGTAGGCATAATGATACTTTACATAGGTATTAGCTTCCTATTAATGTAGAATAAATGATAACAAGCATAGTTAAAATGCTATTGTTGTTGTTCCAGTTTGGGTACTACTGGATTCTTTAAGTATCATTTTGGTGAAGATGCTGTTTCTATAAATGTCTTAAATGCTTTCTTGTGACCTATCACCAAGGGGCAGACAACAGAAGCAAGAGGAACTATGATCCTGCAGCCTGCAGAAAAGAGACCACAAACACTGTAAGTTAGACAAAGTGAGATGACAGAGAAATATGTTGCACAAGAAGGAGCAAGATAAAAACCTACAAGAACAGGTAAATGAAGAGGAGATAGGCAATCTACCTGAAAAAGAATTCAGAGTAATTATAGGAAAGACGATTCAAAATCTCAGAAAAAGAATGGAGGCTCAGATCAAGAAGACAGAAGAAATGTTTAATAAAGACCTAGAATTACTAAAGAACAAACAAAGATGAACAATAAAATAACTGAAATGAAAAATACACTAGAAGGAATCAGTAGCAGAATAACTGAGGCAGAGGAACGGTTAACTGAACTGCAAGATAGAATGGTGGAAATCACTGTCATGGAACAGAATAAAGAGAAAAGAAAGAAAAAAAATTAGGACAGTCTCAGAGACATCTAGGACAACATTAAATGCACCAAAATTCTAATTATAGGGGGCCTGGAAGAAGAAGAGAAAGAGAAAAGGCCTGAAAAAATATTTGAAGAGATTATAGTAGGAAACTTCCCTAACATGGGAAAGGAAATAGTTATCCAAGTCCAAGAAGCACAAAGAGTCCCATACAAGATAAACCCAAGGAAGAACACACTGAGACACACATTAATCAATAACAAATATTAAATACAAAGAAAAAAATATTAAAAGCAACAAGGGAAAAGCAATAAATAACATATAAGGGAATCCCCATAAGGTAATCAGCTGATTTTTTTCAGCATAATCTCTGCAGGCCAGAAGAGAGTAGCATGATATATATCAAGTGATGAAAGCGAAAAACCTACAACCAAGAATACTCTATCCAGAAAGGCGCTCATTCATATTCAAAGGAGAAATCTTGCTTTACAGACAAGAAAAAGCTAAGAAAATTCAGCACCACCATACCAGCTTTAAAACAAATGCTAAAGGAACTTCTCAAGGCAAGGGGAAAAAAAAAAGAGGCCACAACTACAACAAGAAAATCACAAATGGGAAAGCTCACTGGTAAAGGTAAACATACAGTAAAGGCAGGAAAACATCCACACACAAATGTGATATCAAAACCAGCAATTGTGAGAAGAGGAGAGATTAAATGCTGGAAATAGGAATTGTATTCAAAATTAAGAGACCAGCAACTTAAAACAATCTTGTATACAGATAGACTGCTATATCAAAACCTCATGGGAAATGCAAGCCAAGAAACTAGAATAGACACACACAAAAAAGAAAAAGTAACCCAAAAACAACACTAAAGATGGTCATCAAACTACAAGAGAAGAGAACAAAAGAGAAAGGGAAGAAAAAAGACCTACAAAAACAAACCCTAAGCAATTAATAAAATGGCAACAGGAACACACATATCAATAATTACCTTAAAGGTAAATGGATTAAATGCTCCAACCAAAAGACAAAGACTGGCTGAATGGATACAGAAACAAGACCTGTATATATGCTGTCTACAAGATACCCACTTCAGATCTAGGGACACATACAGAGTGAAAGTGAGGGGATGGAAAAAGATATTCCATGCAAATGGAAATCAAAAAAAATCTAGAGTTGGAATAGTCATATCAGACAAAATAGACTTTAAAATAAAGACTGGGGCTTCTCTGGTGGCGCAGTGGTTGAGAGTCCGCCTGCCGATGCAAGGGACACGGGTTCAAGCCCTGGTCTGGGAAGATCCCACACGCCGCAGAGCAACTAAGCCCGTGCACCACAACTACTGAGCCTGTGCTCTAGAGCCTGCAAGCCAAAACTACTGAAGCCCGCATGCCTAGAGCCTGTGCTCTGCAACAAGAGAAGCCACTGCAATGAGAAGCCCGCGCACCGCAACGAAAAGCAGCCTCCGCTCACCACAATTAGAGAAAGCCTGTGTGCAGCAACAAAGACCCAACGCAGACAAAAGTAAATAAATAAAATAAATTTATATTAAAAATATAGGTATCAAATGAGGTAAAATTTGTTTTAATCAATGAAGTCTCAAAGGGAATAGATATATTTTCATCTGACAGGGATTATTTCTTTTTACACAATTCTATCAAATTGAATCTTTACACCATATTAATATTGTTTACTGAATGTTTGTGTTTACTGATTAATTTTAAGAGCATTATGATTTTAGGGAGTCTTTTTATTCACATATCCCATTTATGCTACTGACCTTGTTATGAAGGTCCTTTTAATGGTTTCTTGAAGGTGTACCCTATAAAATATAAACAAATCAGAAGACCATATCTCTTTATTCTACAATATATCTCCATTTCGCAGTTTATTAAAATCAGAGATTCTTTAAATTTTGTTTGAGATTCAAATGACTATATATAGATAGAGACTCAGGAATGTTCATTACATAAAGCATGTTACATGCATGAAGGAGCATGCAAAACATCCCTTAAGATATATTGAGGTAAACATTCCCTATTTGGTATTTACTAATCTGTGCTTAATTAAGTATGTAAAATGCAGGGGTTTTTTTTTTTTGCTTTTTTTTTCCGGTTTGCTTGTTGGTTGTTTGTTTTAAATGTGGACTCTCCTGGACTTATATTTCTCAGTGTTCAGTTAGCGGGCTTTTTGGGCAAAGATAAATTACCTGTAAACTTTGTCTATTTTTACTGCTAGAGAAAACACACACACACATATACCATAAACATAATCAACTAAAATTATGATAATTTTGATAGTTTCTATGAACAGATATTCATAACATACATATGTGTGAAAGACATGATTGAGTTCAGGGTAAAAGTGAGTTCACCTTTATAGAAATAACCTAAAGATAGAGTAAGGTGGTCAGAATGGTCATCATTAAAAAGTCTACAAATAACAAATGCTGGAGAGGGTGTGGAGAAAAGAGAACCCTCTTACACGGTTGGTGGGAATGTAAGTTGTGCAGCCACTGTGGAAAACAGTATTGAGGTTCCTCAGAAAACTAAAAATAGAATTACCATATGATTCACTAATCCCACTCCTGGGCATATATCCAGACAAAACTATAATTCAAAAAGATACATGCACCCCTATGTTCATAGCAGCACTATTCACAATAGTCAAGACATGGAAACAAACTAAATGTCCATCGACAGATGAATAGATAAAGAAGGTGTGGGACATGTATACAATGGAATACTACTCAGCCATAAAAAAGAATGAAATAATGCCATTTGCAGCAACATGGATGCAACTAGAGATTATCATACTAAGTGAAGTAAGTCAGAAAGAGAAAGAAAAATACCATATGATATCACCTATATGTGGAATCTAAAATATGACACAAAATGAACCTATCTATGAAACAGAAACAGAATCACACACATAGAGAATAGACTGGTGGTTGCCAAGGGGAAGGGGGTGGGTAAGGGATGAATTGGGAGTTTGGGATTAGCAGATGCAAACTGGTATATGTAGAATGGATAAACAGCAAGGTCCTACTATATAGCACAGGTAACTATATTCAATATCCTGTGATAAACCATAAAGGAAAAGAATATGAAAAATAATGTATATATGTATAACTGAGTCGCTTTGCTGTACAGGAGTAATTAACACAACATTGTAATTCAACTATACTACAGTAAAAAAAAGAAGTTGTCAATCACAAATTAAAAAAAAAAGTAATAAACACATCATAAGCCAGAAATGTTCTTCCAGAATATCCATGAAACTCTTTTGGAGGCTTAGATATAAAACATAAATATTCCTTAATCCCCACCAGTTTACGTGATTGCTTGATTAATAATGGGATATGTTCAAATGTCAGCCCTCCTCTATCTTTATTTTGCAATTTTTCTGTTCAGAATTGACCACTCTCCTTACAGTTATATTAGACCCAAATTCTATTATCACAGAGGAGCTACTGCTGATGTAACTGCTGACCAATCACCTCTTCCTATTTCAGGACCAACCTTTCATTAATCCAATAACATTTATGGAGCAGCTACTATGTTCTAGACAAGTGAGGATACAAATGTTTCTCTCCTCATGGAACTTACATTCTAGTGGGGGATATACACAGTAAATGAGTAAACACTTGACATACATAAGCACTACGTAGAAAGTAAAACATAGGTAAGCAGTAGGGAGTTCTTTTAGACTGAGTGAAATTAAGTTCTTGCTGATGAAGTTACATTCAAGCCAATACCTAAAATGAGGAATGCTGCGGAAGTGGAATCATACAGTATGCAGCTTTTTGAGTCTGGCTTATTTCATTAGCATTATGCATTTCAGATTCATTCATATTATTAAGTGTATGAGAAATTCATTTCATTTTTATGACTGCTGAATAGCACTCTATTGAATAGAGATTTTGCAGTTTGTTTTTTCATTCCCTAACTACGGGACATTTGGGTTGTTTCTTCTTTGAATAATTATGAATAAAGCAGCTATATATAAGATCACAGACAGGCTTTTGAGTGAACATAAGTTTTTACTTGACTTGGGCAATCCTCTTTGAGAGGAATTGCTGGATTATATGGTAAGCATATACTTAATATTATAAGAAACTGCCACACTGTCCAATGTGGCTGTACCATTTTGCATACTCACCAGAAGCGTATGAGAATTCTAGTTGTTCTGCAGGTATTCCAGCTCTTATATTTTCTAAATTTTTTTTTGTTTAAGCTCTTCTGATAAGTGATGTTCTACATCCTTTCATGTGACATCCTTTTATCTTCTTCTGTAAAGTGCTTACTCTGTAAGTGCTTACCCATTTTCATTTGGGTTGTTTATCATTGGCAAATTTTGAAATTTGATATATTATAGAAATATATCAAGACACTTGTATTTTTTCCTAGTCTGTAGTTATCTTTAAATTCTTTTGAAAATGTCTTTGAAAAACTTCAGGGTTTTTCTTTCATAGAATAAATTTGACATGTAATATTGGGTGAGTTTGAGGTGTACAGGATGTTACTCTGAGACATTCATGTATTATAATATAATTGCTGATGTAGTGATACTTATCACACTACATAATTATAGTACAATATTATTGTCTATATTTATTATACTGTGCATCAGACAGCTTATTTACTACTTCAGTTTTGATGTAGTCAGTTTATTTTTGGTGAGTCTGTTGAAGGCATTCTTGTCTTTGTTATCATGTTTTTCATTTCTATAATTTCTCTTTTATTATTTCTTATAATTTTTATCTCTGCTGAAATTACTCATGCATGTTGTTCACTTTTTACACGAAAGCATCTTACATATTAATCATAGCTATTTTATATTCCTTAGCGATAATTTCAAATTCTGGGTCCTATCTAACACTGATGACATTCATTGCTTTGTTTCTTGAGAGTATGTTGCTTTTTCTTGCTTATTTGGGTATCTCAATTTTTTTTGTTAAATTCTGATGTCTTCTGTAGAGCAGTGGAGACTGAGGTAAGTAGTAATTATCTATTTCTGTGGGCACAAGTCTTTTATGATAGACTTTAATGTGGGCAGTTGAATCAATCTGGCCAGGAATTGAGCTGTGTTTGGGATTTCTTGTTTCGGTCAGCTCTTATCAGTTCCCCACAGGCTTTGTATTCCTGTAAGGTCATCTTGTGCTTCCCAGTGAGTTTATCAGCCCCACCCACAGTGTAAGGTTTTCCCTTTGTGCGTGCTCCTCAGAGACGTTCTTTCTCCATGCTTCTGCTCCATCCCAGTAGTAGATGCTATTACTCGTTACTGGACATTTGCTGGCTGATGGTGGTGGTGAATACTCATGGGAGAGTATCTGTCTGTTTCTCTGGTGTATTATCCAATCTAGGCGTGCACTGTGTTCCTGTGTCTGGTGGGGATTCTTATTTATCTTGTCCCTCACCCAGAAGGAGGAGTCCTCTAATGATCTGGGTACAAGACATTTTCCTTTCCCTCCTTCTTTCTAAAACCCAGTTTTTTTCTTAGCCAGTGCCCCGGTGTTGACTGAATTTGATGCTATTTTCCAAAATCATCATTAAAGACTTTAAAAGAGGTAACAGAGAAGGATGGAGGTGAGGCTGCCCATCTTCCCCACATGGCCTCTGCTCACTTCCCCCCACACATGAACAACATGAGGGTGACTTTCCTGGCCTCTTGCTGTGCCCAGATGTTTCTCATAACAACTGATTAGTTCACTGGATAGGAGTCTGAAAGTCACTGAATTTCCATCAAGGGTGCCATTATTACAGTAGGTTCTATTTTCTCACTGTAGCCACAGTCAGCCTTCAGTAATTCTTTGAAAAAGATTAGCTGATTTATTGTTACAGATTCATATGACATCTGACTATTGTTTACCCCAAGGAACCAGGTGTCTGCTTCCTATCTCTCCTTGGTGTCATTTGTCTTTGCCTAGATTTTGGGTTAGTCAGATGCCTTCCAACCTCAGTGCTTTGACGGATTTCATTAAAAAACTGTGATTTGGAGATTATCTAAATTGTGTTCTTATTTTAAGGATGAGAATAATGCATTTTCTAGCCTTCTATGTCTGTAATAGTTTCCTAGAGCTACTGCAACAAATTACCACAAACTTGGTGGCTTAAAAAAACAGAAAATTTTTTTCCTCTCACAGTTCTGGAGAACAGAAGTCCAAAATCAAGGTGTGGGCATGGCCATGCTCCCTCTGAAGTTTCTAGGGGAGAATACTTCTTGTCTCTTCCGGCTTCTGGTAATCCTGGTGTTCCCTGGTCTGTGGCAGCATCACTCCAACCTCTGCCTCCATCTTCACACGGCTTTCCCTATGTGCCTCTCTGTGTCCATTCTTCTTCTCTTAAGGACACCAGTCACTGGATTGAGGACCCAACCTAAATCCAGGAAGATATCACCTCAAGGTTCTTAATGACATCTGCAAAATACCCTATTTCCAAATAAGGTCACATTCTGAGAGTCTAGGGGGAATGGATATGAGGGAGACACTACCCAACCCACTACATTATAAGCAGAAGCTTGAACTAGATACAGAATAGTGGTAAATGATAACTTCTTCATAAGAATAGAATTTATACGTTTATGGTAATTAGTTCCATGATAAAGTTATTCATGCTAGAAATCTCTGATGCTGCCTCATTTTATTTATTCAACAATTATAAATTCAGGAAGTAGTAGTACATGTCAGATACAATACTAGATATTTTGTTTACTCTCATTGAGCTTGATTTTTCTCCTTAAAAAATTCTATAAGCTTCTCTTACTGGATTACATTTATTTTCTGTAGCTTTGTTTAAAATATAAGAAGCTTCAATGATATTTCCTATCAAGGAAAGATGTATCTTTTCACAATAACGATAGAAAACATTAGTCCTTCTCAATTTTTGTTGTTTGATTTTAGAAATGGATAATATAGTCATCCCTCTTTAGCAGGTTCCATGTCCTCAGATTCAAACAACCGTGGATTCAGAATATTCAGAAAAAATAATTCTGAAAGTTCCAAACAGGAAAACTATTTACATAGCATTTACATTGTATTAACATTAATGTATATGCAATCTAGAGATGATTTAAAGTATATGGGAGGATGTGTGTAGGCTGTTACGCAAATACTACACCATTTTTTAAATTTATTTATTTATTTATTTACTTACTCATTTATTTATTTATTTAATGGAGAGTCATTTTACTTTAAATATAGCAGTGTGTACATGTCAATCCCAAACTCCCAATCTATCCTTCCCTGCCACCCATCCCCTCTGGTAACCATAAGTTCATTCTCTAAGTCTGTGAGTCTGTTTCTGTTTTGTAAGTAAGTTCATTTCTATCATTTTTTTTAGATTCTGCATATAAGTGTTATCATATTATATATGTCTTTCTCTGTCTGACTTACTTCACCTAGTATGATCATCTCCAGGTCCATCTATGTTGCTGCAAATGGCCTTATTTCATTCTTTTTAATGGCTGAGTGATATTCCATTGTATATATGTATCATGTCTTTATCCATTCATCTGTCAATGGACATTTAGGTTGCTTCCATGTCTTGGCTATTATAAACAGTGTTGCAATGAACATTGGGATGCATGTATCCTTTTGAACTATGTTTTTTTTTGGGGTATCTGACCAAGAGTGGGATCGCTGGATCATACAGTAGCTCTGTTTTTAGTTTTTTAAGGAACCTTTGTACTGTTCACCATAGTGGATGTACTAATTTACGTTCCCACCAACAGTGTAGGAGGGTTCCCTTTTCTCCAAACCCTTTCCAGGATTTATTGTTGGCAGATTTTTTTGAGGATGGCCATTCTGACTGGTGTGATATCTCGTAATTTTGAGTTGTATTTTTCTAATAGTGATGTTGAGCATCTTTTATGTGCCTCTTGGCCATCTGTGTGTCTTCTTTGGAGAAATCTCTCTTTAGGTCTTCTGCCCCTTTTTTGGTTGGGTTATTTTTTTATTTTTTATTTCTTTTGATATTGAGATGCATGAGCTATTTGTAAATTTTGGAGAGTAATCCCTTGTCGGTTGCCATCATACTCAACAGTGAAAAGCTGAAAGCACTTCCTCCAAGATCAGGAGCAAGACAAGGATGTCCACTCTTCCCACTTTTATTCAACATAATTTTGGAAGTACTAACTATGGCAATCACAGTAGAAAAAGAAATAAAAGGAATCCAAATTGGAAAAGAAGAAGTAAAACTGTCACTGTTTGCAGGAGACATGATACTATAACATAGAAAATCCTAAAGATGCCACCAGGAAACTACTAAAACTAATCAATGAATTTGGTAAGGTTGCAGAATACAAAATTAATGCACAAAAATCTGTTGCATTTCTATACACTAATAACGAAAGATCAGAAAGAGAAAATTAAGAAATAATCCCATTTACCATAGCATCAAAAAGAATAAAATATCTAGGACTAAACCTACCTAAGGAGGCAAAAGACCTGTACTCCAAAAATTATAAGACACTGATGAAAGAAATTGAAGATGACATAAACAGATGGAAAGATATACCATGTTCTTGGACTGGAAGAATCAATATTGTCAAAGTGACTATAATACCCAAGGCCATCTACAGATTCAATGCAATCCTTATCAAATTACCAATGACATTTTTCACAGAACCAGGACAAAAAAATCTTAAAATTTGTATGGAGACACAGTAGACCCTGAACAGCCAAAGCAATCTTGAGAAAGAAAAACAGTTGGAGGAATTAGCCTCCCTGATTTCAGACTATACTACAAAGCTACAGTCATCAAAACAGTATGGTACTGGCACAAAAACAGAAATACAGATCAATGGAACAGGATAGAAAGTTCAGAGATAAACCCAGGCACCTATGGCCAATTTATCTATGACAAAGGAGGAAAGACTGTAAAATGGAGGAAAGACAGTCTCTTCAATAAATGGTGCTGGGAAAACTGGACAGCTATATGTAAAAAAATAAAATTAGAACATTCTTTAACACCATACACAAAAATAAACTCAAAATGGATTAAAGACCTAAACTTAAGACCAGATACTATAAAACTCTTAGAGGAAAACATAGGCAGAACACTCTTTAACATAAATCTCAACAACATCTTTTTCAATCCATCTACTAGATTAATGCAAATAAAAGCACCATTTTAAATAAGGCACCTGAACATCCTTAGATTTTGATATCCATAGGGGTCCTGGAACCAATCCCCCTGTGGATACTGAGATACAATTGTACTGACTTCAATTATTTAACAGAGTCATGGAATAAGACTTTTGTTTTCATCCATCCGAAATTAAATCATCTCAGAATAGACAATTATGTTACTGTAATAAGTAACATGTTTCCGACAAATTTGTCATTTTAATTATCTTCATATTGACTTGGTTCCCAATTGATTCTAAAAGTAGTTTTTCTTTATATCAATATAAAATATCTACAACAAGATGATATATTATGCTGAAGCTATTAAAAAGAAAGAAACATTTTCAATCTGCAATGGTAAATATGAAAATAAAGGCAAAATTAGTTGGTTGACATATGGTATATTAACAAAATATTGATCTTGGCATTTTGACTGTGGGTAAATTTCATCAAAACCAAAATGTTTTAAGTCAGCCTAATGTGCAATATTAAGTAAGTATTGTGACACATCAAAACATTAAATTCCATTCAAAATGTGATGAGGTTTATAGAACCAGATCTGTTAAAGTACAATTGTTTCAAACAAACAAACAAAAAACGTAACAAAACAGAAATAGACTCGTAGATACAGAGAACAAACAAGTGGTTGCTGGGGGGAGGAGGGGGTTGGGGGCTGGGTAGAATAGGTGAGAGAGATTAAGAGGTACAAACTTCCAGTTATAAAATAAATAAGGCATTGGGGATGTAATATACAGAATAGGGAATATAGTTAATATTGTAATAACTTTGTATGGTGATGGATGGTAATTAGGCTTATCATGGTGATCATTTTGTAGTCTATAAAAATGTTGAATACAGTACACCTGAAACTAATGTAGTATACCTGAAACTAATATAATATTGTAAGTCAATTATATTTTAACTAAAAAAGTATAATTGTTTTTCATGTAAAACATATTTTCTTATGAGAGAAAATGTAAAAAAGAATGAATATAGTAAATGTCTGAATAAAATAAAGTCATGTATCACAGTGAGGTATGAATTAGATGATTGAGTTCTAAGAGAACTTTAATTTCCAAATTTGTGATTTTAGGGTTTAGTATACCTTATTCCATGTGATGGCTAACATGTGCCTTTGTCTCTGCTTTCTGCCACTTACCTATATTAGAATCATCTTATTAAGTCAGAAAATAACTGGCTATATTACTTAAGGGACTACCTTCTTCTCCATTAGAATGGACCAGGAATCTCATAAATAATCACCCTATATGGAACTGGATTTTCCTCCTGTAATAGTAAAGATGATAAACTAAGCCTTCTTAATGCTGTCAGTGCTAATTTCATAATAACTGTGGTAACACATAATCCAAAGTCTAAAGCACAGAAGTGTATCCTTTTTAACTGTAAAGACACTGCCAGTTATATTTCATAATACTTAAATTGTCCACATAGGCTGTGATAGCATGAAGAAGTACAGATATATTTTTCTCTGAATCTTTCAGCTTGACTCTCATATCATGTATCACACAGCTACTAAAGTTTTATTAGAACTAGTTATTAGAGAGTAACTAGGTCACACAGCAGGGTACTTAGATTCCTTTTCAGATACTTGGCAAAATAATTTTGCCATACAAAAGATCATAGGGTGTTTCATGTCTTTAATATTAGCCTTGAAGATATTTGGCTTCATATCAAAATCCTGATCAAAATTTTTGATCCAAAGTCCTAAGTAAACTAACTGATTTTGATTTTAGATTAATAACTTATATACTAATCTCTTCAGTAATACTTCAGATGGCTAAAATCCATTGGAAAGCTTTCTAAACTTTGTACTCTCTATGTAGCCATTGGCTAGCATATTAACATTGACAACTGTGTCAAGGATGGTACAAAAACTTGTTCTTAAGAAGGCAAAGATGGGTAAATCCATCCCCATGAAATATTTCTATGGGGATTTGTGTGAACTTTTTGAATGAATCAGAGGAAATGCCTGGTCACATTCATATAGTACCAGAAAATTAAAATATTAATTATTATATATTCGAAAGTCAGGAGATAATTCAATATATCTCTCAATGGGGAACCACCCTTATTTGATGTTGAGCATCAGTCATTTGTTGCTCATCTTCACTTAAATATAGAAGGCCCAGATTCAGGTGAACCTACAGATCACTGATCTCACATATTCTCATACAAACATGTTGTAACACTGTACTTAAAGGAATAATGAAGGTGAAAAATCAATAACTAACTCCTTGGTCAATTCTACAGGCCCAGTGATTCGATTGCATCCACTTCATTATTGGGGGCAAATTATCCTATTTTAATCGAATAAATTTGAGCAGTAAACTAGGTAGCAAATCCTGGGAGTGGCATGGGAAAGTAAATACGGTGAAAAGTAATATGACAATTTATCCCTAATTCCCAGATTTCCAGTTCCCTTCACGATTCTTGTCCTTGAGGCAATCACTATTTCAGTTACATACTTTCAAGCATACACACTCACACCATTTTAACCAAAGGTCATGGCACATTAAGTATATTTTTCTGACATTTTCTCTCTTATTTACTATAATGTGAAGATTGTAGTATATTTAGAAGATTGTTCTTTTTATTTCTAATTCTATCTAGATAATTCTATCTCACATTTTTAATAGCTCTGCAGTATCCCCTTGAATGGGTTCACCAAACTTCATTAAATTGATCTGCTAATCCATTAGTAACAGACATCTAGATAATTTGTAGAAATCTGCTACTATAAAAGGTACTGAAATTCATTTTCAGTTTTGTAATAAAGCACATTTGTAAGAGTGTATAATTAAGATACATTTCTGGAAGAGAAAATAGTGGATCAAAGTGAATGAACATTTCAAAATTTGGTTAAGTATTACTAAACTGCTTATTAATATAAAGTATAATTTACAGTCTTAAAATATTATGACAGTGCATGTCTGTGGTTTCTCATCCAATCTAGAATGTTGCCAACATTTTTACCTTTTCCAGTGGTACATGATTATGGTATTCTTTTCTATTTATTTTATTTACAAGTGATAGGGACATATGTTAAGTATTTAAAAGTCATTTGAAGGCACTTTAACTTCTGGCTGTGGAGGACTAACTTAGGTAAGACAAACCCTATAAAAGCTAGAAAAAATATTTAAAATATATACGCTTGAAGGCAGCAGAGATCTACCGAGACACTGAGGACTTAAGGAATGAAGACACTAGTAGGAAGGGACATGAAGAAAAGTGAGCCCAACATTTTTTGACATGAGGCAGGTGTCAAAGCAGAACAGAGTCTGAAAAGCTAAGCAAACCTTTCATTAGTCTCCAGGGTGAGGAGGAAAATCAATTTCAGATCCTGTGGCAGTGGAGGGACATGGCAAATGCTTGCAACTTTCAGATGTGACCAATTACACACCAGGAATAGTGATGCATCAAAACAGACAAGGCTCACAACTGAAACAGAGCTCCAAGTAAGCTCAGTTCCTCACTGGAATAAGCTACACTTTCCTCTGGAGAAAGCTGTTATTCTTCAGAGCCACAGATGATTTCTGTGATTTTTTTCCATACAGAAATTAGATTCATTAAAAAAGTTAACAGGCATGTTAGGATTCAAGTTTAAAGAAGAAATTAAGAGACAATAGAAATGGACTTACAGGACAGTCATATATTACATGTATTAGACAAAAAATAAAATAAAAATGCGTAATGTGTTAAAAAAAATAGATGACAAGATGGAGACTTTCATTAGAAGAACTTAAATCTAGAGAAAACACAAACAGAAATTTCAGAAATTCCTATGTAGCAATTAAAATTAATGTGATGGATCTAAACAGTGATTTGGAAAGATCTTACACATTACAGACTGAAAGAACAACTGAATTAAATTCACTTACAGTAAAATCATATGCAACAATATTATATGTTTTAGGTCAGTATGTGCATTATAAATGTAAATGTGTAGAAATGGGTCTGTACGTACATACCACAAACCACTAACAATGGCAAATATAAGGAGGGACCTTCAAGGGATACTGTTTGTCTTGTCTGTATGACTGATTTGTTTACAAAGTGAATGCATTCATTTATCACTGATGTGATTTAAAAGTAACTGTTACTCTAGAGAAACACCTGAATGCAGGCTCCCTCTACTTCAACTCAGTGCCTGCCTTTCCTTAATCAGGAAAAAGACAATTAACTATAATTGAGGTCTGGTGTTGTCCATGTGCTCAGCTCCCATATATCCATAGAGAAAGATCTGTGAGGAGAGAAAAGTCTATAGAGTTTTAGACCTATGGTTCTAGGTGAAGTCCTTTCTCCAAAGATAACTTGCTGATTTAATAGAATTAATGAGACTATAAATTTGGAGAAAAATGGTGGTTGTAGAAGACACAGAAGACATAATTCAAAAAGAGTCATGTAGCACAATGTTCATTGAAGCACTATTTACAGCAGCCAGGACGTGGAAGCAACCTAAGTGTCCATCGACAGATGAATGGATAAAGAAGACGTGGCACATATATACAATGGAATATTACTCAGCCATAAAAAGAAACTTTTTCAATCCATCTACTAGATTAATGCAAATAATCTAGTTAGGTGGATGGACCTAGAGTCTGTCATACAGAGTAAAGTAAGTCAGAAAGAGAAAAACAAATACTGTATGCTAACACATATATATGGAATCTAAAAAAAAAAATGGTTCTGAAGAACCTAGGGGCAGGACAGGAATAAAGATGCAGACATAGAGAATGGACCTGAGGTCACGGGGAGGGGGAAGGGTAAGCTGGGACGAAGTGAGAGAGTGGCACTGACATATATACACTACCATATGTAAAGCAGATGGCTAGTGGGAAGCAGCCGCATAGCCCGGGGAGATCAGCTCGGTGCTTTGTGACCACCTAGAGGGGTGGGATAGGGAGGGTGGGAGGGAGACACAAGAGGGAGGGGATATGGGGACATATGTATACATATAGCTGATTCACTTTGTTATACAGCAGAAACTAACACAACATTGTAAAGCAATTATATTCCAATAAAGATGTTTAAAAAAAAAAGAAGAGTGGTTACGTTTTTTAAAGTAACTTGTTTATTTATTTAAATAACTTGTTTGTGTTAGAAATCTTTGGTATTTGAAAACTAATGGGCTTCAACTGAATTATATAGGAGTCATTTTAGTCACTAAGACAGTGTGTGGCAGCAGGGTGTCCTGGGGAGTGGAGCAGCCTGGGGAAACGAAATGCTTCCATCCTGGATAAACATCTGGCCTTGACTCATTTTCTTGACCTCAGGCAAGAAAAGTAACCATTCTGGCCTTTGTTTACTCATTTATGAAAAGAAAGATGATTTGCGCTCATTGAGAAAAAGTGGAATTTGGAATTGAGAGGGAGAAAGTGATAAAGAGCTATAATCTACTTTACTATTTTGTTTAATGTAAAAAAAAAAAAAAAAGTTATGAGTTTTGGCCCTGCAGTTTTCTCCTATTAAGAATGAAGTAACTGAGATTTTTATATGGAGAGTTTGTGGACCCAGTTCATTCTTTCCTGTCATGTTCTGCAGTGCTCTAATGCCAAAATGTCTTGTGTAGAACTAATGTGATAAAGCTTGTATGTTAAGAAAATTTGTCTGAAGAAACATCCTAGCCCCACATTTTTCAAAGGATGAGCTGTGAAATACTTGCACCTAAAGATACAACTAAAAGCAAAAGGAGGGAGCCTCATTTAAAATAAATTTAGATACCCTTCATAATACATTCCTGTTTCAAAGAGTCATAATACATGCTCATGTTTAAAACCTCAGAAACACTTAAGAACGGCCACTTAACGGTATATGGTCCACCATTTTCTAAACATTTTAACAATTGTCATTTTCCTATTAACTTTTGTTAATACAAAATCTGCAAACTTAGTGTTTTACAAAATATGCCTTGTGAAACATTTTCCTACCATAAGAATACAGTTTGTTCTGATTTAAATTGAGCTGCACATGTTGAATAATCTATTCTAAATCCATTCCATCTGGGAGACCCAAGTTGCTCTGAGTCTCTGAAACTATGTGTACACAGGAAATAGGAAGAGTCTATTAATTCAATCCACAAACATAAGTTGGAGGAAAAAAATGAAAAATAATGATTCCTCTCTTGCAGAAGCTCACATTTTCCTGGAAGACAAATATATAAGCAAACAACGAAAAAAAAAAAAAAGGAAATGGTACAAGTGTGAGTCTTGAGAATTTCTCTGAAAGCATTTGACTGTCCTTATTCCTTGTAGTTGTTCCTCCCCACCCCTTCTTGAATTTGACATTTACCCTAACTGGTTCTCTTCACCCCCCCTTGATATATCCAGACTGCCCAAATAATGGCTGCTAATTTTCAAGGACAATTCCTCTATTCTCAAAATCCAGATTCTCCTAATAGTGGCCGCTAATCCACATAACCATCCAATTTGTCCATTTCCAAAATGTGCTGCACTCCAGCGGACAGCCTCTGGCTGAAGTCGACCTGAACTCTGAACAGCCTCCTGCTGCTAAAACCTGATAAAATATTTCACCCTCCTTTCTCATGTTAGATGTTCCTCTGGAACTTTTCATGTTCCACATTCTAGAATAAAAGCTCATGCTAAGGGTGTTCTGGCTGATTTCCTTCCACAAATGCTAGTAACGTATATTATTAAGGTACAGTGTAAAGACAGACATCTAATCCTGCCTTCAGGATTTGTGAAGAGGAGGTAGTGTTCAAGCTAATCTTGAAGAAGTAAAACATCAACAGTTACAGTTGTTCTCAGTGTTTGTTTTTGGGAAGAGGGTGCCTGCTAAATATTTTAGATGTTTTTTTATTAATTTAATGTTTACAACAACCCTTTAAGGTAGGTTCTTCAGATAAAGAAATGCAGGCACTGTAAGTTCAGGTAACTTGTCCAAGGTCACATAAGCAGTAAAAAGCCACATGTAAAAGGTCATGTCATAGTAAACAGCAGAACTTACCTCAGATTTCTTGTGATGATTAAATAAGAGCAATGTATACAGTAACGGCTCAATAAAATTCATTTATAATTTTATATATATATACATATATATTATAACATGATAAGAATCCTGAGACCATTTAATATCAATAAATTGATTCAAACATTGGATGTACAAAATAAAGAGAAAGAATTTTTGTTTCCAAATCTCTGTCGCAAGCTCCCTATTTCCAGGAGGTACTATATCTAGTACTCTAAGTAATATTTAAAAATATAGGTGATACCGGTATACCATAATATTAAAAGCGTTATCTCTTTGTAAGTACTAGCTCTAGGTAAATACATTTTGAACTTTATGAGATTCGTTTTTCTTCTTTGCAGTATAGCGATAACAACAGCACCAACTGCATTGGATCATCAAGAGGAAACACCTGCAAAGCTCCTAACAGTTCCTAGCTGGAGTTAGTATTCAGTAAGTACTAGTCATGATGATAATTAGTTTCAGAAAAACAATAGTTGTAAATATTGCACCCATCTTTATATCTGTGTTCCAAATATTCTTTTCCATTTCAAGGACTTATTTTCACAAAGCAAGTGTCTCCTTGAATACGTTCAACAAAAGAAGCTTTTGCCTGCGCTCTGTAGGGGCACTGAAATGTCTGTAAATTAGTTCTACAAGTGTCTCTTGTGCATCAAGTCTTCTTGAGTTCCTGATGAAAACATTTACAAGGGCACAGATAATGAAGGAAAATTGACACTATTCATTTTAAGAGTAATCAAAACATTTGGCATCATCATTATTTTTCTCTGTCAAAGACCAATTTTATGGATGTAACATATGGCTTCCAGGAGGTCTGAAACCATCAACAGTGAAATGATGAGGAATTATGAAATGATTTATATACTATGTTATCCAATACATTACTGAGCTTATTATATGTTTTTATACATTTATATTACATATAACAATAAAAACAGAGAAACAACTTACATACCTAAAAGAGAAGATGGTTAAATAAATTCCATATAATCATGAAATTAATGTTTTAAATGATCATTTAATGGCTTGTAGAAGGAATCAGTGGTGAATTTCATGTGGATGATGAGGAACAGAGTGGTGCCATGAGAAATTCCTAATTTATCAGTTTGCAAACTAAATGGATTTGGGGTTGGAGATCAAGAGTTCTGTGTTGGACATATACGTGTAGCTGAATAAATTACTCAGGAAGTAGAGAAAACATCTGGGCTGGGAAGAAAATTCATGTTGTCAGAATATAAAGGATAACTAAAACCATAGGTGTGGATGAGAAAATCTAGAAAACTAGGCTTCAGCTCACTAAGACAAAAAGACCAAGAAGGCTTGAAGAACCATAATTTATGGAAAAGTTGAAGAACAAAAGATATTTACTTTGATTCATTTGCCCTGTTATCATTCACAAAATAAAGTACATAATCTTGTTCTGAATATTTATGTACAATTACTACAGAGTCTTTCCCCTGTTTCTGCTTGGCATGAGTTTAACAGTTTGCCGGAAATGGGATTGGTAAATTATTAATATGTATTGATATGTTTCATATATGCTTTGAATACTTTCTTCCCCACCCATGGGCATGTTCCAGGCAGTACTTTAAGACATAAATAAATACATGCTACATTCCAAGGTCGCAAATTGTCTATACTCCTTGTCCTGTTTGAAATTTCTTGCCCAGGATAGGTTGCTCAAGTTTCTAATCTGTTGTTTTATATGTGGACTCTTTGTGCTGAGCTACTACTGAAGTTTCACTTAAACTGCCTGCTTGCCTTTCATGGCTGTTGTTTCCCCTAGACACTAATTTTTCAGAATAAATGATCTCATCTCTCCAAAGTGAGGTTCTATTATCAAAACTTCCATGTTTTAATCTTCTTAATCTTTCTGAAACTTAAAAAGCTAAAGACAATATATTGGGATTTTAAAAACACTATCCAAGGCAGGGAGGACAAGAGAAGGGGAGGGCCCCCTGTTGACAGAGCCTGCCCTAAAAACATCTTGTTTTCATTTTCCTCACTTAAGATGCAGTCTTGGTTCTCCTGTGAGACTTAATTAAGTTACTGGCTCCCTCTGGCTACCACCTCCCATATTTTCACCAGGCCTTATTCCTCTAAGTAACAGTTTCTACTGCCTTACTACTTTCCATGTCACTCTCCAAGAAATCTCAAACATTCTTGATGATTTCTAAGGTGGGTGTTTTTTTTTGTTTGTTTTGGTTTGGTTTTTTTACCATGAATTTCAGGAGAAAAACTGCTAGAAAGCAGAAAATAAAGACACATTGGGGAAATGTTATAAAAATACAAAATGGTATCCAAGGATTTTGTCTGTTTTTTTTCTTGTCATTTTGCTCTGTCAGTAGCAAAATGTTTTTGTGGGGTTTTTTTTTTTGTAAAAGATTTATTCATTCACTGTATCCCATTTACTCTTTGGGCTGATGAGCTTTTTTTTTTTTTTTTTTTTGCGGTAGGCAGGCCTCTCACTGTTGTGGCCTCTCCCCCTGCGGAGCACAGGCTCCGGACGTGCAGGCCCAGCGGCCATGGCTCACAGGCCCAGCCGCTCCGCGGCATGTGGGATCTTCCCAGACCGGGGCACGAACCCGTGTCCCCCACATCGGCAGGCGGACTCTCAACCACTGCGCCACCAGGGAAGCCCTGATGAGCTTTTTATTTATTTATTTAAAAATAATAATAATCTGCTGAATTCTGTGCACCTCCTCTGCAGCTTTAGCCTGTTGAAAGAGACAGGTCTTACCAGTTACACTGATGCTTACTATGTACTATACACACAAGAACTTTATGTGTGTCAACTAATTGAATTTTCATAACAAACACATTTTGCAAAGAGGAAATTTAGGCCCAGATTAAACTGCCCCATTCGTACAACTAGTGGTGATAAAATCAGGATTCAACTCCTGGCCTCTGGCACCAGATGTGAACAACTATCTGCTGTTGCAAAAGCAACCACAGGCAGTAAAATTTGGTAATCAGCTAGCATGGTGCTCTCATGTGAGGCTAAACTTCATTTCAGAGTAAATTACAGCCAACGTTTCCAATGTGTTTCTTAGAACACATTCCCGTGGGCTATTAACAGGTATTACCAGGGTGGAGGTGGGGGGGTTGGGGGAGTGCTTTGTCAAATATGTTTGAAAAACATGGGGTTAATAAGCACTGAACAGTTTGTTTTCAGGACTTTTAACACAGTTGACGTGATATAGTGCATTGCGCCTCTAGCGGCAGGCATTTTTTATGCATTGTTTTCCAAATATATTTGACAATGAAACATGCTTTTGGAAGAACATGTATTTAGTAAGAGTCCAGGCAGCCATTTTCAAAAACTCTGCTATAAATTGTTTCTCCCTCTCTGACTATCTCAAGAAACTACTGCTTCTGTTCTCTGGAACAGGGTTTGAATAAGCTTCCAGTCTTGAGACAGAGGTCTGACACGAAAGTGGAAAGAAGAAAGGAAGGGTTAAGGAAGAGACTCAGAAAAACTGTTGTACATCAGTAGAAGAGGACTTACAGCCCAGACTTAGGAGCAATTATCGAAACCCAGGACCCAGTTCTAGGGTTGAACTGGCCTCAGATACTGCTTGATGCTCAAGCCCAAAGTGTAGAGCTGAGACCATTGAAATTCTTACTGCCTCGAGTCAAAATTGATAATGACATCTGAGAATGGAGCTGAGCCTGAATATAGCTATCAAAGAGTCTTTACCTATGGGCCTTACATTTTAAATGATATGAACAGATATAAATCATGCCCCAAACTATTAGTCACTTAAGTTATTTTATCAAGCTATAGTCCCAGCTAATTAATACATTTTACTTTGGGAGTACTGTTCTGTGTCAGAACACATTGTTTCCCCAGATACTGATGCTGATAGACATGGTGAAATTGAACAGTAAAAATGCTTCAGTGAGGCTTCTTTAAGCAAACTAGAAACTGGGATGCAAGCCTAGAAATGGAAAAAAATAAAAATATGAAATTTAAAAAAAATTACATAAAAAGTAACAAAGGTGGGTGTAACTCAAAGATTTCCTTTCACAAAATTATTGGTCAAGATTGGTCTGGAGAAGGTGGACAGTTTTACCATCTCCATAGGTTGGAGACAATAATTGCCTAGAGGGCGCAACTCAGAAATTATATGCCCTGCACTCCTGCTAAACTAGCATCTCAAAGTTTACTCTCCCAAGACTGCTATATTAGGAGGAATGCAAAGGAAGACAGAGGGGAGAGTGCATCAAGGCAGAAAAATCACTATATTAGAGAAGTTATTTAACTTTTCAGAGCTTCCAAATTCTCATTAAATAGAATTATTGGGATTTTGAGGGAGCCTGATGAATGGTCTCTCTTTCCTCCCCTTAGCTGTGAACACACCAGTATATTTAAAATATTGTCTTCTTACTATGAGAAGCATTTTAAGACACTGCAGGACTAGTTCTCTTTGCCAAGTGAATTCTGATGTCCAGAATTAGGCAGAGTGAAGCCAGCAGTCATAGACTATGCTGAACCAAGAGAAAATACTTGCTTCCTGTAGGCATGTGACTTTTTGCCTAGCACTTGGTTGACATTATAGGAATTCACATTAAACTAAAGTTTTCAAATCTCCTCATTTTGTATCTATAATGTGCATTTTTATTTTGTCAAATGCCAACTGCTCTGTGTAGGGATTTTTAATTAACAAAGTTATTACATATCCATTATTTCTTTTTGTAGTAGCAAGATGATTGCACCTGAGACGTAAATCCATATATATTATGACATCTAAAACTTTAATAATTTCATATGCTTGTTTCATAACTGTACGTTTGTTAATGTTATTTATCAGCTTTTTAAATTTTGTCCTTCGCTAATGAAAGTTAAAAGCTGCTGATGCATCATAGTATCATTAGCCCCTGGGTGCTTGCTAGATCATTGCCTTATTGATGAAATCACCTTAGGACAAGGTCTCCATAACTCTTCCTCATTGGACACCTACAGGATAAATCTGCCTTTTTCCAAATTCTAACACACAGAAGATTGTTTTATAACACATCTCCTGCCTGTATCTCATTATGGTTAAGTATTCTTTTATAACAAGCCCATTTTACAACACATTTTGGCTTACGTTGTATCACAGGAATAACTTTGCTGCTTGGCAATGAGTGTTTTCCATCCTTACAGTACATTTGGTCTCTTCTTAAGACCCCTTATGTTGAAGAGTGAAATGCTACAAATTTGTCTTTGCCTCAGCAATCAGGTATTGATGTATTTGTTCTCCCTGTGCTCATTCTCTGCAAGTCCAAATTGCTTACCTACTGAAAGCTCTCAAGGTAGTGACCTGGAATATTAACAGGTTACATTACCTCACTAGCAAAAGAAAGCGCTCTTACTCAGTCTGTAGATGCTGACAATGCATTTATCCAAAAAATTATTCATGTTGGGATGGTAGTGTAGTTGGAAAGATACTCTATACGTCCAGACTGAGGATTCTTTAACTTTTCATAGGTTATCAAAATTTCACCTATTAGTTATTGCCTTTTCCTTGAAAAGTAAAGACTAATGATGTTAAAATGATACATTTTAATACAATTAAGTTATACTTCTTTCTGACTCTACCTCAGATGTTGATGATCTGGCACTTTTTTTTTTTTTTTTTCCCAGCAACAGCACAAGTTCATTTGAAGGAGAAAGACAACCCTTAAATAACAGGGCAATTATTATTTTAATCAAAAGCAGTATTATATTTTAAATTAATCTTCAAAAGAGTCCCTGAAGCTAAAATTTCAAAAGTCATTAATCAATTAAGCAAAATAATAGTCTTTCAAAGCAATCTATCTCCTGAAGGTTGTTCAAACTATTTTCTGAGAATGAAAACTTAGCACTTTTTCTGCAGTTCCATTGAGTAGTTTTATTTTTCCAATAATTGTCCAATATGTAAAAATAATATGATGGTGTAAATATGAACATTCTCATGTTTTTAAATGGTTCTATCAGATAGGGCCTTTTCAGACACGTTTATTTTCCAGGAACATAAACTATTGAGTCTGCTTCTCAGCTCTGCTAGTAATCAGACTATGATATTCTTATTAGACACTCAAATTCTGATAATGGGACACCACCAAGGTCACAAAACCCTTCTATTTTCTTAACAATAGTTCCCTCCGATCTAGTACTCAATACAGAGTTAATCCCTACTTTCCTGGAATCTCACTGTAGAGTTTTTCATTGTAAGCCCAAACTGTATAAAAATCCTTCTCTCTTCTTACTAAGCTATCCAATTCACAGTTTCTCATGGTGTATTCTCTCTCTTGCTGAAGAAAGTGATAAATCTAATAGATTTTGTCTCACTACAGATATGTTCCTTGTGATCTTTATCTGATGGGCTTTGTCAAAATTCTTAAGTGACCCCTGCTGCTTGCAAAACACTACTAAAACTGTATACGTCAAATACAATTGACCCATGAACCACATGGGTTTGAACTGCAAGGGTCCATTTATACACAGATTTTTTTCCCAATTGTAAATACTACAGTACTACAGGATCTGATGT
The DNA here is from genome assembly GCF_964341445.2 of Mesoplodon mirus. Lineage (NCBI taxonomy): Eukaryota > Metazoa > Chordata > Mammalia > Artiodactyla > Ziphiidae > Mesoplodon > Mesoplodon mirus. The sequence goes on from NC_138978.1 coordinate 186,990,944, forward strand.
TGGTTGAATCCACGGATGCAGAACCATGGATAGGGAGAGCCAACAATAAAATTCGACTCAGAATTTCAAGTACATGGAGGGTCGGCACTCCTGACCCCCAAATTGTTCAAGGGTCAACTATATTTAGAAATAAAGGAGTAAAGTAACAGAAATGAAATGAAAGAAATATGTACACATGATAAATATCAAATTCAGTCACTTATCTTTAGAAACTAATCAAGGATCATTAGATGCTACACAGTAAACTGCTGAGTGCTGAGGTTTTTCTGCCTCCCCCAAACTATTTAATACATATTTCTTTATTTTACTATTTCTTATCTATGGCTATGCCTTTGAATTCTTTTTCGTAGCATACCACATGAACCTGCTCCCCTCAGACAGTACATTTTTGCTCCAAACTTTGTCCAACCCTCTTCATGTTCAAATATGCCTACAGTTACCTTGTTCTTCCAGAATATTCTTCTTAACACAAACAAACTGAGTTGATGTTTCAATACAGAACATTTTAAGTGTCACAGAACAGGAAGCCTGAATCATTCATTATAAATAGGGTTTAACCGAGGAAGAAATGATGCCATTTTAAGAGTTACTCAATAGACAGCACGAAGTTGTCACTTCAGGAACACTTGAGGTAATACAGGTTTTAAATACTTTCCAATATTCCTTAGAAAGAGTATGTGCAAACATGGAGACAAGAAACAGCTTGTCACTTGCTGTTGCTGAAATGTGGTATGCAGGGAAGAAGTAGCTGGTGAGTACATTAGAGAAAAGTACAGAGCATGCCAAAGAATTTGAACTTGATTTTCAGGCACAGAAAAATTCCACTCATATCTGTCATGTGGAGGAAGATGTAAATCTGTTTTACACTGCTGCAATGAGCAGGAGTATGACTAACGGATAGTAGTTATAGTTGAATTTCTGTTCAATATAAGAAATATTTTTCTAATAACTAGAACGGTCCAGAAAATATGATGAGCCAATTAGGCTGAGTGCCTCTTACTTCCTAGAAGTGACTAAGTAGATAATAAATGCCCATACCTGAGGAATATCTTAAAAAATAATTTCTCTTTTCAATTCTATGATGTTCTCTGTTGGGATTGTAATAAAATGATCAGTGGGAGTGTTAGGATGGACACAATTGTGCTACCTTCACTAAGCAATGAATTAACACATACGAAGCATTTTAGACTTATACAGAATAGTGACTAAGAACAGCTGCTGCCATGCCATGGTGGCAGGACAATAGGAAAGAGGTTTAACATCAGACAAACTTTTTAGATGTGATATTGCATCCCACAGAAGATGCCTTACTTTGCATGATCATAGAGGAAGTATAAATTATGTTAGTTATATCAGAATAATATATGAGAATAGATATTCTATTATAATCCAATCATAGATTAATTAGTTCATCAATAATATAATATCATCCACAACGAACATTTTGAATGCCTACTAGGAACTAGGTACTCCAAGATATTTTGCATATATTTTCTCTAATCCACCAACCAACCTGAAAGACAAATATTATCCTCTTTTTACAGATCACAAAAAGCTCAAAAAGATCAGGATCATCAGAGCTAATAAATGGCATATTGAGAGATCTGTCTGTCCCCCAGCCCTATGGCATACTCATATAATAGACAAACCACTCAACTGCTTTAAAACTGTAACTTAATTTTTAAGACTTTAATATATTTTCCAAGTAGGATGCTAAGATTAGCCTCCTACTGTCATCAAGAGGATTTTTTATTTGTTTTTTTAATATTCTTCTTTCCAGTTACAAAATGGGAACATCCTAAACTCTAAACTCAATAAATTAAATGTAAATTGACTAACACCTATGTTTGGAAATAAATATCAACAAGAACACTGGAAAAAAGAGGTATAAATTAATAAAAATTGAAATAAATTAAAAAATAAGTTTATGTTGAACTCAATAGATTGAAATAACTTTGGCATTTGACAAAATTGGAGTAAAGATGTTAAAAATCTCTGATCAGTCTTCAAGACATACTAGAATGTCAGCTGCTGTCACTTCCAATTTCCTAAGCGGTGCAAATTCCATTTTCCATATTAATCATCCTGTCCTAAATTCTCCAGTTTGCATCCTCTTTTGTGACTCCTCTGAAGAGTGTGAATTTCTTATAACCCTACATTTCAGATATTAAAATGATATATCCTGGATTCCATTGTAATTTAGCCCCTGTACCATTTTCCAGTGTGACTAAACAATTAAGGTATTTTATAAGAAAAAGGGTTAAGAGTAAAATGTAAGTGAAGAAATACAGTTGATAGAGTTGATTCACTGTGTGCTACATATTTCAGAAATAGCAAGTATTATTTTAAATGTTTTATATATATATGTATATGTATATACATATATATATTTATGCAGCGTTATTTTCTGGTAGCTAAATACTTTCTGTTTCTGCTCTGGGAATCAAAGATAGTCACAGAATATACAACATACACTCACAAGCAAAAGTCAAGCAAATAAAAGTGAGTAAAGAGCCAGTAGTGTCACGAGATGGCTTTATTTTTATAAAAGAAAATTTTATAAAAATTGATGCTGAAAATGAAGTTAATTTGTGGATAGGAAATACCTGGGAGTAAGTTAAATAATTCTAGCATACTTTCAGTCACCTGAATTTTTAACATAAGAGATAGGCTACTGGACAGTCAAAGTAACCAATGTAATGAGGTGGGAAATGGTTTCTAAAGTGCAGTTTATTACATATTTATAAATAATCTATTACTGTATATAGATTATAAATAACCTATTATGTATAATCCAGATGCTAGCCAAAGATTATGGGTAACACTGTTTGTAAAAGTAAAAAGTAGGTATAGATTTTAGACTGGGGTAAGCCATAATCATACATCATTAACCCCAACAATTATTTATCGTAAAATTAGTGCAACTGGTTGTTTGAATATTTTACCTGGAAAAAAGAGAAAAGTAAGATCTTGGACAAGGTTGCATACAATCTTATAATGGGTGGTTAGGGGATAGAAGGAAAGAAAACAAAATGCAGTGAAACAGGAATATTCTTAACTCCTCCAGTCAACTGGGGGAAAAGCGTTATTTCTTAGGGGACAGTTATAAAAAGTAAGGTTACTGGTATGGATTTGACTAGGTCATTACTAAGGGGATTGAAATACATTTACACAGAGAGAGTAGTGTAGCTCTCTCTCAGCTTTCATAACTATTCTATTAGGCATTAGTACAGGAAATTTCTATAAGGTCAAGTTTAGCTACTTCAGACATCCTCACGGTATCTTAGACTATTTGCTGCTCAACATGTGTGATGGTTTTATAATGTGTCAACTTGCTGGGCTAAACGACATTCCCCAGAATTCTCTTTCCTGTATGTTTTTGGTTAGAGTTGTCTGCTAGAAAATTCTGGAGGGGATGTGGAGGGTTTGAAGTGAAGCTGCAGCTCTTTCGTAGCGCACGCGCACGCACATGCACACACACACACACACACACAATTTAACTCCAGGAAGAAAGGTCGGAAGCAGTGACAGCTACCATAATTTCAGCCTGTCAGTGGAAGTTCCAGTTATTGCCCTGTGGCTTTTCAGTTTCAACATTCAGCATGAAAAATTAAGATGACAACCCAACAGCCTAATACTCTTATAGAGACTATCTAACCAGCTCTCAAAATTGCATAAACTCAGATCCCTGTAACAAATCCCTTTGTGTATATGTGTGCTTATACATTCACTTGCTAGCACTGCCATAACTAAGTACCACAGACCGGGTGGCTTGAACACCAGAAATGCATTGTTTACAGTTCTGGAGGCTAGAAGTCTGAGATCAAAATTGCTACCTTCTCCAAAGAAGACATAAAGACGGCCAAAAGGCACATGAAAATCTGCTCAACATCACTAATTATTAGAGAAATGCAAATCAAAACTGCAATGAGCTATCACCTCACACCAGTTAGAATGGGCATCATCAGAAAATCTACAAACAACAAATGCTGGAGAGGGTGTGGAGAAAAGGGAACCTTCTTGCACTGTTGGTGGGAATGTAAATTGATACAGCCACTATGGAGAACAGTATGGAGCTTCCTTAAAAAACTAACAATAGAATTACCATATGACCCAGCAATCCCACTACTGGGCATATACCCAGAGAAAATCACAATTCAAAAAGATACATGCACCCCATTGTTCACTGCAGCACTATTTACAATAGCCAGGTCATGGAAGCAACCTACATGCCCATCAACAGACGAATGGATAAAGAAATGTGGTACATATATACAAATGGAATATTACTCAGCCATAAGAAGGAACGAAATGGGGTCATTTGTAGAGATGTGGATGCATCTACAGACTGTCATACAGAGTGAAGTAAGTCAGAAAGAGAAAAATAAATATCGTATATTAACGCATATATGTGGTATCTAGAAAGTGGTACAGATGAACTGGTTTGCAGAGCAGAAATTGAGATACAGAAGTAGGGAAAATACATATGGACACCAAGGGGGGACAGTGGTGGGGGTGGGAGGTGGTATGAACTGGGAGATTGGGATTGACATATATACATTGATGTGTATAAAATGGATGTCTAATAAGAAGCTGCTGTATAAAAAAAATAAATATATTTAAAAATAAAATAAAATAAAATAAAATAAAATAAGTGGTGGACAGGATTTGACTGATGCACTATAGGTTGCCAAGTCCTGATTCAGATAATCCATATAAAAAATACATATATATGTATATATATATATAAACTTTAGTTTATATCCTGTTTTCCAAAATAGTAGCTGAATTGTCTTTAATTTGCTCAATCTCTCACTGAATAACAACAGTGAAGGCAAAAACACCAACAACAGCAGTAGCATAATAAAAACAAATAGTAGCAATCAGTAAACACTTTTTGTGTAAAGGGCCAAACCTTAAGCACCATATACATTGTTTAAGAAAACTGAAAGCTCCTCCAGATTCTATGAGTTTAATTATGTGTTCACTTCCAGCTACAGATGAGAAAAGAAACTACAGATTTTACCCTTACCAAGTGTGACAGCTAACATATGGTGAAGGCTGATCTTGACCTGGTATTTCAGCCCCAGCACTCATGTCTTTAATCACTCCACTATAATGTTTCCATTTCCTCTTTTCTGAAATGGAGGTATTATAATATGTACATGAAGGGATGACTGTGAGGATTGCCTAAGGTGATATCTACAAAAACATTTATCAAATATACTGTGGTTTGGAGTTAAATATTCAGAATATGTTTCAAATATTCAGAAACATCATTATAAACTTGGGTTATTTAACTTGGTTGTAGTATAGTTTTATCATCAGACCCTAATCACCTGCAAGTGTATGGTTTCCCTTCGAGTAGATGTCCTGAGGGTTTAGCTATTTTCCAGAGCATTGTTTCTTTATTAAAAATTATTTTAGGGCTATTTGCTCAAGATATTTATATTTTCATGTATATTATTTGATAAAATGTGTACAAAAATTATTTTTTATGATGCACTAGGCTGCTGAACTGAGGCTTCTGTGTGTAGTTAGTGCATTTATTCACAAAATCTCTACTGGTTATTGAACTGTAAATTAATTGTGATTTTACTAGAAAAGGCTCTAAGCTAATACAATATGTTCTATAGGTCAACTAGATGAATTTCAGAATGAAAATTCTGATAAATCTATTTTGGCTACAGAGTTGTTTTTTCCTGTATTCCTGGACCTAGAAATGTTGTACTTGTAAATATTTTTAATTAAATGGAATTAGAAAGGAATAAAATCATGTTAAATGTGCTACAAGACAATGATGAATGATAGCTAAAATGGCTCTTAAATATGAATTTCCTCTCTTTACTCAGTTGGATTATTCCAAATTCTTATCTCATGGAGATGGTTTACATAAACAACGAGAAAACAGGAAATTATAATAGCATCTGAGAACTCTGAAATTCTAATTTCAAGCATTTTAACATGTTACATAGAAAGTTTAAATTTTGCACGTGATATAATAGTTGCTGCTGTATTTTGTCAGAATATTTTATTCATTGTCATAACTGGATTCTTTATGTATAACAAGAAGCAAGAAGTCTAACTTGCAAAACAAAATATCTTACAGAAATTTTTCTGAACTTTATTTTTTACTGTTATCATTTTTTCTCCCCAAAATGTTGCTTTTCTAGTAAAACCCTATGAAACTTCTCAAGAATACAATAAGGATATTATCCTGTCAAGAGAACATTTGGGTGCATCCAAATCATTATGTTTAGGATTTATAATATGAACTAATTCAGAGTAGTATATTAAACCCTTTAAAACAAGGCAAATAAAAAAGAAAAGAAAACAACGCAAATAAAAAAGAAAAGAAAACAAGGCAAATAAAGGTTACAAAGCAGGATTCAATTTTAAGGCATGACATCAAGAAATGATTGATTTTAATTATTTTGGAAGAACATTATCAGTTGTTTAAATGTACTTCTTCAAATGTATTAAGCTAAGGAGAAATATATTTTTCTAAAGATGTAAAAAAGTTATAAGGCTCAGTCAAATCACCTATCAACAATAAATCTTGCATCAGTTTTTACACTCACCAAAAATTGGTTTTATGAACCTGTTCTTTGCTATGATGCCTTTGGATTTATGGAGGAAAAACACGGAATACACCTACATGTGTTTCATTTTATTAATGTAAATTAAATACTTGATTAAATCCTTTGCCTAATTTTCCATTACACAATGCTCCTCATACCACAACACTTTCATAGCTTAAGGTCAGGAAAATGTTTATTTCTTTTTACAAATAGCTGGACTTCCTTTCATTAGGTATAGAGAGAGCCAGGTGAGAATTTGATTTATAAATATGTGGAGTTCAGAGCAAAGTCTGTTCTCTACTATGTTGATTTTGTCAGGGGACAATTCTTTGCGGTGTCACTACGTGTTGTGTGACAGCTTTTTTTCTTGGACTATCTTTTCAAAAATGTCTGTAGAGCAAAGAACCCTGGAAAAAGAGATAGTATCTCCCTCTTGGGCAAAGGGCAGATTTTTTGTTTCCTGACCAGGATAATAAAAATAATATCTTTCTCCCGAGCAAAAGTTGTGCAGGTTTTCCAGCAGCCTCTGTATAAGATGGGGGTTTCCTAAGCCCGGAATTCCTCTCCTAAGACAATATCCTCTTGGGAAAGCCTCCTCCTGGGCCACTACTCGTCATGCCCATGGATCCTTGGGGACAAGGGGAATTGATGTCAGTATGCAGTTCTGCTTGTCTCTTACTCGGGAGTCTCTGGTATTCTACCAGTGTTTATGACACTGTGGCAAGTGAAGAAATCTCACAGTTTTCAGTTTTTGATAAACTTCAACAACTCTTCTTGGTCTTGAAAACACTATTTTAAAAAAAACATTTACATCCTCCTGAATCTCTTTTGGAAGTCGGTTACTTATAAATAAATGTAATTTCAGTGCCAACTGTAGTATCATATCTAAAAAGCCTTCTCGGAGTTTATCTGAATCCCATGGCTTATTATCTCATGAACTTTAAATTCCTGCACCTTAGAGAGAAAAAAAAGTCACACAAGGTCTGTTCTCTTTGAACTCTTCAAATATAATTTGATATTTTAAGCTAATTAACGATCATCAAGTTGAAAGTCTCAGAAGAAAGAAAATCTGGGCTCAAATTCCAAGTTTGCAACTTGTTTTATTTTGGGAAATTAACTCAGTTTTACTGTACATCAATTTCTTTATCAGTAATTAAGTGATAATAAATCTGTTCATTCTCTGTATATCAATACCCACTTCGTTGTGTTACTAGGATTTTATAAACTGATACATAAAAGTTTTCTTGTAAAACAGTGTCTGTCAAATGGTAAGTATTCAAAATTTTAGTTATTAATAATTCAGTAATTTATCATTATCACAGTATTTGGGTAGAAGAAAAATAATAATCTAAAATTAAAACTGTAATTTATGCTTTATTGGAAATATCTTTGCCAATAGATATTTCTTTGATGGTTGTAATGTTCATATTCTGGGTTGTCCTATGCTGTAGCCATTAGCTACTTGCTACTAACTACCAAGAACTGACTTTTTTGTTGTATATACTGTTAATTAATTCAAATTTAAATAGCAACATTTGCCTAGTGGCTACTGAATTGAACAGCTCAACTTTAGACTCTGCATCTACATCATTCCCATTCTTTTGTATTGTGATTTATTTTCAATACAGATTTTTAAATTTTGCATAATACATAAAGTAAATTTTGAGCAAAATATGGTAAGATGTTAAAAACTGATATACTGGGTACTGGATTTAGAAGTTTGTTGTATTATTTTCTCTACTCTTCTGTAATTTTGTAACTATTTAAAGAAAGAGCTACTGTATGCTCTTCAGTGTTCTAAGATATTGACATAGTTCATACACCTGCAAAATATAAATCTGTAACCTTGTCCTTCACTTACAGTGACCTGTGAGGAACAACGGTTAAAATATGACCAGGAAGAGTATGCACTGTTATTAGGTAGAACACAATTATAAGTCTTTGGATATATAAAAAGAGACATTAAATTGCTTTCGGGGGACCAGAGATTTCTGCTATAGGGCAAGAATCTTTGTTGTTGATAATGACGTAGTTTTAAGAATTGTTGAGGGAAGCAGAAAGATAAAAAAGGGGGCAAAATAAATTGAGAGGAGGTGACAATCAGAAGCAAGAAGACATCTGGAGTCAAATTTTAGAAAGACAAATGTTTCACAGCAGTTTTAAGTTCAATGCGTCACTGAGCAGCCATTTATAATGACTCATCACGCTTCCTCCTGATCCTGCAGTGAAAAATCCACTTTGCCTACAATGTATGAATATGGGGAGGAGAGCTTGGGCAGAGACATGTTGAGATCATTAAAATACTGTCATAAAAACAAAATAAAAAAGGATAAATTAAAATAAAATAATTAAAATAAATAAATTCATTGGTGAATTAGTTGGTCAGTCAAAATGTTTTAATAGCAATGCTAGTCGGCAAAATGATCCTTAGTAAATTAAGAGTTTTCAATTTTTTATCAGTTGAAAATGGAAATGTGCAGAATTCCAGTGGCTGATTTTCAAGAGAAAGAAAGTACCTGGAAAACAAGATTTTTCCTTAAAACAAACATGATGCCTCTATTTCGAATTCAGCTATCTGTTCTATTCAATATGAATATATTGCTATGTGTTCAAAAAGTAGATTAGGATGGTAATTTATAAACTAATTTATAACTCAATAGTGAGCTAACAAAAATCAATGGTGGTATAATCCAAAAAGCCCAAGGAAGGGACACTTACAACCATAGAAAATATGTAATTTACTACAAAACAGAAGAATATTGGACAGAAGTAGTTATATATGTGTGTCAGTTTTTTCCCCTCTTTCTTATTCCTATTTATAAAATACCCTACAATGTGGTATCATTCTGTCTGTGCTTTTGAGGGACATATTGTTGTAATGAATGCCATAAAATGAATGCAGTACACTGTTATGTGTAATCAAAAGTGAAAGAGATGACCTTCGGCTGAATTATTCAGGGAAGACTAGGTGTAATTGGTAGCTTTGGGGCTGGAAGTTAGAGCTCAGGTAGTGTTTTGGCACATGGAATTCACAGAAATGATCTGAGAGTGTAGAAAAATAAGGGGAGGACAAAGAATTCCCAAATCCGCATTATTATATAATAAATGTATCCATATACAGGTAGAACTAGTCTCTTTTCCTCCTTTACTTCAAGTATCTGAGTTAATAACTGGGGACACAATACAATATTTTTCTGAAGAAGCCAATTTTATATCTGTGAATGCACCAATTTTGTATCTGAGTAAAGCATCCTGTATGGGAAACTCTTCTGTGTAACTGCTGCACAACACAAAGGGCTTTATAGTTGCAATTTTCCTGTAAAATGGTGGATGAGGAAATAAGTCATATCCACAAATCTCACTGAATTTTGTTAAATAAGCTTTAGTTAGTAATACTTTGTGGCAATATTTATGAACAATTTAAAATTCAATGGTATAATTACATATGTTGCTCTGTGATTGTCTAGGAAACAAATGGTACAATGACAAAACAGTTTTCGTGATAAATGCTTCTCAAATGGCCAGGCTGTTCAGAAAAACTCACACATATTTTCCCTTAAGAATATAATAAAAATTAGCAGAAATATGGAAAATTCTAAGTACTGATATATGGTGAGTTTACTTACAATACTAAAAGCTCATACATGTAATTTATGAATAGTATTCAAAAGAATTATTCTAAGCTATTTAGAAAAAACATTTGTAAAACTTTCAGATATTGACAATAATACATGTAGACCATATAAATATGTATAAATTTTACTGCAAAAAATGTATGAAAAAAGAATAAGAGGTAAATAAGAAAAAAATGCCCCAAAGAATAAAGAATAAGTATGTCAGTTTGGAAGGTTGTTCCTATGTTAATCCATACGCATTTTAAAAAAATATAGCATAGCACTTCTAATAAACATCCAAGACAGCAGAGTAATTTTCCCTGTTCTTTCCTCAAACACTGGTAAATAAGTGTAAAAGGATTATTTTTTTTTCAGGTGAAATCTCACAGGGAGCAAGAAAAAGGGAAAAATTATGAGAGAAATCCGACTTTCAAAGCTGAAAGGCAGAAGGATGTATGCTAACTGCAATTAACAAACGCAAAATACGGAAACAAAACTGTTTTCAGAAGAACTGGAAATATGCAAGGCTAAAGAATGGACAATATCAGACATTTTAAAAAGTGATGTCAGTGTGGATCAAAAACAGAAGTAGCTAAAAGTCTTTTGAAAAAATATTTAGATCTAAAGGCTTCGTAGTCCCTCCTTCACCATGACAGAAACTTGGTATACTTTCTTTAAAAAAAAAGAAAAAGAAAAAAAAAGCAACTCTAAGTCTATCTATGTAAGACTGAGGTACACGGCCCTTCCCCTCACTGGATGCCATGACAGTGAGAGCCAGTGTTATTCTAGACACAGGAAAATGAAATGTTTTTCTCCGGTTAATCTGAGCAGCCTGAGCACAAAGACAAGAACACTTAAAAGTTCAGAGTCAACCAAATAAATATTTCATTCAGTTGTCCTGTGGTAAAGAAGTAAAGCCTATTAGCCACCAAGTCAAATCAACAGACACAAAGAAATCCTGAATCATTTTGTGGATACCATGATCAATGGATCACCAAGCATTTGAGGAACATCCATAAGAGGGAAGACTGAGACTAGCAAACAGAACCTGGAGGAAACTTAGGCAATTTCTTAGGAGAAGAAGGACAATTATCCTTAGAGAGAAAATGTATTACACCCATGAAAGAAGAAATAAATGGCACACAAAATGAAACAAATTCAAAATATGAAGATCAGAAATTAAAACATACATACACACACACACTCACACACACATACACATATGAGATAGGAAGAATAAGATTTTTAATCAGTTCATGAAATCCATCATAAACCATAGTTTCAGAAAGGAAGAAGAGTAAAAATAGAAGAAAGAAAAGTTTAAATATTTATTAGAAACAAAGGATAAGTGTTTCCAGATGAAAAAGACTTTCTATTTCAAATATTTCATTTAAAAAATATGCACACCAAGGCAAGCCATTGTGAAATTAAAGAATAAAAGGGGCAAAGAAAAGATACTAAAAGCCTTCAGAAAGGAGGAAAAAAGTCCACATAAAAAGAACAGAAATTAGGGCTTCCCTGGTGGCACAGTGGTTGAGAGTCCGCCTGCCGATGCAGGGGACGCAGGTTCGTGCCCTGGTCGGGGAGGATCCCACGTGCCGCGGAGCAGCTGGGCCCGTGAGCCATGGCTGCTGAGCCTGCGCGTCCGGAGCCTGTGCTCCGCAACGGGAGAGGCCACAACAGTGAGAGGCCAGCATGCCTCAAAAAAAAAAAAAAAAAAAAGAACAGAAATTAGAACAACATCCAACTTCTTGTGAACCCAGTAGTCTGAACAAATGTTTTCAAAATTTTTAGTGGCAAATAGTTTTCCTCCTAAATTTGACATGCAAAAATATCGCCCATGAACTATAAATTTAGATAATTAACATAGCCCAGAACAATATGCCTGTGTGGGGGAAGCCACTGAAGAAAGCATTTCACTAAAATGTGGAACCAAATAAAAAAGGAAAATGTAAATTCCATATAAGGAATTTACAGAGGATGAATTCCAAGGGTAATAATGAAAGAGAGGTGTGTGACAGGCCTAGAGCACATCCCATCCAGCCCCAGCAATGCAAAGGGATCCAGGACATTTATATTTTCACAAATTGGGAGCATGTATCCTATTGATGGTAGTTTAGGATTCAGTTAGCAAGAAACACAAAGAGAACACAACAACATAAATGAAGCATTTTTCAATAACTATCATAAAAACAAAAAATACAGTCAGGTATACTACAGGCTCAGTTGTAAGTAAAATATATAGCCATAATAATGTAAACACTAATACACAATCTAATGAAAATAATGCTATAAATTTATTGGTGGATATATTGTGTGCATATTTACATATAACGAAGTGTGAATTGGATGTTTCTCTTCTGTAATAGATAATATTCAATAATACATTAAAATTAACAAATATGATAGGTATGATATCTTTATTATTCTATAATTTACAAGTGACTGTCATTTTTTCAATATTCAATTAATTGTTATTTAGTAATTTTTTAAAAATCCTCAGTCATTTTAATAGATTCTTCATTACTCAAAATTATTAAAGACCCATAATGATATTACTTTGATGACGAAAATGTTGGTGATAGTGCTGCTATATTTAAAATGGATAACCAACAAGGACCTACTCTACAGCACTGGGAACTCTGCTCAATATTATGTAACAAACTAAATGGAAAAATGTAGAACTGAATCACTTTGCCATACACCTGAAGCTATCACAACATTGTTAATCAGTTATACTCCAATATAAAATAAAAAGTTAAAAAAAAAAAGAAAATTTGGTGATAGTTTCTAAGATTTCTTGACCACCCCTTAGTAAATTACTTGAAAACTGTGACATAATGAAACATTGTAGTTTTCTTTGCTTGGTTCAAAAACAAGAGAAAGATCTGGTTGTTACAAAGAATAATGATGTTTGCAAGAGATTCTTAAACAAGAACAAAAAGAGAGAAGGTGAAGAAAGTAGAAATAATAAGGCCTTGATATCAATGATGCATTAATGAGTGAGATAACATATTTTAACTTCTTTCCATGGTAGAGTATAGGAAACTTATTCTAGTCTGTATATCATTTGAATTCAGGAAATATTATATATTATTTAGGATGTCTGCTTGGGTTTCAACTTATTACTCTTAAACTTAATCCCATTCACAGAGTTAGGGTTCATGCCTTTACTATAGTCCATGACTTTCCCCCCGGCTACAAATTATTCTCCTGTGTCTAGAATAAGACAGGCTGTCACTGCCAAGGCATCTGGTGAGCAGAAGGGCCATGTGCCTCAGACGTCTATACGTAGACTTAGTTGCTTTTTATATTCCAAAAAGATAGAAAAGGGACACTTGAACCATTTGAGCCTCCTATCACAACAGGGTTTTACTCTCTTCTAGTACTAATTTTAACTTCCCTAGTTTACCTAGTTAGAATTTCCTGAAATTCATAGCACAGTAGAAAATTCCATTTAAATAATTAAGTAATTCTGGTTCCTTAATGAAGCATCCATTTTGAACATTACATTTAGAATTTTTAAACTAGGCACAGGATTTACTGTTTAGATAAAATATAGCATTTAGGAAATGTTTTCTGCTAAATTTGGTCTATTCTAGAAAATGCATTAATCAAAATAATAATAATGTATTGATAACAATACACTGTTATATGTCACCCGTACTTGAGTAAAAGTGAGAATTTTGTGGTGATAATCAGAAAGTAGTAGTGCATGACTTATCCACAATTCCAATTTAAAGTTAGGAAAAAATACCAAAATTGTTTAAATTACCAGCTGCCTATAAAGGAAAAAAAAAGGGTTAATAAGGTAAATTAATACATAAAAAACAAATCAGAGGAGCAAGACATCTCAGCAGGGAATGCTAGTAGAGCTTGGTTCTGTGGAGAGAAGTTGGCTGGCAGTTATGAGAGTGAAAAAATACCATAGCCAATTTAATCAACTTTAATAAGCTGTGGTTAATAAGCAAATATGGATTTGGGATAGAATTGTGTCGCATAATGGGGAAAAGTAAGTCCAGTTATATATATACTATAATGCTACAATATTGGCATTAGTCATGCATAATGGTAAAACAATAATAGTGATAAAATACATAAAACTACTGAACTCAGCTAGCAATACGGATACTAGACTGGCATAATTTAATTGAATTAACAATAGTTATCAGGATAAAACCACTAGATTTTGTGTTGAGCAACTGATTTAAATCTAAGGGAAGTGAACAGTGAAGCTGAGGCCTGGAGTGTCTCAGTTGGTAGAAGGTTCAAACTTCCCCAGTAAGAACAAATTGTTGGTAGGTTCTGGTACAAAATCTAAGGAAGGCAGAAGCAGGGGAAATGCAAGTAGAAATGATATATAACTTTTCCTCATTTTTCCTTTTGAATCTTTCTCTTTGTTCCTAACTGCCATATATTCTAACATACTCCCCAATTAAAATTTCCCCAATATTTTACACTCTTCCTTTTCCTAAATATTCACAGGAAAGAGCAATTCACCTTGCTCTTATGTTCTGCTTCTGCTCTATGAACAACTTTTTTTCCAGTAAAGCTTCTACCACCATGCTTTTCTAAGTAGTAACTATGATACCTTCCTAATTATCTCTTGCCTTAGATCAAGTGCAACCTCTATGTCTGGGCCACCTTAGAAGAGAGTATGCAATATAGCATGGCACAACAGTGCAGTGTGATGGAAACACTGTCTCAAACATAAAGTGAACAAAACTACTTTGCATAATGAGATTTACAACATCGTTTGGGAAAGAAACTAGCATTTCTATTAAATGAGGAAGTATTTTGATAGAAATTTTTGTGTTTATTTCTTAATAAAATTTATTTTTAGCCCAGTTTTGGATTTTTGGAAAAATTAAGAATACAATGGAAGAAGTCCTATATACCCTGAACTCAGTTTCCTCTATTATTAACATCTTACATTTACATCTTACATGGTACATTTTATATAGTTAATGAGCTAATATTGATACATTACTAATTAAAGTCTATATTTGATTCAAATTTCTTTATTTTTTTTAGTCAATGTGATTTTTCTGTTCCAAGAACTCATCCAGGATAATATCATTTAGTTGTCGTGTCTCCTTAGGGTCCTCTGAACTGTGACAGCTTCTCAGATTTACCTTGTCTTTGATGATCTTGACAGCATTGAGGCGTATTGGTGAGGTATTTTATAGAATGCCCCTTATTCTTCAAAATATTTTCCAATATTTTTCTCATTAGACTGGAGTTATGTGTTTCAAAAAGGAAGACCAGAGATGTAAAGTGCCATTTTCATCACATCCTATCAGAGGTAAATACTATCAACATGACTTGTTACAGGTGATGTATTGATAAGATTTAGATGGGAGTAAAACCTCTCCTGGAAACCTAGTTATTTGCCTTTCTTTGTTGACTATCAATGAAGTCGGGTAAAATTATTTTTAACCAGATAACAAGACATACTTTTGTTTCCAGAAAAACAAGAATTTTCTAAATATTCTTTGGTCCTATAAACATTTCTACAAAAACATATATCTTTGAAATGGTCTGTTTCGAATTCTGTGATTAAGATAAGCTTGAAATAATAGTAAGAATACAAATAGTTAGAGCCTCAGGGCTCATCTTCTATCTGAAGGTATATGCCAAGCCCTTAGAAAAACTGGACTTCCCTTTTTAAACCCCTTTGCCTCTCCTGGCATTCAGGAAAGGAAAAAGAAAATTAGGATGTAACTAAAATGCAGTCAGTAGAATATGCAAGCAGGTAAAGCTGGACTCTCAGTGAAATGTGAGCTACAAATAGACTTATTCAAACAATGAAGACAGCGAAAACATTTGCTACCCTGCCATTTGGCAGTGGTTGGAGACAAAAATCTCCTTAAAAAATTTGAAGCCACAATTGCCACTAACATGAATTTGCAACCCAAATTCATAATCACTAGATAGTCTGTAAAATATCAAATAAAAAAATATAGTTTAAGGTGGTCCTGGAGGAAGGCTTCTGGATATTTGAAGAAAATGGCAGCTGTCTCATTCTACCTTTTCTGTAGTTCCACCAAAACATTACAAACTATTAATAGGACAAGCACAGGTACACAAAATGATGCTTTCATTATAATTCGTAGACAATAAATGTCCCAGGGCTTCCCTGGTGGCGCAGTGGTTGAGAGTCCGCCTGCCGATGCAGGGGACGCGGGTTCGTGCCCCTGTCCGGGAGGATCCCACATGCCGCGGAGCGGCTGGGCCCGTGAGCCATGGCCGCTGGGCCTGCGCGTCCAGAGCCTGTGCTCCGCAACGGGAGAGGCCACAACAGTGAGAGGCCCGCGTAATGCAAAAAAAATAAAAAATAAAAAAAAAAAAAATAAATGTCCCAAATTCAAAATACCTCCAAGCAAACCAATGATTCCTAGGAAGTACCACCTTTGTTCCTGCCCTAATGCAGGGGTTTGTGATGAGCAAGAGTGTGGAGGAAAAGATCATGAGAAACAGAAAAGGGGGAGGTAATACATTTGATCTAAAACCACTACCAGGAAGAGTAAACCTGACCTAAGTCTGGAAGTACTAGAAGTGTATGCCAAAAGTCAGGGCTAATCAACCCAAATGGATTGACACTTGGAACCAGATGACTCTTGCTTGGGGGGAAGTGGGGGCTGGCTATGCGTTGTAGAATGTTTGGCAGCATCCCTGGCCTCTACCAAGTAGAACACGTAGACATTAGTAGCAAAATTCTGCCCCCTCCCCCTTCCCCCCAGGGGTTTTTACAACCAAAAAATGTTTCTAGACCTTGTACAATGTCCCTTTTGAGACAAAACTGTCCCTCCCTTCCCAATTGAGAAACACTGATATAATGGAATGAAATTATAATCTATTAATTTGAAGTGTCAATCTTTAAAAAGCACAGTTTCTGTGATAGAATAAAGAAGAAAATAGATGAAGTGGTACTTTTTGACATTTGGTTGCTTGAGAAGAAAATAATTAAAAGGAGTAAGCATAAGGTCTCTCATGACAATAAAGAGCCATAATTCAGAGAACACACAGTCTCTTATCTTTAAAGAAAATCATATTCACTAAAAAATCTGGATTTTGCTACCCTGTGAGAACTAAATTTCATTAAACTGGGAATCCTGTATACCACCCAAAATTGACCAAAATGAAATAAATCCATGAACAATCTTTTTAAATGAAACATAATATACCTGAAGGAATGAAACTTTCTCCCTGAATAAAATCACCATAAAGCAAAAGACAGCACTCAAACTGAATAATCTTATTCAGTACCTTTAGATATAATACTATATAATTATATATAAATATATACTCAGGATAGGGAAAATCACCTTGAGTCAGAAAAAAAAAAGGGAACAAAATCAGGAAGAAATGAAAAAAAAAGTTGATTAAACTCAAGAAAGAAGTGAAAGGAAAAGAGACTGTGATCTTCCTTTTTCAGACTCTATTACCTCTCAAGGCACTCAGGAAAAGAAATACAAAACTCTCTCTAATAAAGACTAAATTAAATTGGAAGACAGAATAGACTAATGAAAATTTAATAAAGGGCATTGAAGAAAAGCAAGACAACTAAGAGAATAAAAATGAGATAAAGAACGAAGTAAACATGTCTATATTGAATCCTACTGCACATATGCACCATACAATTCCCTTTTCAGAAAGACATCCCAATGCGTCATCCATTTAGTTCAGGGTTTTACAACCTTGGCCATACTAACATTTTGGACCAGACAATTCTTTGCTGGGGGAAGTGTGGTAACCCTGTGCAGTGCAGGGTGTTTAGCAACACTCCTGGCCTCTAACCATTAGATGCCAGTAGCACACCCTCCCCAGGTGACAACCAAAATATCTCCAGATGTTGGAAAATGTCCTGAGGTTGGGGGAAGGGGTAATCATTCTTAGCTGATAACTATGGATTTAGCTCATGCAGGATGAAATAACTTGCCTTACTAGATGTCAAAGATTAGAAATTAAACAATGCTGTATAGTCAACAGAACTATGAATGATATTAGAAGAACAGAAACAGAACTAAATATATGGAACATTGTTTTATGACAAATTGGCATTGCAGAATGGGGGGAAATGTTTCTTAACGAATGGTTTAAGGTCAACTGCTTATATCTATTTGAAAAAACAGGGAATTGTACGCCATCCTTTCCCTATCCATAAAATTTTAATCCCAAATAACTAAATTATTAATATGAAAGAATAAATTACAATAAAATTGTAAAAGGCAAAACAGAATAATACCATTATGAATCAAGATAGGGAAATACTTCTAAGATATAAAATATTGACTACAAATGGTAAGATTGACAACATTTGATCACAGCTAAATAACTAACCCCTGTTCATATAAAGATACAATAACGGAAGTTAAGGATCAGGCCACTAAAATGTGAGATAACATTATATAGATAGATTAGACAGGTCAGATAAATGGATGATAGATTGATTGATAGACAATAGATAAAGACATAGATATCCTGACAGATAACAAAAAACAAAAAATCAGAACATAGAAAGTCCTTCTTTGGAGCAATGAGAAATATTGACTATGCAAAAGCAAAATAAGAGAAACACTAAAATAGCGAAAAAGAACAAAAATGGCTGATAAATATTTAAGGAGATTAAAAAAACTAATCAATAGTCTGGAAAATGCAAACAAAACCAGAAAATATCAAGTATTGGTAGGGTGCGGAAATAGGATCACATATATTTTTATCGGAATTTAATTGGAATAATCACTTCTGGAAATAATTTGGGATTTTTCAGAAACACTGAGGTAAAGCTCTACCTGAAACCTAAAATGTTTAGCTGAAACCTAAAGTGTTTCAGCTAAACACTGAGGAATGCTGAAGGACTGATTTTTTTTTTTTGACCAATCTCAGTTAAACATTGTTCCACACCATTGTTCCTAACCCCTCTTGCTAATCCTAGAAACGAATACCTGATAAAACCTTAATTCCTGCCTTGAAAGCCCATCATCCTATCACATGACAAATGCAACCTAAATTACCCATAATTCGAGGGATTTTGAAGAGTGAGCAAGCCATAAAATCAACCTGATTATGACCTTAGCTTGTCTAACCTATAAATTCTTCAGAACACTTGCTGTCTGACACAACAGTATTCTAAAGCTGTTTTTACCTTGCAGTGTTCTTAATAAAGGGGTGAGCTAACCACTTTGGCTTGGGTTTTCTTCTTCAATATTTATGATCCAGAAATATTACTTTTTTATGCACTCAAAAAACTCTCTTATGTTCAAAAGAAAAAAAATCATTGTAAAATAATATTTATTGTGGTTTTGTTTCTCATGGCCCCAACTGAAGGAAATATAAGTGTTATTCAAGAATAAAATAGATAAATAAATTGTGTTATGTTCATAAAATGGAATACTACCCAGAAGTTAAAAAAAAAAAAAAAGGCAAACATGAATAGTTCTTTTTAGGTATGCTAAATTGGGATAAAACATTGAGTGAAAAATCAATCACAGAAAAATACCTATGCTATATATAGTTTAAAAAAATACCAAACTAAACAATATATGACCAGAATACATGGGGAAAAATAAAGAAAAGCAATGAGATTATAAACATAAAGTTTGAATAATGTTTTCTACTGTGGGGCTGGGAAAGGGATGGGGTCAGGAAGGGAGATGTAAATGATATTTCAAAGATAACAATTACATTCTATTTCTTAAGAGAGCGCCTTTGTATTTTGTTCTCTACATCCCATATCATTCATAAATATTTGTAAATCTACTCTCTATTTAAGAAACATTTGCAACCAAACTAACAAATTAACAAGAAGAAAGTTATGTAAGGAGAGTTTAAAAAGAAGGAAAAAAAAGAGAGGAAGAAGAACAGTACTTCAAATAATTTTGTGGATTTAAAAAAAAAAAAGTGATAACCTCTGGGAAAATCTTTTAAAGCACAGTCATCACTTTATGTCTTTTTGCAACATCAGCATTCGCTTCCTAAGCTTCATCTTATTCTTCAAAGGGCAATTCATGGTCAAGACCTACTAAAAGTGTCCATGAAACTCTATGTCCTAGAACTCCCTTACTGTTCAAAAAAAAAAAAAAAAAAAAAAGTCTTACAAAGCTGTCATATTTGATGCCTTTTTAATGTTTTCTAATATATGATGGACTTCATGTTTAACTAGTTTCCAGACTTGGAAGTGTTAAAGAGATTCCATTATATAAAGAATTCTGTTTATATGCAATACTGCTTTTATTACAGATAATTCAATTGACAGAGATTTATTTATAACAATTTAAAATTAAAAATAATTTTGTTTTTAGACATTTAAGGCTTTTCAATTTTAATACGGCCTACAGTAATCCAATTAGATAGCTTCTCACTCAGAATGGAGTAAAATCTCCTGAGTAGATGTATTATCCTAAGGCAGTACCACTACTATTAAATGCTGCATTTTGCCATTACCAAACTGGATTAGAAGCATGGAATCTTTATTATAAGCAATAAAAGCAATTTGCCTGAACCCATTACAATATATCTAATTTATTAACCATACCTTGAAGTACAATATGCTTAATAACTTACACTTTTGAACTACTTTTATGTGTCTTTTACTTTTTAAAGAGAAACATAACTGCGAACATATGGACAAGTCATTATTCTAATTAGAAAAATACTGAAGGCTTAGAGTTCATTCAACAAATCAATATTTAATTAGCAATGTGCCAAACTGCACATACCAGTTACTATAGTATATGTTACTAAAATGAGATGTTCGTTTATCATTGATGTAGCTGTGAAGACTAGGTCACAGAGATCCAAATAAAAACGGAATTAAGTACCCACATGGCACTGGCAGACAGCCAAAACACCTCTTCTATATGACCTCAATAATGGAAACATGTCATCAGATTTCTAAACGAAGCATTTCATCTTTTGTCATTTTTATAGTTGGCTTGTATATGTGACTGAAAGGAGCTTAACAGTGGTAAAATCAGAGTAGAGTTTCACTGACTTCTATTAATTCAGACATTTACTTTTTTAATAGTCTAAATATTTAATAAAAAAAGACAATCATATGAAATTTTAGTTTTTGTGTTCTTTGTGTGCTTTAATGCATTTATGATTACTACAGGTAACGAAAGCTATTACTTCTCTTAACCTTGAAAAATGAATTAACATTAATATCAAGTGAATTTCCCAGCATGGTGCAAGTCAGATGTAAAAAGTAAAGAATAAAAAGAAAAGAAAAATAAAGAAATGCTCATAATTTGTGAAGTACATAGAAGGAATACTGATTACATCAATATTCTGGTAGTCTCATTTTATATTAAACACACTTCTTTAGAAATAGTGTAAGCTAATATGTGCATCCAAAATGGATATACATTTATTGTAGTTAAATATAACAATTAATAATCAATGAATACATTTACTGAATACTAGTACTATGCTGATTTATATATGAGGTACTGAATTTACATATAAACTATTCTAACTTCTGATATAAACTATTCTCTAACTTCTGATATGTTAATATGATAGAATGCTATACAGAAGTTTGTTTTTAAAAAAGTAAAAATTAATGTACTAAATAGGAATAAAATGTTGAGATATGTAATTGAAATACAGAAATCAGAGTTTGAGCTAAGTATTTTTTTATCTGAAATATAAAAGTATCAATGTAACTGATAATACAAATATTAATCTGAATGAGGTGACTTAAAGTGCTTTAATGTTTGAGAGACAAGATACAAATAAGAGGAACACATGCATAATATTCCATATAGGAGGTCACATTCAATCTAGCAGTAAAGGAAAGTTTGATTTAGATATGCGAAGGGCATTCTGTGACGTGGGAGAACACAAATTAAGCTATTTAGTGGGAGAAGTGATTATGAACTTAGGGAATATTAATTGCATGATGTGCCAAAATTAAAACACAGAAAATAATTAAATAGAAAATTTGTGCTGTGGAAAGAGAGAATTTGATGTGGATGGAAGAGAAAGAAATATTTTTATCAGAAAAGCTCAACCAGTATGGTCTTTAAAGGTGTTGTTGAAAATTAAAAATAAGCCTTATACTAGCTATATACCAACATTCAATAAGACTATGCTTATTGATCTCCTTTTTAAATTAATGTAGCCATGTATTCCTCAATACACTTAAAAGTACCTTAAACGAATATTTTCATAATCATTGTTTAGTTTAAGAAAAGAGCCTCAAAGTCCACAGAGTCAAAAAACAAAAGACAGGAAAGCCAAAAGATAAAAAAAATCTATTTGTATAGCAGTTAAGAGTGTGATCTCTAGGGCTAGATTTGAATCTTTGTCACCACTTCCACACACAAGGTTGTGTGACCTTGATTAACTTATCCATTATGTTTCCAAATTTATCAAAAGCATGTAATAATAGCATTTATTTCAAAATTTTTTGAATTATAGTCATTAATATACTTATGGTATCTATAACAATATCTTTTAAAGAATAAATTCTCAATAAATATTGACATATTGTTTCATGTTCTTCATTTTCACAAGGTTTGGCTAAACTAAGCCAGAAAGGTTGACATATTTCAACATTATACAGAAGGCTTTATCATAAAATAGCTGCCATTATCTTCTCCAATTATTAAGGGTTTTCAAGCAATAGGTTTTTAAGATTTTTAAATGGAAAATTGAGATGCCTACCTATCTATCTCTGTCTCTATCTCTATCTCCATATTTTATCCTAGGTAACCAGGTTAAAAATTTCATGAGAACTGAGGAATTTGAAACAGCTATTGTGGAGAATATTGTAAAGAGCTAATTAGGGAACAACTGCAGTGTCAGAAAGCATTAAGAACCCCTTTCATGATGTACTAAGAATGTATAATGACTACAACCTGTGCTGGTGCATTACTGCATTATTGTCTTCAGCACTCATCAACCTGTATGTGTGTGTGTGTGTGTGCGTCTATGTGTGTGTTTTTAAAGGCAGAAAACTGCATTGATCCAGTTTTGGGATATTACCTGCTGCTGGTCTAGAAGAAAATGTGGAAGCGCATATTGAAAGTGAATCTAGACAGGGAAGAACGTGTAAATGGAGTCAGCAGAGAGCCACGAAGTATACCTTATAGATTTAAAAAGCAAAAAATTGTGGATTTAATTAAGTGAAGGAAAAGAAATTATCATTGCATCACATATGCTAAAAATAAACATTTCTTATGTTAACACACTGAGATTTCCAGGTTAACATCCTATAGGAGCTACCATTACACAAAGTAATTTGTAATGTTCCTCATTTGCATAAAATTGTCTATATAGTTGTTAAACTAGAGAAACTGGATCAGCACTGAGGACAAAAAACTCAATAAATGGAACTTATTATTTTGAGTAAAATTCTTTTTGAAAAAATCTATAAGTATCATTGTATTATAGGCCACATAATGAGAAATGTATTGAAATACAACCATACTTAAAGATATCTACTTTTGACAGCTTGTTGGCTGATTTGGAGTCACAACTCTAAATGTCCCCTATTGGACTGTAAACCTGAATGATATCCATAACTAATTTTTAGACATAAAATTATAGGTTTACATATCACCGGAGTTGACCCATGCAATTATTAACCCAAGTAGAAACCATTATTTTATACAGACTAATGTCACAATTTCACCACTGACTCTGGAAATTTTCCATAATATTTACTTACTCTACAAGACAAATGATCAAATTGCATACATAAGCATCTAAGTACAAAGAAAAGGGAACTTTGAAAATTTGCATAATATTGAAGAATAAAACTACAAAATTTTCTGTAAAAAACATTTGATATAGAGTAAATCACTGTGAACTAGACTTTTATTTTTAACAGTATTTCATATATCTTTTATAGCATGTCTGTAACTTTTTAAGGGACTTAACTGTAGGGATTCCAACAGCCAATGTCTTTTGAGGACTAAGCTTATGGAATATAGTCCATTGTCCTGTGGTCCTGATAAGTCACTCAACAGTTATCTGACACAAAGATACCACATCCAAAAAACAAAAAAACAAAAAACAAAACAGGGCTATAAATCTCTTCCTCTGCAGGATGTTTGAGAAAAATATATAAGATAATTTATTAAGATTTCTTCCTACAGTTTCTGGCACAGATAACATGATAAAAATATGAGAGCTATAATTATTTTCTACCACATGTTAATTTTATGTACTTCTATCATTTTTACTAAAAAGTACAATTTCATATGAATTATAAACATATCACATTCTAAGTACAAAAATATGGAAGAACAGTTTGACTATAAGAGATGGCAGTTTCCCTCAGTCATTTGCCATTGTCACTGTAGTGAAAAACAGAACAAGTATTTTCTATCAGAAGAGTTGTATTCTTGATTATTTTCAGGGCTGCAACATCTAGACATTTTGCACAAGAAAGGCTGATACTATTTTTATGGAGAAAAAACCTTATACTTCATAAACCATGTTCTGAAGCAGAGAGCTATGTTCTTTTTCTCCTCGAAACAATACACTTTGCTTACTGTTAAAATTGCTTTTGAAAAGCAGATTTGCACAACACACCTGAGAATTTTTAAAATATATTCTACAGGGCAATAAAATACGTGACTTCTGTTTATTGTTGAGTTCCTTAAACACAGACATATTTCGGCAAGTAGAGGATCGTGGTTTGAAACTGAGCCATCAATTGATTAATAATTTTGGTACCATAAAAGATTATGTGCAGATAATAATGTGAGACATTGTATTTAAAATATTTTATTTAAGTAAATGTAAGGAGCATCTATAGAATATATGCATGTTCCACTACATTCACTTAGTTTTTAAAAGAGATGTTCTTAGAGACTTGCTTTTTTCACTAAGTAATTCTCTCACATGGCTCTTTTTTACAGGAATCCTTGAAATTAACGTACTTCAATCCCTCTACTTGTAATTGAAGAGGAATTTTGACACATCAAATGCATTCTAAGATGAATCTCTGCCACACAGAACAGCTTCAGTGCTAAGAACTTACTGTCAGCTATAGTAAAAGATATTATTTTTGAAATTTTATGATCAGAGATTTCTGGTTCAAAATGACAGCTGGTTTGCAGGCCCCAAGGGAGCCTCCCACAACTATTCATTAAATACTGATGGAGATACAGTGAAATATTTTTAAAACCCTTCACAGCCTTCTATAGTAATTCTGACAGATAACCTAATATTGGTATCTTGTATGAATTGACACTAATATGAAATAGTTAGAGTTAGATGGAGGAAAAGCAGAAAGACATAGAGCCAGGCTTTAACGCACAGATTAAATCCCTAATCTTCTAAAAGCCTATTTTAGAAGTGTTAAGCTGTTTCATAATTCTACCACCACTGATCAACTAACTGAGACACAGACTCTCTGACAAGAGGAGACCCTCTGTGAAACACTGGTTTGGAGCTGTTCCCTGAGACGGAGATTTCAAATCACTGCTAATAACTGGAAGAACATAGGAAAAAACAGGTGACGGCAAAGTGCATTGTGAGGAGAGTGGTACCTCACACAGGTAAATTGCTGTCAAGTATGGGCAAAGAAAACATTACCTGGTTGCAGTGTCGGCTGACGAGTGCAGTCCTCAGTGTACAACATTGGCTCAGTTCTTTGGCTTGATACCAGAAAACCTGGAAACAATGTTCGGAAAAACACTTAATCAAAGTAGAGCAGGGCCAGAAGATGAAGAATTGCCAGAAATAGGGAATTGGACTAGGAACTGCACATCAACCTTCCCTTCTGTTACGGATTTGAAAATAGAATCTGGAAATGGTGCCAGTTAACAGAAGTGAAATTCAAGGTCAATTCCTTCATCTTACCTATTAAGACAAGAGCTGTATAGATCTTCCCATATAGGGGATGAATGTGAAGAAAAGCAACAACATGGGTACTATGAAAAAAATACTGTGAAGCAAGGGAAACTGAGGAATGGCATAATAACAAATAAACTTACTGCTGGTTCTAGATAAAAATACTGAAAATGTACACAGATGTGACTAGAATCAAAAAGGTAAATGCATGCCTCATAATTTATTAATATCTGTGTATAAAAAGATATTCAATAGAATATTTAAAAGGATAACAAGAAATTTAAAGAATCAGAAATGCAAATTTCAACAAATATGAGTGATGAACTCACTGATAATCACATTGATAAAAACTATAATAGTAACAAGGAACTATTTTTCCTATTATTTTGAGAAAAAATGTTTTTAAAAGGTAATATCCACTGTTGAAACATGAAAAATTAGATAATTTCATGAATTGTAGTATGACAGCTAAATTCTACAATCATCTTTATTTGGCTGCACACAAATTTCAAATGTACAAACACTTAAACATGAAACCTTAGTTCTCAAAACCTTTCCAATATTAATACCTGCTAGAATGTGTAATCAGAACTGGCCAACAGAACTTTCAGTTGGTGGAAATGTTCTATGTCTTTTCTGTCTGGTATCATGGCCTCTAGCAAGATGTGGTTACTGAGCACTTGAAACTTAGCTACTATGCTGAGAACCTGAACTCTTAGTTTTATTTTATAAGAAACATATTTCAATTTAAAAGGCTACATGTGCCAGTGGCTACCATATTTGACAGGGCAGATGTAAAATACTGTATGAAGTTTGAGGATATTTATTGAAACATTTTTGCAATGACAAAATAACTGAAACAACCTAAACATTCACAAATATGACGTTAGTACATATACAAGCAAATTAATGAGGTTGATCTTTATAGATCCACATTAAATAGGAGTCCCAGGGACTTCCCTGGTGGCACAGTGGTTAAGAATCCGCCTGCCAATGCAGGGGACACAGGTTCTATCCCAGGTCCGGGAAGATCCCACATGCTGTGGAGCAACTAAGCCCGTGCGCCACAACTGCTGAGCCCGTGCTCTAGAGCCTGCGAGCCACAACTACTGAAGCCTGTGCATCTAGAGTCTGTGCTGCACAACAAGAGAAGCCACCTCAATGAGAAGCCTGCGCACCGCAACAAAGCGTCGCCCCTGCTCTCTGCAGCTAGAGAAAGCCCGAACGCAGCAAGAAAGACCCAATGCAGCCAAAAATAAATAAATTAATAAAAAAAAGACAGTAAGCACTACAAAATATCAGCTATTATTATATAAGAAATTGTACAAATTTAGGTATCTAATTTATTTATACATATATGTATATATATGCAAAATAAGCACCAAATAATATTCTTAATTTCTGGATATGTGATTTAAGGAAGAAAAAGTCATATTCAATTTTTTATTTATTCAATTATGTCTCAACTGATTTTTTTACTTTTAGTTAATTGAATTTTATATAGTTTCTAACACATAGCAATTATGTTCTTATAAGTAAACTATTGGATTTATGAATAAAGCCCATAATTAAATAATTTAAATATTTAATTTTATTTAACAAGACAGAAGATGAAGAATACAACAAGATGAAAGAAAGCAGATAGAATTAATACAGATGAAAGTGGAAATTAATGGCAAAAAAATGAAGCTATCAAAAAATACAAAACAATGGGTGGATCTTTTAAATCAACTACAAAACAGATAAATGACATCAAGGAAAATAGAGAAATGAAAAGTATACAATAATATAAATGAATTAAAGAAAAATTACAGTTATGGAGAACTTTGAATGAAACTGAATACAGAAAATATTAATGAAATGATTACAACACTAACTGAAATCTCAAAATTGTCAGGTAGTATATACAAAGACGTAAGCACATGCTGAGGAATGGAATTGGAACTATGACTGAAATCTCCCCAAATCAAAAAACTCTAGGGTTTCTGCTTACAATTTTGAACTAGGACCAGAGTAGTCACAGACTGCTTTTCCTGACAAAAGGGAAAAAAATAAATGTATCGAACTGGATGCCTTTATACTGGCCCAGAGAATGTCTTTATAATTTTAACTGGTTTGGTTAGAGGGAATTCAGTTCTCAAATATAAAATCACCCCTGGCTACCTCTAAGGGTACAGAAGCACAGAAAGTGATAGTAATATGTAAAAACCTGATAAATATCTACAGAGATCTAGGACAACCAAGTTCTTTGAAAAGCCAATTATGAGGCAGTTAATGAACCAATCAGCCAGACAAATTTTTCCTCTTTTAGCTAATCGGGGGGGAAAAAAGTGGTCTATATTGCAAGGATTGTTAAAGCGTTCTCTTAATTTAAATGATAGGTCGTGCTATTAATTTTAAAGATTTTTTTTTCTGACAGGATAAATTTATGCATGGCACAGAGTAAAGAGCAGACTGTAGGTTTAACCTGCTGATGTCTCTCCCTGGTATTCAAGAGCAACAAACGTTGCTTAAGACAAATTTCTAGTATGGAGGACTACTTACACTTCTCTACAAGTACTCCTGCTGTGTTGTTCTGTCTGTAATGGAATCCATGGGGACCGAGAGGGGCTTCATTCCTATCTGTAACCCAAGTCTCTGTACACATACTAAGTATAGACAACCCTAAAAACATCTCCATTTAGGAGCTCAGAAGGTCTCCTCTGAAAGATGGCTACACATTCTCATTCTGAGTCACAGTCTGGTACATTCTGGATTTCTGCACTTTGTCTTGCTTGTTCAGGTCAGAAAGCCCAGAAACCTGCAGTCGGAAAAGGTCTCTAACTGCAGTTCTAGCTACATAGGCAAATGACAGGTGACAATACAGTGAGATTACTCTCACTGTATTATTAGGTGTCATTTCCTCACCTGGTAAACTCAGGAAGAAACTCAATTTGTCATGAGTGACAGAGGGGAAAGGCAAAATCTGATTGTCAGGCCACTGGAAGTGGCATTAGTCAAGTCTCAGTGGGTGCCAGCTGCTTTAGCAGCCAGACACTGCCAGGTCACATAAGGATCAACCCCTCATGAGTGCCAGCAGATGAAGTTCTCAGGTCATTAGGAAAGAATTCTGTCACTTCTAGTGAAGACCAGTAAAGGATCCTAAAGTGAAAAATAAATATATTTTAAGAGGTCTAATTCTAACTTGAAAAATGTCTGTTCTGTGCACCAGTCCAAAAAAGAGAGAAAATATTATAAATAAAAGTACATAAGTTCTAATCAAAAGATATATGATTCCCTATGATTTTCTAGAAAACCACAGAATGAAAAATTAAATATATCAAAGTTGATTAAAAGCATGCAAAAATCCAAATAGACCATTCCTGCAGAGAGACAGGAAAAATTTATCCCTTAGAGTATTTCAGGAACAGTTTCAGACAATTTATTCCAAGATTTCCAGTAGCAGACAGTATGCACATCCTTCAAACTGACACTTGAAACAATTGATATGTAAAACAATTGAATATGTAATCAGAAAAAAATCCCATTCATGGGTTTCCCTGGTGGCGCAGTGGTTGAGAGTCCTCCTGCCGATGCAGGGGACATGGGTTGGTGCCCCGGTCCAGGAGGATCCCACATGCCGCGGGGCGGCTGGGCCCATGAGCCAGGGCCGCTGAGCCTGCGTGTCCGGAGCCTGTGTTCCGCAACGGGAGAGGCCACAACAGTGAGAGGCCCACGTACCGAAAAAAAAAAAAAAAATCCCATTCATAATAGTAATGCATTCTATCAACTGCATAGCAATAAAATTAACAGTGAATGGTAGAAATTATAAAACTTAGCTGAACAACATAAATAAAACTTGGGAAAATGGAAACCTACATCTATATCAGTACATTAAAACACCCGTTTGGGCTTCCCTGGTGGTGCAGTGGTTGAGAGTTCGCCTGCCAATGCAGGGGACACGGGTTCGTGCCCCGGTCCGGGAAGATCCCACATGCCGCGGAGCAGCTGGGCCCGGGAGCCATGGCCACTGAGCCTGCGCGTCCGGAGCCTGTGCTCCGCAACGGGAGAGGCCACAACAGTGAGAGGCCCGCGTACCTCAAAACAAAACAAAACAAAACAAAAAAACACACCCATTTGTTTCCAAAATTAATCTAAAATTTCATTGAAATATTCAAAAATTCCAGAATGTTTTTCATATAATTTAATAAGATATTTGTAAATTTTCTGGAATTGAAACTGAATAAAATATCTACTTTTAAAATTTTAGCAAAACCTTAGAAAAATGAGGCAGACCTTACCCCATATACTATGAAAATATTTATAAATACTGATTTCAGAAAAATCTTTCGATTGAATTGTTGTATTAAAAAGAAATGTTTAACTTTGTGCATTTTTCTGGAAATATAATATTTCCAGAAAATTTTTATAGGAAATATTTAGTTGCATCTGATTTTAAGTAGCTTTGAAAAACACCCTTTAGATCAAGTGTATAAATCATACTTAATTTTGTAAATTGATTCTCAGAGCTTAGAAAGATATAGAGTTAGCATAATAAGGTTAATTTTTAAATTTCTAAGCTCCTATCAAACATAAGAGAGAATAAAACTGACTGGAAAATAAAGAGGAGAAAGGTGTCTCATAAAACATATCAAAGGATTTCTAACCTTCATCTAATACACCAAAATTGTTTAAATTCAGTTACCTACACAAATCTTCAAGAACAACTAAAGACGCTGCATTTCCTCTCTTCACTTAGAAACTCATGGCAAATACGGGGAAGAAAACTATTATCAAAACATATATGGGAGATTGGTTCAAGATGGCGGAGTAGGACGTGCGCTCACTCCCTCTTGCGAGAGCACCGGAATCACAACTAACTGCTGAATAATCATCAACAGGAAGACACCGGAACTCACCAAAAACGATAGCCCACATCTAAAGACAAAAGAGAGGCTGCAGTGAGATGGTAGGAGGGGCACAATCATAATAAAATCAAATCTAATAATTGCTGGGTGGGTGACTCACAAACTGGAGAACAATTATACCACCGAAGTCCACCCACTGGACTGAAGGTTCTGAGCCCCACATCAGGCTTCCAAACCTGGGGGTCTCCCAATGGGAGGAGGAATTCCCAGAGAATCAGACTTTGAAGGCTAGCCAGATTTGACTGCAAGACTTTGACAGGACTGGGGGAAACAGAGACTCCACTCTTGGAGGGCACACACACAGTCATGTGTGCATCAGGACCCAGGGGGAAGGAGCAGTGACCCCACAGGAGGACAGGACATTTGTCCACCAGAGACCTCCCAGCTCCATGTAATATCAAACGGCGAAAGCTCTCCCAGAGATCTCCATCTCAACGCTAAGACCCAGCTCCACTCAACGACCAGCAAGCTACAGTGCTGGACACCCTATGCCAAACAACTAGCAAGACAGGAACGACAATTTTACCTTATGATTGGCAATAAGTAAGGACATACAAGCAAAGTACCCAAGAGACTAAACCTTTGTAGCAGGCACACAATTTTGCTGTCCAGCATTCATCTCACATCTGCCAGGCTAACTGTACCCTGGGGATATCCCTTGGGGAATCTCTCCTCTCTTGTTTGAAACACAGCTATTTCACAGTGACATTCATTCCAATCTCAGAATCAGTGCCAAGGTCTCAATTAAACACTTGGCCTCCGGGACTGTTATATAACCCAATTCAGCCATGGCTAATTTTGAAGATGTTTAGTGGGAATCTGGGAGAGAAAATTCTTCACTCTCCTCACTGTGGTTTCAGGAGTGAAATATTCTCTTCCCACTGGACCTGAGCAAGAAAGTTTTAGCCCACAGAAGCTCTTAGCAGCTAACTACTGAAGTAATCATTGTGAAAGGCAGAGAGGAAAACTGGAAAGAAACTACGCCTTTTATAAAATCTTCAGCCAGGTAACTTCTTACCTAACTTTTGGTTTTCTATTTGTGTAAGCCAATCAATCACCATTATGCTTTAAGCTGGTTAAATTGGGCTTTTGTAAGTATATTTGCAAACTTGTAATAACTTGCAAATAAAATAATTCTGAATGACACACATTTTCTGTTTCTTTGATCTATACATATATATCATTCTTTAAATAGCAGATACAGGCCTTTAGTTAGTAAGCAAAAGCAATGACTTAAGAATGAACCAAACAAGTGTAAACTCCTTAGTAACGGTTTTCATTTGTTGCAGATCACTTAGTCTTTCATTGTGTAAGTTTTTCCCACTTTATTAACTTTAACTTAATTTTTTAATGATGTATTAACAGTGGTTATTACTTCAACAATTTTTCTTAATGGTTAAAATGGTAAATTTTATGTTACGTACGTTTTGTCACAAAAAAAATTTTCAAAATAAAAATTTTCCTGAAGAGTTGATAACAGAAAAGTGGGGAGGGCTGAGCATTGGCCTTGGGGACTTGAGGGTTGAAAAGAAACTTGCAGATGTCCTTTTGGTTGACTTTGAATAGAGAAAGGACACTGGGGTGTGGCGTGCCTGGTGGGTTTCCTTTGCCCTCCCCTAAACTCCGAGCCCAGGCGTCCACCACTTCCCACCACCCTCACTGTTCTGCACACTGACCTCAGCTGGACCACCAGATGGGACCCCTGCTGGCCTGGGGCCTGCGAGTGATGGGGGCTGGGGTGCCCGCAGTCCCCCAGTAGCGGCGGCCCCCAGCCCCAAGGAGGATGTGACCCTTTCACAGGCAACTAGCTGGGTCCGCATGGACTCTCCAGTTGCTCCATCTCCACAGTGGCAGGAACATGGGAAGCTGAGAGTCCACGTCGCAGGTCACGCCCCTCGACGTCACAGGTCACATCCTCTGCTGCCCGAGGCCACGTCATGACCTCTGACTTCGCAGGGCATGCTCACTGGTGGCATTATGTCCTTACGGACCCCTGTAGGCAGGCATCCGCGTTTCCCCGCCGTGTTGTGCTCAAGGCCATGGAGTGTGGTGCTTCCGCGAGGAAGCTGGTCCTGGTGCCAGTGGGTTCCCTGTGCAGGTGCCTGGTGGGGGCTGAGAGGACCTTTTCCACCATCCTGCATTCAACTCGGGCAGCAGCTCCCTGGAGGGAGACACACCCACGGGTGAGTCCCGGTGACCCCTGCGTCGCACGTAGATTGTCCTTGGAAATGGACTCTGAGCCCAGCTCAGATCCCAGATGTGCTGGGCCAGTGTCTGTTATATGCTCTGGATCCCGTGATTGGGACGAGGTTCCCTGGCCTCCCATCTCTGGGAGGCTGACCCTGGACCACACTTGGTCCCGCCATCGTTCTGAGCAGGCAGCTGCTGTGGGGGACGATCAGGAGGGGGCCAGC
This sequence comes from Mesoplodon mirus, assembly GCF_964341445.2. Lineage (NCBI taxonomy): Eukaryota > Metazoa > Chordata > Mammalia > Artiodactyla > Ziphiidae > Mesoplodon > Mesoplodon mirus. The sequence goes on from NC_138978.1 coordinate 187,024,273, forward strand.
CGGGAAAACGATGGTCGGACGCCAGAGTGTCTGTGTTTCTCCCTGTTTCCTGCGCACCCGGGGAAGGCGTGTCTCTTGGAACCTGAACGCAGGCAGGTGAGTTTCCTGTGCTCTCCTCTGCCTAGTGGCTGGGTTGGGTGACACCGGCCATAAATTCACATTTCTCATTGAGACCCACTGAGTCTGTTTCAAACAGTAGCCTCAGAAAAACACAAAAAGCGTAATACAACAACTAGTGGATACATTTCACATTTCAACAAATATCTCTGAGTGCTGTTTGTGTCAGGCCTTGTTCTTAGCCCCAGGGATACAGCAGTGAACAAGGATGAAACCCCGTCCTTGTCAGCATGAGTGTGGGGAGGAGGGGAGACAAACAAAAATGCATAAACAATTACCTAAATAGACATTTCTACAAAGAAGACATACAGATGCTCAACATCACTAATCATTAGAGAAATGCAAATCAAAACTACAATGAGGTATCACCTCACTCTGGTCAAAATGGGCATCATCAGAAAATCTACAAACAACAAATGCTGGAGAGGATGTGGAGAATAGGGATACAGCCACTATGGAGAACAGTATGGAAGTTCCTTAAAAAACTAACAATAGAATTACCATATGACCCAGCAATCCCACTACTGGGTATATACCCAGGGAAAACCATAATTCAAAAAGAGTCATGTACCACAGTGTTCACTGCAGCTCTATTTACAATAGCCAGGACATGGAAGCAACCTAAATGTCCATCAACAGAGGAATGCATAAAGAAGATGTGGCACATATATACAATGGAATATTACTCAGCCATAAAAAAGAATGAAATTGGGTCATTTGTAGAGACGTGGATGGACCTAGAGACTGTCATACAGAGTGACGTAAGTCAGAAAGAGAAAAACAAATATTGTATATTAATGCATATATCTGGAATCTAGAAAAATGGTATAGATGGTCTTATTGGCAAAGCAGAAATAGAGACACAGACGTAGAGAACAAACGTAGGGACACCAGGGCAGGGGGATGAATTGGGAGATGGGTATTAAATGGTTACACTATTGTATATATACACTATTGATACTATGTATAAAATAGACAACTAATGAGAACCTCCTGTATAGCACAAGGAACTATACTCAATGCTCTGCAGTGACCTAAATGGGAAGCAAATCCAAAAAAGAGGGGATATATGTGTATGTATAGCTGATTCACTTTGCTATACAGTAGAAACTAACACAACATTGTAAAGCAACTATACTCCAATAAATTTTTTTTTTTTAAGTGCTGTGTCACAGATGGTGATGCATGCTATAAAAACAATGTAGGGAAGGCAGAAGGGAGAACTGGCAGTAAGGAGGACTGATTTTAATTAGTGTGATCCAAAAGGCCATACTAGTTAAATAGTGTTCTAGTACAACACGACATGTCATGTACTGGCCATATCCCTGAATTCTCAGATTTTTTTTTTTTCTGAAGTAATGCCATTATCTTGCTAAGAAGGGTATTATATGTAACTCTGTTGGTTTTTCTATTTACTTGATGTTACAAAATGTGCTGTGTATCAACAAGAATAAATTATTTATGTATTACTCCAAAGAACATTGAAAATTTATGAATTTCTATTAATCCCATTTTACTCTATTTTATTGTACTTGAGAGCTGTGACCTATCTAGAGATTTCAGATAAATTAAGCTAATTAAAGCATGGAAATAGAAGGGTGAAAATGGCATACACATAAATTGCTTAATGCAAATTTAAATTAATGAGTAAAGCAAATTTAGAAGTGCCCTGTTTTTATACAATTAATACACTGTTGTCTCTTTGCCAGTACAGTCAAGTCACAATTATCATATCCATAAAAAGTGTTTTCTGAAATTTGATTTTTATATGTTTTAATATTTAGAGGTTCAGGATAATTTTAACAGAAATACTTTCTTTTCAATTTTTCTGATGGACTGGTAGTTTATCTTAGGGTTATACATTATAAAGCTTATTTTGTTAAATATCAATGTTTATTTTTAGTGAAATCACTTTGTAGTTTTGGTTTTTTTGTCTGTAGCACACACAGACATACATATGCTTAAGATATTAATTTTATTATATAAACACATAATTAGTAAAGTAGGGAAATGCAAAAAGAAAGGTGTGGAATAAAATAAACAAATTAATGCTGATTAAAAAGCATATGGAGGAAAATGAAGAGACGAACAATGGCAAGCTAAGAATTAAAGATGTATTTAGATGTTTCCTTGGATACTTAAGTGTATCCAAGGAAACACACATACATATGTGCATACATACATACACACACACAAACACGTACATGTACATCATTTAAATACATTGTCATAGCCTGTGTTTCTATTAGTAGAGTTTCCTTCTTTTTTCTGGCTTTATTGAGGTAAAATTGACAAATAAAATTTTTACATATTTAAGGTGAATAACATGATATAATATGTATACATCATGGAATGATTACCACAGTCAACATAGTTAACACATCTTTCACCTCACAGTTACTATTCTTTGCGTGTGTGTGTGTGTGTGTGTGTGTGTGTGTGGTGAGAATACTCAAGATCTACTCTCTCAGCAGATTTCAAGTATACAATATAATATTATGAACTATAGTCAGCATGCTGAAAATTAAACCCCCTGAACTTATTCATCTCATACTAAGAGTTTGTACTGTTTGACCAACATTTCCACATTTCCTCCATCCACCAGTTTCTGGCAACCACAATTGTATGAGTTTAGCTTCTTTAGATTCCACACATAAGTGAGATCATACAGTATTTGTCTTCCTCTGTCTTCCTTATTTCACTTAGCATAATGTCCTCCAGATTCATCCACATTGTTGTAAATGGCAGAATATTTTTTTCATGGCTGAATAATATTCCGTTGTATTATATGTATACTACATTTTCTTTATCCATTCATCTGTTGTTGCACACTTAGGTTGTGTCCATATCTTGGCTACTGTGATTAATACAGCAATGAATATGGGAGTATAGACATATCTTGGATATCCAGATTTCATTTCTTTTGGATATATACCCAGAAGTAGGACTGCTGGATCATATGGTCATTTTACTTTTACTTTTTAAGACATCTCCATACTGTATTCTATAGTGGCTGTATCAATTTACATTCACATCAACAGAGTGCAGGGTTCCTTATCTCCACACCCTCATCCACGCTTGTTATCTCTTGTCTTCCTGATAATAGCTATCATAACAAGTGTTAGGATTGTGCTTTGACTTGCATTTCCCTGATGATTAGTGATGGTGAGCACCTTTTCATATACCTCTTGGCCATTTTTATCTCATTGGAAAAATGTCTATTTGGGTCCTTTGCCATTTAAAAATTGGATTATTTGTGGTTTTGCTATTGAGTTGTATGAGTTACTTACATATTTTACCTATTAACCTTTATCAGATATATGGTTTGCAAATGTTTTCTCCCAATACGTATGATGCTTTTTCATTTTTTGTTGATTGTTTCCTTTGCTGTACAGAAGCCTCTTAGTTTGATGTAGTCTCATTTGTTTATTTTTGCTTTTGCTGCCTGTGTTCTTAATGTCATATCCAAAAATCATTACCAAGACCAAAATCAAGGAGCTTTTTCTCCATATTTTCTTCTAAGAGTTTTATGATTTCAGATTTTACATTTAAGTCTTTAATCCATTTAGAGTTTAGTTTTGTGTATGTTGTAAGATAAGGGTCCAATTTCATTATTTTTTGTGTGTGAATATTCAGGTTTCCCAACACCATTTATTGAAGAGACCATCATTTTCTCCTTGTGTATTCCAAATTGGAAAGGAAGAAGTTAAATAGTCCCTGTTTGTAGATTATGTATATTGAAAACCCTAAAGACTAAACACACACACACACACACACACACACACATACTGTTAGAACTAAAAAATGAATTTGGTAAAGTTGCAGGATACAAAACTAACATATAAAAACATCAGCCACATTTCTACACACCTACAATGAGCTATCAAAAAGAAATTAAGAGAACGATGTCATTTATAATAACAGCAAAAAAGAATAAAATACTTAGGAATAAATTTAACTAAAGAGGTGAAATATCTATACACTGAAAGCTACAAGACTTCGATGAGAGAAATTGAAGACACAAAAAAATGGAAAGGTATCCCGTGTTCATGGATTAGAAGAATTAACATTGTTAAAATGCCCACAGTACCCAAAGCAATGTACAGATTCAATGTAATCCTTATCAAAATTCCAATGGCATTTTTCACAGAAATAGAAAAACAACCCTAAAGGTTTTATATAACCACAAAACCAAGCAATCTTGAGAAAGAACAACAAAGCTGGAAACATCACACCTCCTGATTTCAAACTACATGTCCAGAGTTTAGCTAAGCAACAACACGGTAGCTGCCTTGGCATCCACTTTGTTTGGCCAAGCAGCCTGCAGTGACCTTAAACTGGCACTAGCCCCCTTCTGCAAGCACATTACCTAGGTAGCAGCCTGCAGAGTAAGCAAATGTAAACAAATGTAAGTTCCTGATATGACATCCCAGCAGTCCTTCTGATCAACAGTATCACCTGCTTCTCAGAGCCTTCCCTTTATGTGCTCTTTAGATAAGACCCCCATTGGGCTTACCAAAACCCTGCTCTTTGGTATGAATTGACCAATCTGGACTTAGCAGGGGAATCCCGAAGCACTCCACCCATAGACACTAATCAAGTCACATGCCCCAGGTCTGCACTCTGCCTTGACCTCCCAGTGCAGCCCCTGGAGGTGAGTGAGGTACTTCTCTATTTCAGTTCCTCCTGTGGTCTGCTGTTGAACCATGGCTCACCTTCTCTGGAACCCTGTGCTCCACACTTAGTGTTAATTTGACAAATTTATAACACTCTCTTACAAAGCTACAGTAGTCAAAATACTATGGTACTGGTATAAAAACAGAAACCTAGACCAATGGAACAGAATAGAAAGCCCAGAAATAAACTCATGAATATGTGGTCAACTACTCTTTAACAAGGGTGCCAACAATATTAATATTAGTAGAGTTTTTGAATTAAAGAAAATAACTTAGGTAAACAATATTAGATCAAGAATTACTGAAATCTGAGACTTTGTTTCCATTAGCTTTTAATCTATATTCTTATATCCCTGTGAGTTTTCATTACAAGCAAGGAAATTTATCACAAGCCTATGTGATTCCCATATATTTTGTCATGAACTTTTAAAAAAAATAACATGCTCTCAATCCATTTGTAAATTCAAACACCTTCAAAACTCCTTCCAAAATCATCAACCAAATTATACTTTTGAAATTGTACCTACACTTGCCAATCACTTCTTAACAAATCATGTCGCTGGTTATCAGGTTAGTATATTCTATATTTCACCCTGATTACAACAACAGTTTTAAGTGCCAAGAATTCTCTGTAGTTTGGATTGCTTTAACTCATAGCTGTCTGTCAGTTAATTACGACTGTCTCATCACCATTTTAAGTTTTATAGTAATTTCTAATTAAAAATAGTTTTAATGTTTTTCTCTATTCCATAAATTGTCTGTTTCCTATAAATTAAGAACCAGATTAATCATTACAGATAAGTGTGGTAGACTTTTTTTTGAAGGTAGGAAGGTCTTTCCCAGTTAGATTGTAGATTTATATCAAATTATTTTTATCAAATTATTTTTATCAATAAAATGAAGTATGTCTTCTCTCCTATGAAGAAGAACTCATATAAACCTGAAAATTATGCTAGTATTTTGTTTCTACTTTGTAATTACTCTGCTTATATTATCCTAAACTTGTGTTTATCTTTACTTTTCCTATCCAGGAATGAAATATAATTTTAACATCAAAAGCCATACACCATTGTCTGAATTGTTTTTCCCATTATGACTAAAATATTTGAAGATATGAAAATGCTTTGGGGTCAAAATCCTAATAAAAGTCAAATAGTATAGGTTTTTACCTATACAATGCCAGTATACCTGACTGACAAATATATTTAGATAATTTAAATAATTTCAAAGTATCTACTCTTTTGTGATTCTCTACATATTTGCCTTTCTGAAAACAAATCATATGAATTAAATAGTTCATATTTTTGCTGCTTTTTGAAATAATGTGTGACCATTGCTCATCTGTAAAATAGTAATAATGATTTTGATCTTATTTGACCATAGTTAGTATTTCCTTTATTTAATTAAAATATTTTACTTAAAATATTTTTCTTGCTCTTAAGGCCCTATTTTTCATGCATTTTGGTTTTAAGTTACCTTAACATAAGTTTACAGGCAGTTGGTAACATTGTAAATTGATTTTAAAAGGCAAAAGATGTTTCTTTTTGATTCATCAGTATTTAAATACTGCAAAAATACTTATTATTTGTTAAACTAAGTGGCATTGCTTACTGTGTAAAATTTACATTCCATTTTTTTCACACGTTGAGGGAAATCACACTTGAACTTGATAAAATGACCTATTCATTGTAAACTTTACATTTAGCTATGAGATTCAAATGTATTCAAACATATACTACCTTGAGGCCTTAAGGAGAAAAAACATTTTGCTAAATATAAAGACATCAGTTATCCCATGAACAATGTTTGATGTATACTTCAGTGATGGCCATATTTATTCTGTCTGCTTAACTATCTGTAAGTTCTCATCCTTCATTGACAATCATTCATTAAATTACTTATATTCTGTTAAATATTTTGAACATGCTGAATGACTTAAAGGCCTACAGAGTATTGAAGTAAGGTAAAGAAAGCCTAAATTCAGACAGAATTTTACTGACTTAAGCTAAAAGACTATACTTAAAAAGACATTTTACTTTTTACCAGTCTCTTTCAACATCTTCAAGAAGACTTTGCAAAATGGCTTTTGTACATTATAAAGTTGAATAGTACTTATTTTATTATAGGTCTCTACAGTCAAGGAGAGAGCCTTTTAATTTTCTTTGTTGACAGACCTGAAGCCAGAATTCAAATAAACAGAAAGGGCTTCTTCCTATGCCTCTTAGAAAAAAAGAAAAACAAAAACTAAGTAACATAGAAATAGTGTATGTACTCTGGAAACTGAGGTAAATGAGAAGCAAAACCAGAAAGTCAATCACTATTTTTAAACATCTAGTCAAGGGGATGATGAGACTCACAAAGCACAAATTACCATCGTAAACAGAGAGGAGCTCACTTAAGACATGGTTCTTCAGGTGATGACAGGGTAAAAGAAATATCTACAAATCAATTTAAATTGTTTTTATTTTCTGATGATGGTTTGAGACAGAGCCCAGGCTACTTGCATGACACTTGTAAAGATGGCACAGTCAGTAAAACATTGATCTCTGACTTCTCTACCTTCCTTTGGTTCAGTAATAGGCCAGGTTTACAAATCAGAGGGACTTTAGCTTATTCAGTTTTTAATAACTATGTATCATTATTCCAGTGTAACAAAGAAAGGTATAATCCCTATGAAAGTAAGTTACTTTTAGGTCAACTGGTTTTAGAGTAGTGAGCTTCTGGTTTGAACCAAGGCTGTATCACATCAAACCTCATACTAACATCCTATCAGACCATAGCATCAACTTCCAGAATTCCAGAGAAGAAATGAGAATTTGGTCACTGCTAATCATACACTACATTAACATGAATCCTGTTTTGATGCACAAGAAAACCTCGAAGGATTTTAGAGCACTTTCTCTTTTTTTAAAAAATAAATTTATTTATTTAATTACCTAAAAGTACATTACATACAGCACATACTGAGAATAGTACCCCCAAGGCATTGCTTGTATTTTAACTAAATGACCTTGGAATAAAAATAGTCACAAATCTACAGTAGACACTTGTCATTTCACGGTACATTAAAGAAGTTTTTGACAGAATTCTAATACCTTTGTTCATGTGAGACTGTGTTATGGAACATATATATCACTTGATTTCCCAAAACGTCTAAAAGTATATTTTATATTAAAATCCTAAAACTTATACATATTTATGACAGCAATATTGGTAATTGCATACAAAATCAAAGGAAATTTTTTAAATTTCTCCTAGTCATAGCAGCCAGGAAAATATATACCATTAACATATGAACATGTAAATATATCTCCTTCTAGTAATTATATTTATATCTATACTTATATTTATAGATATTTATGCAAAATTAATTCTGGGACACATATCTCATTTATTACCAAGTTTATTTTACTTATTTTAATATATTTATCTTATTTAAATGTTTTTCAAAACTATTTTATTATATATTCATATTTATCTTTATTTTGTGTTTGCTTATACAGTATCTAGTTAAATATACTTGTTTGTGGGATATTCAGGGTTCTTTTCTAATATTGCTACTATAAATTCTACATTGAACAATAAACTTGCATATAAATGAATTTTTTTTAATCACAAAGAGAAGATAAATACGATCCTAAGGATTATTACTGATCCCAGCATTATTAAAGCAGAAAATTTTATCAAAAATAGGAAAATATATTTAAATAGTAAAGGATATGCATACAGGAGAGCACAATCAATATGCAAGCATAAATCTTAAATAACTGTTTGCCAGGTGAGTGCTGCATTTCAAATACTTTGCCAGGTGATTAAAATTTCGCTTGGCAAGTTTCAAAAGCACCTGGTAGAAGATGCTAAGATGGAAACCAGACACACTTCACACTTTCTATCTGAATTTGTTAAAGTGCATTTGAGTGAAAAGTAGAAATGAAGTAGAAATCTCACATAGCTGCTTGCTATGCAGTGGATAAGTAAAAATATAAATGGCAGAACCTCAGGAGGTGTAATGCACTTCAAATTGAGTGCAGGGTCTGCATGTGTGGAAAATGGACAGGTCTGACCCAGTATTTTTTAAGGCTTACCTTACATCTTATAAAAACTCAGAAATTTTATCATACAGAAAAAGAACTTCCTCTTTCTATAGCATTTCATTTAAAAACCTACCGTCTCAGTTCCTCACGTAAGAACATTTGCAAAGCTTATCAACTAGACCAGCAATATCTACAATATTTATAAGTAAATATTTGATTTAAAAAAAAAAAAAAAGACTTTAGTCCTCAAGAAGACACAGAAATGTTCTTACTTGTGTCCAACAGTTCCATTTCGTGGTCAGTCGTCCAAATATATGTTGTGATTTTATTTTATTTTTACATAATATGTAATAGAATCATTGATGTCTAAGAGAAAATATATTCAAATTAATTTGTGTATAAATTTTAGTACTTGGATTTTACATTTTAGTTATAATACTGTATGGTTTTCAGAAAAGCAATTATGTTTTATCTCATTATTTTCACACAACCCTGTGAAGTAAGCAGTTATTATTATCCCCTTGGAACGGTTAAAATAATTGTAACCAAAGAAAGTTTTATGTGACTGAGTCAAAGTTAAACAACTTGTAAGCAGTGGATGGGAGACATAAAAGTGGTTTTCTGGGGAATTCCCTGGCAGTCCAGTGGTTAGGACTTGGCGCTTTCACTGCCCACGACCAAGGTTCAATCCCTGGTAGCCAAAAAAAAAAAAAAAAAAATGCTTTTCTGGCCACTATTCTTACGCTATTTCTTGCAAACATTTGAGTCAAGAAAAACTAAGTTCTGTCAAAAAAAAAAAAAAAGTTAGAAGAATAAAGCCAAGGAAGATATGAATGGTTTTTTAAACTATCATTTTATATTCTTAGCACATTTTATGTATATGCCTAATAAGGCAAAAAATCCAGAGGGTATAGCTTTAGTTAAATATTTTAGAAGTGTTTTTGTATATTTAAAAAGCTGAGCATTAGAGAAATTAGGTGAGATAATTACCTTTATAATCAAGTACCTATATCTGTGACATTGATTTGTGGCAATAAACTACATGTCAAAATTAATTTATACATTTAATTTAAATGTTCTGGATAGAACACAGGGCTCTCAAGAGATTCCATGTAATTTAAAAGTGTATAACTTGGTAATAAAATGGCATACTTAATATTTGTAAACTAATACAAAAAACTGATAAAGCCAGAAAATGGTGGATGATTGCCACATTCATCACATAAGGGTTCTTTATAAATAAAACAATGTAAATTTTCTGAGAGTAGGGAAAAAAATGCTTGAGCATCAGCAGGCAAATCAGCTTGCACAGGGGATTGCTATAAAGGGCTTGATGTCTCAGCATTTCTCCTCTCGGTGGAAAGAGACCTATTTTCGAATTAAAGCTCGCTAAACAGATAAAGGTTGAACTTTTCAACTGCAAAGTAGGTATAGGAATTGCTCCCTGCTTTTACTAAGACAAGCAGTAAAATTTTACTACACACACCACCAATTGGGCTTTTCAGCATTAAATACCAGAGAGTCTATTGTGTGGCTGTCTGCAGTATAAATGAGGGCTGGAGAGGGAAGCAGTAAACAGGCATCTCAAATTGTTCACAGGAAGGTGTAGAATCAAAAGGAGTAAAGCACCTGTTTTTCTTTGATGAGGTTTCTGACTTCTTGATATTTCAACTTTCATGTGCCAAAAGCACTCTATGTTAGAGGAGTGGAAAGAAAGGGTTGAATGAAAATTAGAAAAGTAAAAATTGGCGTTTGTATGGCTGGGCCAGATGTATAAAATCATTAGTTTTATCCCAGGGACAGAATTTTATGGAAAACAATAAAAACTACATAAAAGATTGCTGATAGAATCACTTTACTCTCTGTTAGCATTAGTTTAGATGTGTATGAGAGTGAATATGCACCAGGGAGAAGAAAGTATGGAGAGCTGGTTTTTTTTTTGACCATTAAGTTAATGGAGCTGATAAATGGAATTGTAACATTGACACTAAGTGACAGTCTTCTTCCTTTAAAATCTGCTGTTTCATTCTAGTTACTTCAACCTTGAATTTCTAATGTGTGAAGCTATTACATTTAATAGTTGTGTTTGGTGATTTTATGAGATTCCAAAGAATAATAAAAGAAATGCCACTTCTGCCTGAGTAAAGAAAGTTAAAACACATTAGTGAAATTTCAAATCTGTATCTACATATAATCGTTCATTTATTTAAAATAAAATCCATTTGCTTTTTCACACTGAAGATGAGAAAGAACAGTGTCATGTAGCCAGCGAAGGGGACTTATTTCTTCCTGTATTTAAAGAACCAAAGTAGAGAATGAAATCATTTTTTTGTTTTCACATAATTGTTCTTTTCCTGGGAGGGCAAAACATATCCATGAGTATTTTCCTGGAGAGAGAAACTTGGTCCTTTTCTATAACTTTTCATATGTAAACCTAACATACATTAAAAAAATAGTAACTAATACTTATGGCCTATATAGATTTAAATGAAGAAAATTTAATCACATGATTTAGAGAGAGTACAAATAAAATTTTCTCTGTCAGTAGTCTTGGAAATGTGTTGTTTGACATGAAGGATAATCACTGGAGTTCTCTTTGTTAGATCTACTTGAATCCCAGTCAAATTATTGAATTAGGCATGTATGTTTTTGAGAAATTTAAATTCTTTATCATACTTTTATATCTCCACATATTTTTGAAAATAAGATTGTAACTTTTAATAACATTAATAAAAATCTAGTGCCAGATATTTTTTACAGGGAAAATTAATTACAAATCCAGGGAAAAATTTTCATGGATTTTTATATTAGAAAAAGAGCAACTCTGGCTTAAAAAAATGAGATATGTTCACAAGAAAATAAGAAAGGAAGGAAGGAAGAGAAGGAGGGAGGGAGGGAGGGAGGAAGGAAGGAAGGGGCAAATATATCAAAAGCTAATCTTGAAATTGTACAATAGTAAGTATAGGTTACTCTTTTTTTAATTATAAATTTCAGAAGATTCAAGTTCTTAAAAATATAAAGCCAACTAAAAGAGTAAATAAACAAACTCAGGGAACAGCTGTATCCAAAAACTGCATCTTCCATACAAAAAAAAAAAAAAAAAAATAGACCAAAGGATTACTTCTGTAAAATTATTGTGTTCGTAAATGCTTGATTGGGGCGGGGGGGCGGGGAAGGGGGGAAGGGAGGAGTTATTTCTAATTTACATCCACATCTAGAAGGGAATATTGAAACTTGATCCAACTGTTGTGACTGAAAGTAAATAGGCTACACAACAAACATTTTATAAAGTGCAACATTAAATAAACACAAGCTAATGCTGGCACAGTTGATTTATAAGTAAAACTTCAAATTGATTTATACTACAATTGTCTTTTTTTTCAAAGAACAATTTTCAATTGATTGTAAAACTAACTAGCATCAACGGATGATTTTACAACTTGGCTATATTTATCGATGAATAAGTGACTCTGGGTGTGTAGCTTGCCCGTTTTGAAGAGTGCTTCTCTGCAGTGCTTTTGTTTAGAATCTCTCAGCTGGACAGTCAACATATGAAAAATAGATGCCAAGACAGTGTCTAACCTTACTTTCATTTAATCATTCATTTATTTATATATCCATCTATTTATACACTTCCAGCATGAGTCCATAAGGATTTGAGGAGAAGAATTTTAACTAGTCTTTCTATTACATTTTGCTGTATAACAACTCCAAAACATAGAGGTGTAATACAACAACGATTTTAATTTTCTTACATGATTCCTTAGCATGGGCTGAGATCAGCTGGGCTGCCATCGTGGCGTGGCTGCGTCGGGCTGGAGGGTAGAGACTAGAATCAGCTGGCTTGCTGAAATGACTAGTGTATTGCTTTGAATAGTGCCCCCTCCCAAGTTCACGTCTGCCCACAACCTCAGAAGGCGACCTGTTTGGAAATAGCGTCATTACAGATACACTTTAGTTGATAAAATCAGGCCAGATTAGGGTCGTTCCTAAATCCAAAAACCGGTGTCTTTATAAGAGAAAGGAAAGAGGTTCATACACAGAGACACAGAGGAGACACACAGGGAAGAGTACCACGTGAAGATGGAGACAGAGGTTGAAATGAGCTGTGTAACAGCCAAGGATGGCCGGTAACCACCATAAACTAAGATTCTCCCTCCAAGCCTCCAGAAGGGAGCAGCCCCACTGACACTTGATTTCACATGTCCAGCCTCCAGAACTGTGAGAGAGTAGGTTTCTATTGTTTTAAGCCACACAGTTTATGGCACCCTGTTGCTGCAGCTCTAGGAAATGAATACAATGAGCCATCTCTTTCTCTCTTCATGTAGTTCGGCATCACTCCCTCCCTTTCATGTGGCTTCACCACCATGTCTCTCTACGTGGCCTCTCCGGCTAGAGAGATAAACTTCCCCCACGCTTGCTCAGGGTGCCCAAGTGCCCAAAGCAGAAGCTGTCAGGGTTATAAAGGCTGAGAACTCAAAGGGACAGAGTGTTATTTCTCCTAAATTTGATAAATTCAAGAAAATCTCAGGTCACACCCAGATCTGTAGGAGACTGTAGAAGAGATGAGCACCAACAGTTCTATATTCCATTAGTGGCCTCCAGTGTCAACAGTGTAGTAGTCTCCCTCACACAGTTAAAGATAACAAATGTCAATCGGGTGGTATGGATTAATCTATGTTGTAAAACTTCAAGGTTTTATGTCAGAATAAGAAACAGTCATGCTGTGAGACAGAAAGAACTCACAATTTAGCAAATTTTCCTTTGTACTATTCCATATCTTATTAGTATCTATTAAAATGAAAACTTTTTATTTGTTACACCCATATGAAATCTCCAAAATTTTGACTACTAGCGACCAAGGACAAGTCAAGTTGTATTGCTTTTGTCTTAATCATTCACATCTGACTTGAGAGCCCTTTAGTAACTAGACCAAAATTAATGCAAACACAAAAGCTGTTAAGTTCTAAGAATTTCCTTAACATCTCAATTGAGAAAGTCCATCGCTGGTTAACTATACAATGTGAAACTTTACAGTAAAGTGTAAAGATGACACTTAAAGATCATTTCCTTGCCTTCATGAAGCTTTCAATCTGTTAGATGCTACAGGCAATACCCAAGAGAAAAAATATCTAACAAAATTCCAGTAGCAGTAACTATGATGAAAAGTAAAGCAAAGTAAGTTATGCAAATTTCATTAGAGTTCACAAAAGTGTTTGCTGAGATGATAATTTGAGCAGAGATATGAATTAGCTAAGAGAATAAGACACTTGAAGATTTTGGAGAAGCTGCAGGCAGAGAAAATAGTGAGAACAAAAGCAAACAAATAGTAAGGATCCAGTAGCAGTTTCAAGAATTTGGGCAGCAACATTTCAATAGTTTTAACTGTGTCCAAAGACTGTCATTTCTATCATGCCTTAATCTTTTCTGATGTGCCAAAGCCACACTGACTCAGCTAAAGCTGCTATACAAATCCTTGTCAATTAGCTTACCATTTAACAGTATCTTCCAAAGGCACTAGATTTTTTTGATGGCTTTTAAATCTTGGCTGCCACAAAACATTTACTTCTTTAAAGATTTATTGGCAAAAATTGAGGCATTGCTCCAGTGAAGTTACCCTCACAACTCAGAATCAACTGAAAGAAATCTTATGTGTGCCTCCAAAGCCAATGATTCATTTCAATTCCATATGTAACATCCCAAATAAAGGTACCTAGAATTTTTTGGAAGGTCATAAATTACTGAAGTATAAGACCTATCACAGGACTTCCTTGGTGGCACAGTGCTTAAGAATCTGCCTGCTAACACAGGGGACACTGGTTCGAGCCCCAGTCTGGGAGAATCCCATGTGCCACAGGGCAGCAAAGCCCGTGTACCACAACTATGGAGCCTGCACTTTAGAGCCCGTGAGCCACAACTACTGAAGCCCAAATGCCTAGAGCCTGTGCTCCACAACAAGAGAAGCCACTGCAATGAGACGCCTGCACACTGCAACTAGAAAAAGCCCATGCACAGCAAGGAAAACCCAACGCAGCCAAAAATAAACAAATAAATTCATTAAAAAAAAAAAAAAGATTTAAAAAAAAACCTATCATAAAAGTTGGATGAAATTCTAGTTCAAAACCATTACAGCTCTAAAATATGTTCTTTACCTGACCATCTCATTAAGTAGAATTACATTTCAAAGAGATATATATAAATACCTTTTTCTACAAAGTATTTACTCACAATGGGCATTATTGAGCTTATTATGCCAACTTTAAAATGGTTAAGAGGAAAACACCCAACAACTACAAGTACATTTTACTGTCACTTTTGTCAAGAAGAAACATATTTTCTTCAACAATTATTTCACTTTCTTTTATGTGGTGGTCATTATTCCAAATGCTTTGGTATTTTATGTGTTCATTTGATTAGTTTCCCCATAGAGTTCTCCTTACTTTCTGTCCCAACTTTAGTGCCTTCTGATCACTGAAATTATCGTGGCAAACTACTGTTCCCATCCTTGGAAAATTGCCCAATAAGCAGCAGCAGAGGCACCAAAGGCTGGATTAAAATTAAAGACAAAGAAAAACTATTGAAAGCAGCAAGGGAAAAGTGACAAATAACATACAAGGAAACTCCCCCTAAGGTTAAAAGCTGATTTCTCAGCAGAAACTCTACAAGCCAGAAGGGAGTGGAATGATATACTTAAAGTGATGAAAGGGAAGAACCTACAACAAAGATTACTCTACCAAGCAAGGATCTCATTCAGATTCTACGGAGAAACCAAAAGTTTTACAGACAAGCAAAAGCAAAGAGAATTCAGCACCAACAAACCAGCTCTATAACAGATGTTAAACGAACTTCTCTAAGTAGGAAACACAAGAGAAGTAAAGGACCTACGAAAACAAACCCAAAACAATCAAGAAAATGGTCATAGGAACATACATATCGATAATCACCTTAAACGTGAATGGATTAAATGCTCCAACCAAAAGACACAGGCTTGCTGAATGAATACAAAAACAAGACCCATACATATGCTGTCTACAAGAGACCCACTTCAGACCTAGGGACACATACAGACTGAAAGTGAGGGGATGGAAAAAGATATTCCATGCAAATGGAAATCAAAAGAAAGCAGAAGTAGCAATACTTATATCAGATAAAACAGACTTTAAAATAAAGAATGTTAAAAGAGACAAGGAAGGACATTACATAATGATCAAGGGATCAATCCAAGAAGAAGATATAACAATTATAAATATATATGCACCCAACATAGGAGCATCTCAATACATAAGGCAACTGCTAACAGCTATAAAAGAGGAAATCGACAGTAACACAATAATAGTGGGGGGACTTTAACACCTCACTTACACCAGTGGACAGATCATCCAAAATGAAAATAAATAAGGAAACAGAAGCTTTAAATGATACAATAGACCAGACAGATTTAATTGATATTTATAGGACATTCCGTCCCAAAATGGCAGATTACACTTTCTTCTCAAGTGCGCAGCATGGAACATTATCCAGGACAGATCACATCTTGGGTCACAAATCAAGCCTCAGTAAATTTAAGAAAATTGAAGTCATATCAAGCATCTATTCTGACCACAACACTATGAGATTAGAAATGAATTACAGGGAAAAAAAACGTAAAAAACACAAACACATGGAGGCTAAACAATACATTATTATATAACCAAGAGATCACTGAAGAAATCAAAGAGGGTATCAAAAAATACCTATAGACAAATGACAATGATAACACGATGATCCAAAATCTACAGGATGCAGCAAAAGCAGTTCTAAGAGGGAAGTTTATGGCTATACAAGCCCACCTCAAGAAACAAGAAAAATCTCAAATAAGCAATCTAACGTTACACCTAAAGGAACTACAGAAAGAAGAACAAAAAAACCCCAAAGTTAGCAGAAGGAAAGAAAACATCAAGATTAGAGCAGAAATAAATGAAATAGAAACAAAGAAAACAATAGCAAAGATCAATAAAACTAAAAGCTGGTTCTTTGAGAAGATAAATAAAATTGAAAAAGCATTAGCCAGACTCATCAAGAAAAAGAAGCAGAGGAATCAAATCAATAAAATTATAAATGAAAAAGAAGAGGTTACAAAAAACACCAAAAAAATACAAAGCATCCTAAGAGACTACTACAAGGAACTCTATGGCAATAAAATGGACAACCTGGAGGAAATGGACAAATTCTTAGAAAGGTATAACCTTCCAGGACTGAACCAGGAAGAAACAGAAAATATGAACACACCAATCACAGATAATGAAATTGAAACTGTGATTAAAAATCTTCCAACAAACAAAAGTCCAGGACCAGATGGCTTCACAGGTGAATTCTATCAAACATTTAGAGAAGAGCTAACACCCATCCTTCTCAAACACTTCTAAAAAACTGCAGAGGAAGGAACACTCCCAAACTAATTCTATGAGGCCCCCATCACCCTAATACCAAAACCAGACAAAGATACTACAGAAAAGGAAAATTACAGACCAATACCATTGATGAATATAGATGCAAAAATCCTCAACAAAATACTAGCAAACAGAATCCAACAACACATTAAAAGGATCATACACTATGATCAAGTGGGATTTATCCTAGGGATTCAAGGATTCTTCAATATATACAAATCAATCAATGTGATACACCATATTAACAAACTGAAGAAGAAAAACCATATGATCATCTCAATAGATTCAGAAAGAGCTTTTGACAAAATTCAACACCCATTTATGATAAAAACTCTGCAGAAAGTGGGCACAGAGTGAAACTACCTCAACATAATAAAGGGCAAATATGACAAACCCACAGAAAACATCATTCTCAATGGTGAAAAACTGAAAGCATTTCCTCTAAGATCAGGAACAAGACAAGGATGTCCACTCTCACCACTATTATTCAACATAGTTTTGGAAGTCCTAGCCACGGCAATCAGAGAAGAAAAAGAAATAAAAGGAATACAAATTGGAAAAGAAGAAGTAAACTGGCACTGTTTGCAGATGACATGATACCATACATAGAGAATCCTAAAAATGCCACCAGAAAACTACTAGAGCTAATCAATTAATTTGGTAAAGTAGCAGGATACAGAATTAATGCACAGAAATCTCTTGCATTCCTATACACTAATGAGGAAAAATCTGAAAGAGAAATTAAGGAAACACTCCCATTTACCACTGCAACAAAAAGAATAAAATACCTAGGAATAAACCTACCTAGGGAGACAAAAGACCTGTACGCAGAAAGCTATAAGACAGTGATGAAAGAAATTACAGATGATACCAACAGATGGAGAGATATACCATGTTCTGGGATTGGAAGAATCAATATTGTGAAAATGACTCTACTACCCAAAGAAATCTACCAATCCAATGCAATCCCTATCAAATTACCAATGGCATTTTTTACAGAACTAGAACAAAAAAATCTTAAAATTTGTATGGAGACACAAAAGACCCCGAATAGCCAAAGTAGTCTTGAAGGAAAAAAGCGGAGCTGGAGGAATCAGACTCCCTGACTTCAGACTATACTACAAAGCTACGGTATCAAGACAATATGGTACTGGCACAAAAACAGAAATATAGATCAATGGAACAAGACAGAATGCCCAGGGATAAACCCACACACCTATGGTCAGCTAATCTATGACAGAGGAGGGAAGGATATACAATGGAAAAAAGACATTCTCTTCACTAAGCGGTGCTGGGAAAACTGGACAGCTACATGTAAAAGAATGAAATTAGAACACTCCCTAACACCATACACAAAAATAAACACAAAATGGATTAGAGGGCTTCCCTGGTGGCGCAGTGGTTGAGAGTCCGCCTGCTGATGCAGGGGACATGGGTTCGTGCCCCAGTCCGGGAAGATCCCACATGCTGCGGAGTGGCTGGGCCCGTGAGCCATGGCTGCTGAGCCTGCGCATCCGGAGCCTGTGCTCCACAACGGGAGAGGCCACAACAGTGAGAGGCCCGCGTAACGCAAAAAAAAAAAAAAAAAAAAAAAAGGATTAGAGACCTAAATGAAAGACTGGACACTATAAAACTCTTAGAGGAAAACATAGGAAGAACACTCTTTGACATAAATTACCCCAAGATATTTTTTTGTTTCACCTCCTAGAGTAATGGAAATAAAAACAAAAATAAACAAAGGGGACCTAATGAAACTTCAAAGCTTTTGCACAGCAAAGGAAACCATAAACAAGATGAATAGACAACCCTCAGAATGGGAGAAAATATTTGCAAATGAATCAATGGACAAAGGATTAATCTCCAAAATATATAAACAGCTCATGCGGCTCAATATTAAAAAAGCAAACAACGCAATCCAAAAATGGGCAGAAGACCTAAATAGACATTTCTCCAAACAAGACATACAGGTGGCCAAGAAGCACGTGAAAAGCTGCTCAGCCTCCCTAATTATCAGAGAAATGCAAATCAAAACTACAATGAGATATCACCTCACACCAGTTAGAATTGGCATCATCAGAAAATCTACAAACAACAAATGCTGGAGAGGGTGTGGAGAAAAGGGAACCCTCTTGCACTGTTGGTGGAAATGTAAACTGATACAGCCACTATGGAGAACAGTATGGAGCTTCCTTAAAAAACTAAAAATAGAATTGCCATATGATCCAGCAATCCCACTGCTGGGCATATACCCAGAGAAAACCATAATTCAAAAAGACACATGCACCCCAATATTCATTGCAGCACTATTTACAATAGCCAGGTTATGGAAGCAACCTAAATGCCCATTGACAGATGAATGGATAAAGAAGATGTGGTACATATATACAGTGGAATATTACTCACCCAGAAAAAGGAACGAAATTGGGTCATTTGTTGAGATGTGGATGGATCTAGAGACTATCATACCGAGTGAAGTAAGTCAGAAAGAGAAAAACAAATATCGTATATTAACGCATATATGTGGAACCTAGAAAAATGGTACAGATGAACTGGCTGGATTCTTTTAACTCTTCCTTTCGTGTAGCATAGACTTAGATATTCTCTATGTATTCACTTGAATGTAAGCCGAAAGGAATTATGAAACCTTGAGATGACAAATTTTGCCATCTCTTTAACGTTGTAGAACAGATATAGAAAACGCACACACACATATATAAAATTATAGAATTTATTACTCGTTTATAAAATGAATATAGTGGGCTTCCCTGGTGGTGCAGTGGTTCAGAGTCCGCCTGCCAATGCAGGGGACACGGGTTCGTGCCCCAGTCCGGGAAGATCCCACATGCCGTAGAGCGGCTGGGCCCGTGAGCCATGGCTGCTGAGCCTGCGTGTCCAGAGCCTGTGCTCCGCAACAGGAGAGGCCACAACAGTGAGAGGCCCACGTACCGCATAAAAAAAAAAAAAAAAAAAATGAATATAGTGATTGCTTTGGGACACAAGTGGAGAAAATTACACTCATATTTTAAAACTTTAACAGTATTCGTGGGATATTTGACTTTGAAACCTGTAACTCTGGGAATGAAAGGATCATCTGTCATACACTTCTGCTCTAAGACTCTGTTTTAAAGATTAAATTAATATTGAATGAAATGCCCTACTTTATTTAGGCAAATACATTTATTTTGTTGGAATGGAAGAATGATATATTCTAACCTTTGTTTCTGCTTTTCCAAGGTGAGAAAAGTCATAACAGTATTAGGAAGGGAAATGTGTACCTGCTCTGTGGTTTGTTATACCAAATCTGAAGTTTAAACTTTTGTGAACAGACCTCTAAATTGTTGGTATATATTATTTAAAAAATTTTTACTATTGGCTATCAACCAAAAAATGAAATGAAAATATAAAGAAAAAGCATGTATCAATCCCTCAGTTATATGAAATCATATCAATTATTTCAGATCTTTTTTGGTAAGAAACAAACGTTATGGAAAATTGAAGTCCCAATATCAACCCCTTTCCTAAATCTTTCTCTCAGATTAAAGCATTCTCCTAAATTTGGTGTTTATGAGTCCCATTTTTTTAATCCTTTGACTACATTATATGTTCTCTTAAGCTATATTTAATATTACTTTACACATTTTTGAAATATATATTATTTTTAAAAACTTTGCCTGGGTGAAGTACAGGATGTTCCGGGGTTAATGGATATGTTAATTACTGAACAAAAAAAGTATGTTTCCTCAAATTTCATGTACTTATGTTGGCATACACCTTTACTAAAATGTTCTCTATTTTGTACAATGTAGTGTATAATTTATTAAATTCTTCCTGTTCTTTTACTACTTGATATATTTGTATAATCCTACTATATTCAGTATAAAAATGAAAGTAATGCCCAGAAATGTAGAGATGAGAATTTTGCCCTTTCTGCAAGGTTGCTAGAATTCTTAGAGTGTGCAGACATATACAGACTTTCTTTGTTGGTGTCACTCAAGCACCCATTTTCAGAAATTAAAAGAAAATCCCAAACTCCATATAATGGAATACTATCGAAAGCATAATGCCACTGACATGGAAGATAGATTCTTAGTAGCCTGGAGCAATGAAAGAAATAATGCATATAAGTTAGAAAGAGTGTTTCATATTTTTCCTAAATTGCCTAACTTTGTTTTTATGAACCATATATATATATATATTTTTGCAGTACATGGGCCTCTCACTGTTGTGGCCTCTCCTGTTGTGGAGCACAGGCTCCGGACACGCAGGCTCAGTGGCCATGGCTCACGGGCCCAGCCGCTCCGCGGCATGTGGGATCCTCCCAGACCGGGGCATGAACCCATGTCCCCTGCATCGGCAGGCGGACTCTCAACCACTGCGCCACCAGGGAAGCCCAATGAACCATATTTTTAATCATAGGGCTTGTTAGTGTTGAATACTAGTTATTTTAAAGTTTTTGAATCAAGATGTATAATTATATCAGTAAATGCAAACAAATTAACATTAAACTCATCTGTTTGAGGAAAAAAATCTTCAATTCCAATCATTTTTTTATGAGCATTGTTTCACCCTATTATGAAGAAAAGAGGCACTTGGTGCCTGGATTGCATTGCCATGGGACAATTCTAGTTAACTAGTCTTAATCAATGAATCAATATGAAAATAATACAATTCATATTTTTTAGATTTCTCTGATTGTTAAGTAATGTATTCACACACAAATGCTAATATATATCAAAAAACATGATTGAATATACAGATATTCCTACCTTTTGAATAGGTTTCAAACAAGAATAGTTTTACATATAGAAGGTTTTTAAAAATATTTTTCCCCCACCCATGTTCATCTAGCCAACATTTATTCATCCTTTAATCTTTACTATAATGCTTTAGTAATAACATGAGAGTAATGGTCAGTTTCTCAGTGCCAGACATCTAGTCAGTGTCCCTAATAACAATTTTTTGAAATAGTGCCAGTTTGTAATGGAGTTAATAATGTAAGACAATAAAATAGGCTTTTTACAAAGGTTAATGACTTCAGTTCAGAGGAGGAACTTTTTTTAATATACTGAGCATATGACCTTTGCATTTTTATTATTGTTTTTTAAAAAAAATTGTAGTAAATATTAATGGTAGTAGATATAAATGGTGTATATATATATTTTTTTACTTCAGAAATTCAGAGGACAATTTATTGCATTCTTCTTTTACTATGAAGTATTTTGGTTAAAAGATCATGAGATGCAAATGCAACAAAAGAGTAGAAGAAAAATAATCTTATTTTAACCGGTATGAACAACTTGTATCACTGAATTATCGCATGGAGAATGACTCACAGTATCTTTGTATCTCACAGAGAACTTTACATAAATATGAAGTGTCCACTGTCATGTTAAACCATTTGCAATTATATTTTTACTGTTGTGTAACCTAGCCTATGTTCTCTTCTATTTCTTCTACTGAGGTATAATTGACATTTAACTTTATATTAGTTTCAGGTGTACAATATAATGATTCAATATCTGTATATATTGCAAAATGATTACATCAATAAGTCATTAACATCCATCACCATACAGTTACAAATTTTTTTCTTGTTTGAGAACTTTTAAGATATACTCTCTTAATAAATAATATATTTTCAATTTTGTATTTTATAGTGCTTCCTAGGCAACATATTTAAGAAAAAGATATAAAAAATAACTTAGAGAAAGCATGTTTCCATGTTAGAGGGAAAACAGATTTTTGTGAAAAAGTGTTTTGAAATATATTCAAAATTTGCTATCAACTTACTTAGCTTTTTCTTTCCACACTGTTCTTCAACACATAGCTGATGGACATACCTATTCAGAAAGAAAAAGTGATAAAAGGAATCAACTAACAATTTACGAGTAAGTGTTACCAAAGTATAGGTAGAAAAGAAGAAAGCATACATAAAATAAGCTGCATAGAAATAACTAATCCAAGAATAAACATAGAATTTCAGATGTAGTTCTCTAAGACCTCAAAGCAATTAGTCTCTGGTCTTAAAAACTACACATCTTTCCTTAAAAAACTAAAAATAGAATTACCATATGACCCAGCCATCCCACTACTGGGCATATACCCAGAGAAAACCATAATTCAAAAAGACACATGCACCCCAATATTCATTGCAGCACTACATACAATAGCCAGGACATGGATACAACCTAAATGTCCATCAACAGATGAATGGATAAAGAAGATGTGGTACATATATACAATGGAATATTACTCAGTCATAAAAAGGAATGAAATTGGGTCATTTGTAGACACGTGGATGGATCTAGAGACTGTCATATAGAGTGAAGTAAGTCAGAAAGAGAAAAACAAATATCGTATATTAATTCATATATGTGGAATCTAGAAAATGGTACAGATGAACCACTTTGGAAGGCAGAAATGGAGACACAGATGTAGAGAACAAATATATGGACACCAAGGGGGCGGTAAGCGGGGGAAGGGGGATGAACTGGGAGATTGGGATTCACATATATACACTAATATGTATAAAATACATAAGTAATAAGAACCTGCTGTATAAAAAATAAAATTCAAAAAATATATATACATCTAATCAAATAAGTGGTAAATTAACAGGAGGAAGTAAAATGTGAGTTAATGACAAAATAATGAGAAAAATAGACTCATTATAAATGTAAAATGCAAATTAGATGTCATAAAATGTACAAATATCTCTGAATAGAGAAATAACGTAAATTGAAAGATAGACACCTAAATATCACATGAAAACAGATGGAAACTAACATACACAAGTATCAATGGAAAGGTGCTGGTGAAATGGATAGAGAAAAAATGGAATGCATGTATCATTTCTTAGTGATGGAGTCCTGTCTAAAATGATAAATGAGAAGGAATTAAAAATGAAAAATATGTGATTTGAAATGACTGGGATTAAGAATTAAACACATTTTCATAAACTGTGCCTAAATGATTGATATTGCTTACTATAGAAAATGTAAGTTCACTAATATATGAAAAATTATTTAAAGTAAGCAAAATTTTGTTGTTTGGTAACATGGACTTGGAAATCTACTTGATAATACCCTCATCTTTTATAATAGTCAATTAAAATTTTTAAAATGGTAAATCAGAGGGTAAGTTACAGATTGGTAAAGTTGGAGACAGACATTAAAACCTGCATCTCTATATTTTGAGTGCTGAAAGGGACATAATAAAATATAAAGAACACTGTATGTTAAAAAGTAGAAAAAGTCAAGATGAGAAAAATGAGGAGTTCTGGAAGGGGTATAATTCAAAATGCAGTGTTCTAAGTAAGCCCGATTAAAAAGACATTCCAACAAAAAAGTGAAAGTGATGATCAAGGTAGCAATGCAGATATCTAGAGGAAGAATACCCCAGAGGCACAGACAGCTGTTGGGGCAAAATGTATTCATTGTAAGCACTGTGGGTTTCATTATTATTTTTGTTAATCTTTTGGCTGTCCTGCACGGCATGTGGGATCTTAGTTCCCCGACCAGATATTGAACCTGTGCCCCCTGCATTGGCAGCACAGAGTCTTAACCACTGTACTGCCAGGGCACTCGGCTCTTTTTGAAAATATTTGTAAATAAGCAAAGGTTAAAGCTTAGAGACAAGTTTTGAGGACCTTTCAGTTATCCAGAAGAGAAATAATGATGAAATAGAACATAATGAGACAGTGGAGGTGCTGAGAAGTGGTTTAGTTTATGCATATATTTGAATGTAAAGCCTATAAGATTTTCTGATGGACTGAAAGCAAGGTGAAAGTAAGAGAAAAGCATCAATGATAATACCAAGGCATGTGGCATGAGTAAATGGAAGGGTAGACTTACCAATGGCTGAGATGGTGAAAATGTTTTCTGAGCAGTTTTTGCTTGAGAATTCAGGAATTAAATTTAGAACATATAAAAATTTTAGATGTTTGTTACAAATGCTGCATGGTAATGACAATTATATTGAAAATGCAAAACTGAAATTCAAGGGACGTGTCCAGAGTGGAGATGTACATTTGGAAGGATTAAAGATATATATTTTATTTAAAGCTATGACAATGCATGAGTTCTATAAGGGAGTCAGTAAAAACAGAGAACAGTAGAGAAAAAAAATTTTTAAGAAGAGAGAAGAGTTGAGAAATTTTTCAAGGAGTGAGTCCTGGTGTGTCAAAAGTAGAGAAGGGGAAGAATTATTGCCAAAAAGAGAATGAGAAGAAATGCTGGCAAGTTGGGTAGGAGGAAAATCAGATGACTATGATGCCCTGAAGGCCAAATGAAGAAAATGTTTCAGAGAAAGTGTATCACAGTCTTCTGATTAATCAGGTAAAATGCGTATGTTCAATTGACCATGAGGTTTCCCACCATAGAGATAATTTGTAACTTAAAATATATTTTTGCTGAAGTGGTAGAGTTGAAAACTTGTTTACAGTAAGGTGAAGAGAAAATTGGGTCAGAGGAATTCAACATAGTGAATATAGATAGAGTCTCTAATGCAATCTGATGTAAAGGGAATGAGAGAAATAAGAGAAATAGAACCAAATAAAGTCAACTGATCTTTGACAAAGGAGAGCAAAGATAGCCTTTTCAACAAATGGTGCTGGAACAACTGGATATCCAAATGCAGAAAAAGAAAAATTGAATCTACATACAGACTTTATACTTTTCACAAAATTAACTCAAATGAATTCCAAGCCTAAAATGTAAAACATAAAACTATAAAAATCCTAGAAGATACCACAGGAGAAAACCTAGACGACCTTAGTTATGGTTTATGACTTTTAGGATACAATACCAAAGGCACAATCCATGAAAGAAGTAATTGGTAAGCTGGACTTTACTAAAATTAAAAACTTCTACTTTGTGAAAGACAATTTCAAGAGAATGTGAAGACAAGCCATAGACAAAGAAAGAATATTTTCAGAAGACATATGTGATAAAGGACTATTTATATAAAGACCTCTTAAAACTCAAAAATAAGAAAACAAGCAACCTGATTAAAAAATGGGGACAGAGCTTCAAGATGGAGGAAGAGTAAGACTTGGAGATCACCATCCTCCCCACAAATACACCAAAAATACATCTACATGTGGAACAACTCCTACAGAACACCTACTGAACGCTGGCAGAAGACCTCAGACCTCCCAAAAGGCAAGGAAGTCCCCACGTACCTGGGTAGGGCAAAATAAAATAGAATAAACAGAGACAAAAGAATAGGGACGGGACCTACCAGTGGGAGGGAGCCGTGAAGGAGGAAAGGTTTCCACACACTAGGAAGCCCCTTCACGGGCAGAGACAGCGGGTGGCAGAGTGGGGAGCTTCGGAGCCGCGGAGGAGAGCACAGCCACAGGGGTGCGGAGGGCAAAGCGGAGAGATTTCCGCACAGAGGATCGGTGCCTACCAGCACTCACCAGCTCGAAAGGCTTGTCTGCTCGGCCGCCGGGGCGGGCGGGGGCTGGGAGCTGGGGCTCGGGCTTCGGAGGTCGGATCCCAGGGAGAGGACTGGCGGTGTGAACGCAGCCTGAAGGGGGCTAGTGCGCCACTGCTAGCGGGGAGGGAGTCCGGGAAAAGGTCTGGAGCTGCCGAAGAGACAAGAGACATTTTCTTGCCTCGTTGTTTCCTGGTGCACGAGGAGAGGGGATTAAGAGTGCTGCTTAAGGGAGCTCCAGAGACGGGCACGAGCCGCAGCTATCAGCACGGACCCCAGAGACAGGCATGAGACGCTAAGGCTGCTGCTGCTGCCGCCGCCAAAAAGCCTGTGTGCAAGCACAGAACACTATCCACACCTCCCTTCTGGGGAGCCTGTGCAGCCCACCATTGCCAGAGTCCCGGGATCCAGGGACAACTTCCCCAGGAGAACGCATGGCGCGCCTCGGGCTGCTGCAACGTCACGCCGGCCTCTGCAGCCACAGGCTCGCCCCGCACTCTGTGCCCCTCCCTCCCCCCGGCCTGAGTGAGCCAGAGCCCCTGAATCAGCTGCTCCTTTAACCCCGTCCTGTCTGAGAGAAGAACAGACGCACTCAGGTGACCTACACGCAGAGGCGGGGCCATATCCAAAGCTGAACCCCGGGAACTGTGCGAACAAAGAAGAGAAAGGGAAATCTCTCCCAGCAGCCTCAGGAGCAGCGGATTAAATCTCCACAATCAACTTGATATACGTTGCATCTGTGGAATACATGAATAGACAACGAATCATCCCAAATTGAAAAAGTGGACTTTGGGAGCAATGATATATATATTTTTCCCCCTTTTTCTCTTTTTGTGAGTGTGTATGTGTATGCTTCTGTGTGTGAATTTGTCTGCATAGCTTTGCTTTTACCATTTGTCCCAGGGTTGTTTTTTTTCTTTTATTACTTAAAAAAATTTTTTTCTTAATAATTATTTTAATAACTTTATTTTATCTTCTTTCTTTCTTTCGTTTTTTTCTCCCTTTTATTCTGAGCTGTGTGGAGGACAGGCTCTTGGTGCTCCAGCCAGGTGTCAGGGCTGGGCCACTGAGGTGGGAGAGCCAAGTTCAGGACACTGGTCCACAAGAGACCTCCCAGCTCCATGTAATATCAAATGGCGAAAATCTCCCAGAGATTTCCATCTCAACGCCAAGACCCAGCTCCACTCAACGATCAGCAAGCTACAGTGCTGGACACTCTATGACAAACAACTAGCAAGGCAGGAACACAACCCCATACATTAGCAGAGAGGCTGCCGAAAATCATAATAAGGCCACAGACACCCCAAAACACACCACCAGACACGGACCTGCCCACCAGAAAGACAAGATCCAGCCTCATCCACCAGAACACAGGCACTAGTCCCCTCCACC
Source organism: Mesoplodon mirus (assembly GCF_964341445.2). Classification (NCBI taxonomy): domain Eukaryota; kingdom Metazoa; phylum Chordata; class Mammalia; order Artiodactyla; family Ziphiidae; genus Mesoplodon; species Mesoplodon mirus. The sequence goes on from NC_138978.1 coordinate 187,052,359, forward strand.
AGGAAGCCTACACAACACACTGAACCAAGCTTAGCCACTGGGGGCAGACACCAAAAACAATGGGAACTACGAAGCCACAGCCCGCGATAAGGAGAACCCAAACACAGGAAGCTAAGCAAAATGAGAAGACAGGGAAACACACAGCAGATGAAGGAGCAATGTAAAAACCCACCAGACCTAACAAATGAAGAGACTATAGTTGAAAACTTCCCTAATATGGGAAAGGAAATAGTTAATCAAGTCCAGGAAGCACAGAGAGTCCCATACAGGATAAATCCAAGGAGAAACACGCCAAAACACATATTAATCAAACTATCAAAAATTAAATACAAAGAGCAAATATTAAAAGCAGTAAGGGAAAAACAACAAGTTTTTAACCTTAAGGGAATCCCCATAAGGTTAACAGCTGATCTTTCAGCAGAAATTCTGCAAGCCAGAAACGAGTGGCAGGACATATTTAAAGTGATGAAAGAGAAAAACCTACAACCAAGATTACTCTACCCAGCAACGATCTCATTCAGATTTGATGGAGAAATTAAAAGCTTTACAGACAAGCAAAAGCTAAGAGAATTCAGCACCACCAACCATCTTTACAACAAATGCTAAAGGAACTTCTCTAGGCAGGAAACACAAGAGAAGGAAAACACCTACAAAAACAAACCCAAAACAATTAAGAAAATGGTAATAGGAACATACATATTGATAACTACCTTAAATGTAAATGGATTAAATGCTCCAACCAAAAGACATAGACTGGCTGAATGGATACAAAAACAAGACCCATATATATCATGTCTACAAGAGACCCACTTCAGACCTAGGGACACATACAGACTGAAAGTGAGGGGATGGAAAAAGATATTCCATGCAAATGGAAATCAAAAGAAAGCTAGAGTAGCAATTCTCATATCAGACAAAACAGACTTTAAAACAGACTATTACAAGAGACAAAGAAGGACACTACATAATGATCAAGGGATCAATCCAAGAAGAAGATATAACAATTGTAAATATTTATGCACCCAATGTAGGAGCACCTCAATACATAAGGCAAATACTAACAGCCATAAAAGGGAAAATCAACAGTAACACACTCATAGTAGGGGACTTAAACACCCCATTTTCACCAATAGACAGATCATTCAAAATGAAAATAAATAAGGAATCACAAGCTTTAAATGATATATTAAACAAAATGGACTTAATTGATATTTATAGGACATTCCATCCAAAAACAACAGAATACACATTCTTCTCAAGTGCTCATGGAACATTCTCCAGGATAAATCATATCTTGGGTCACAAATCAAGCCTTGGTAAATTTAAGAAAATTGAAATTGTGTCAAGTATCTTTTCCGCTCACAGTGCTATGAGACTAGATATCAATTACAGGAAAAAATATATAAAAAAATAGGCCGAAGACATTAACATACATCTCACCAAAAGGTATACAGATGGTAAATAAGCATATGAAAAGATGCTCTACATCATATGTCATCAGGGAAATGAAAATTTAAACAACAATAAGCTACTATTTGTTAGAGTGGGCTAAATCTGAAACACTGACAACACCAAATACAGGCAACTATGTGGAACAACAGGAACTCTCATTCATTGCTGGCAAAATAGTGCAGCCATTTTGGAAGACACTTTGACAGTTTCTCAGCAAAACTTAACCTTACCCTATGATCCAGCAATTGCACTCCTTAAATTTTACCTACAGGAGTGGAAAACATGCCCACACAAAAACCTGCACATTGATGCTAACAGAAGCTTTATTCATAATTGCCAAAACTTGCAAGCAACCAAGATGCCCATCAGCAGGTGAATGGGTTAATAAGCTGTGGTACATATAGATGCAATGAAAAGACACAGAGGAAACTTCAATGCATATTACTAAATGAAAGAAACCAATCTGAAAAACTTATACACTATATGGTTCCAACTAAATATATGATATTTTGCAGAAGGCAAAATTATGGAGACAGTAAAAAGACCAGTGGTTTCCAGGGGTTGGGATAGGAGGAGGGATGAATAGGCAGACCACAGAGAATTTCTGTGGCAATGAAAGCACCCTGTGTGATATAATGATGGATTCACTGCACTGTACATTTGTCTAAATGTAATAGACAAACAGAATGTAGACATTAGAATGTAATGTAATAGACAAACAGAATGTAGACATTAGAATGTAATGTAATAGACAAATAGAAGAATGTAATGTTCCCAAAGAGTGAACACTCATGTAAACTGTGAACTTTGGGTGATTCTGATGTGTCAGTGTAGGTTCATCAATTGTAACAGATGTACCACTCTGGTAGGGGATGTTGATAATGAGGGATGCTATGCATGTATGAGGGGCAAGGGTATATGGGAATTCTCTGTCCCCCTCTCAATTTGCTGTGAACCTAAAACTATATACTTGGAAAAATAGTCTTAAAAATAGATTTAAAAAAATGCTGACCAACCTAGCCTTAATATTTCTCTAAGCTTGACTAAACTTCAGACAGACTTCTTCCTGCCTCTGGCCCATAACCTCCCTCCTACTCTGGCCCTTACAAAATCCGGATAGCCTAACCACAGGGGTCCCTCCCCTCTCTAGTCTTGGACCATTTGCCTTAGAAAACTTGAAAACGTCTCTGCCTCTTTGAGATGTGAATCTTTTTAAAAAGTATCTTACCAGTTTTACAACCCAGGACTGTCTTTCTCTAGGACCTGGAATGGTCATCGTCAAGGATGCTAGCATTCCTATGTCCCAGTCTCTGTGGGAGATTAGGAGCCTAACTTCAGTGTGCATCTTGCTCAGAGTTATAAAATTACCTCCTGTCAGGAAGATAGGCCAATAAGCAAACACAGATGGCCTAAGATTCCCTGAACTCCACTCTTAAAAATTCTCCTGCCTTATTTTTTTAAGGAGTTGAATTCAGACTGTGTTATGTTCTCTCTAGTCTCTTGCAAGAGCCTCCAATAAAATCTTCCATACCTGTTTAACTCTATAAATTTTGTTTTAACAATACTTAGTGTCACTTTTGTTTCATGAAATGAGAGTTTCATAAAAGAAGTGTAGGATGGAAAATATAGATGAATAATACTGATTAGAAATAAACTGTATTACACTAATGATGAAAAATCTAAAAGAGAAATTAAGGAAACACTCCCATTTACCACTGTAACAAAAAGAATAAAATACCTAGGAATAAACCTACCTAAGGAGAAAAAGACCCATATGCAGAAAACTATAAGACACTGATGAAAGAAATTAAAGATGATACAAACAGATAGAGAGATATACCATGTTCTTGGATTGGAAGAATCAACATTGTGAAAATGACTACACTCAATCTACAGATTCAATGCAATCCCTATGAAACTACCAATGACATTTTTCACAGAACTAGAACAAAAAAATTTCACAATTTGTATGGAAACACAAAAAACCCTGAATAGCCAAAGCAGTTTTGAGAAAGAAAACGGAGCTGGAGGAATCAGGCTCCCTGATTTCAGACTACACTACAAAGTTACAGTAATCAGGACAGTATGGTATTGACACTAAAAAAGAAATATAGGTCAATGGAACAGGATAGAAAGCCCAGAGATAAACCCACACACATATGGCCACCTTATCTTTGATAAAGGAGGCAAGAATATACAATGGAGAAAAGACAGCCTCTTCAAAAAGTGGTGCTGGGAAAACTGGACAGCTACATGTAAAAGAATGAAATTAGAACACTCCCTAACACCATACACAAAAATAAACTCAAAATGGATTAAAGGCCTAAATGTAAGGCCAGACACTATAAAACTCTTAGAGGAACACATAGGTAGAGAAAAACACTCTATGACATAAATCACAGCAAGATCCTTTTAGACCCACCTCCTAGAGAAATGGAAATAAAAACAAAAATAAACAAATGGGACCTAATGAAACTTCAAAGCTTTTGCACAGCAAAGGAAACCATAAACAAGACGAAAAGATAACCCTCAGAATGGGAGAAAATATTTTCAAATGAAGCAACTGACAAAGAATTAATCTCCAAAATATACAAGCAGCTCATGCAGCTCAATATCAAAAAAATAATCAACCCAATCCAAAAATGGGCAGAAGAGCTAAATAGACATTTCTCCGAAGAAGGTATACAGATTGTCAACAAACACATGAAAGGATGCTCAACATCACTAATCATTAGAGAAATGCAAATCAAAACTACAATGAGGTATCACCTCACACCAGTCAGAATGGCCATCATCAAAAAATCTATAAACAAATGCTGGAGAGGGTGTGGAGAAAAGGGAACCCTCTTGCATTGTTGGTAGTAATGTAAATTTATACAGCCCCTATAAAGAACAGTATGGAGGTTCCTTAAAAAACTAAAAATAGAACTACCATATGACCCAGCAGTCCCACTACTGGGTGTACACCCTGAGAAAACCATAATTCAAAAAGAGTCATGTACCACAATGTTCATTGTAGCTCTATTTACAATAGCCAGGACATGGAAGCAATCTAAGTGTCCATCAACAGGTGAATGAATAAAGAAAATGTGGCACATATATACAATGGAATATTACTCAGCCATAAAAAGAAACGAAATTGAGTTATTTGTAGTGAGGTGGATGGACCTAGAGTCTGTCATACAGAGTGAAGTAAGTCAGAAAGAGAAAAACAAATACCATATGCTAACACATATATATATGGAATCTAAAAAAAAAATGGTTTTGAAGAGACTAGGGGCAGGACAGGAATAAAGACGCAGATGTAGAGAATGGATTTGAGGACACGGGGAGGGAGAAGGGTAAGCTGAGACTAAGTGAGAGAGTGGCATGGACGTATATACACTAGCAAATGTAAAATAGATTGCTAGTGGGAAGCATCCACATGGCACAGGGAGATCAGCTCGGTACTCTGTGACCACCTAGATGGGTGGGATAGGGTGGATGGGAGGGAGATGCAAGAGGGAGGAGATGTGGGGAAATATGTATATGTATAGCTGATTTACTTTGTTATAAAGCAGAAACTAACATACCACTGCAAAGCAATTATACTCTAATAAAGATGTTAAAAAAATAAACTGTATTAATCATCCTTTTTGTTTTCTTCAAAATGTCTTTAAGCGTGGATCTATACAAATTTCAATTCTAAAACTAGATATAATCGCTTAAAAAGGTTGGACTAACAAAAATTCTTCTTTACCACATTGGAATTGGAGTGTGGCAAATGTATTCATTTTAATACTTCTGACATAATACGTAATCATTGGCATTTGCCCTGCGTATAAAGGAAGTATCTTGGACTAAAAATCAATAATAGCAGTTTTGAAAATTATTTTCTATTGATGAGATCCTGCTTCCAGAATAAGACTTAGCCCACAATTTGAAACTTTATAGTTACATGGAAACAGTTCACAATTACTGTAATTTAGAATTTAACTCACATTCAAATTGAAATGGGAGGAAAAATAAATCCCTGTATGAAACTGTTCTCACTGTATGTGTTTTGAAGCTTGTTCTAAAATGTGAAATCAACATTGCTATTCTAGTCACAGCAAAGCACTTTTCCAAATGTCGTATTAAACTCATAACTTGGAGAATGACAAGGCTTGCTAATGTGATTGTTCTTTCCTCACAATAAAGGCAAAAATTGCCAGTGCTTCTGAACTTAAAATAAGATGTGATTGGAGTTAGATGAATTCGTTCTGATGAATATGTATTTCAAGTGATTATGTTTAAAGATATGTATCTGTGAGTATACTTTATTTTGATTTTAACCTGTATTTAGCAGACTAGATTTTCACTTTGAATATCCTCATATTAACTTTCTTGATATCAAAGTTGCTGCAGAGTTACATTTTAAAGAACAGACTGACACAATATTTGGTATAAACTAAAAAGGTTTTGGCTGTCTTTTTCTAGTCTTTGCTATTTATTTGCATCATGCTCAGATACTCTTTGTCACTCCAGTCCATATTTCCTTGACTTGCTTTTAGAACACCATAATGTGTTTTTCTCTTTGCTTTTAGTGAAATGGTTGATAGAAAACAAAATTGATGGATATTTCATGAAACACTTTAGCTACATAAAACAGACTCCAATTTTTTTGAAGTAAATTATAGTAGACTATTTACAATAGACATTTGCTATCATCTTTCAGCTACATCTACAACTATTATGCTTAGGACATAACAATTTTCTTAACAAATTATGATACTGATATGTATGAGAAGTTTTAGGCAAGTGATGTAAGACATTTTGAAGTTGGAACATTTGAAAACAAAATAGAAGCATTTTAGTCTAGGAAGTTAGGTTTTCAAAGAAATGTTTTTGCATATAATTTTAACTTCTCTTCAGTAAATACTGAGTGAATGACTAATATTTTCTCTTCATTGCCCCCTCCCTTCTAAAATTATTCCATTTTTTTGCTTTTTTCTCCACCACGTCACTGAAGTGACCTTGCTCAGATCATTAAATCAAATAGACATTTTTCAATTTCCCCTTAACTTGGCTTCTTTAGCAACATTCCAAATATTTGACCAACATCTGGTTTTTTAAATGCTTTTTGCATTCAGTTCCTCAGTTATTTTTCACACTTTACCAGTTTATCCTAAATTATATCTTTTGCTGAGCTAAAATATTCTACCTTAAATGAATGTTGTTTTTTTTAATGGAATGAAAGTTTTTTTTAACATCTTTATTGGAGTATAATTGCTTTAAAATGGTGTGTTAATTTCTGCTTTATAACAAAGTGAATCAGCTATGCATATACATATATTCCCATACCTCCTCCCTCTTGAGCCTCCCTCCCACCCTCCCTATCCCAGCCCTCTAGGTGGTCACAAATGGCCTTAGAGCATTTTCTACTCTTACTGTTCACTTTCTCCCTAGTCCATTTTCTCCCAAGTATAGTCAACATCAGAATCACCGAGGAAGAACTGAAAACCTGCATATTTTGAGACACCTCCACACAGATTTACTAGTAAATGACAAAACAATGTAGACTGTCTCCACAGCTCTTGGAGTGGATATAGGAGACAGTACTGCCAGAGTAATAGAAACCTAGGCTCTAGCCTTCAACTTACAGAAATGACGGGGGAAGGAAATCATGCCCAGAATTTTACCTGACCCATGATAAGACAAATTTGAACTTCAAAACTTCTACCAAGTATAATACATGTGACTATTAAGAATTTCCAGTTTTCTTCACAGAAAAGATATTTTGTTGGAGCTGATTTTTTTGTATACACACACGTTTTTATTATGCTAGAAAAGCACTGCAATAATGTCATTATTCAGAGCTGTATCTATTCTGAGTAGAAGGTCATGTTTATATATGTTTAGAAAAACACATCTTCCTTAATGAGGATCATTCATATATTTTTCTGAGATGTGTACTATTTATCTTTGTAAATATTTCTCTCTCTGTATGAGTATATCGTGGTAACACTCTCACACTTATGATTAAGTGATAAAGTGATATCTTTATCCCACCCTGGACCAGGAGCTGTAATGAACAAGCAACACATCTGTATTGGAAAAATCACACTGTGCCCTCTTGGTGAAGAAACCCCTATTGTTGTTTATTGTGGAAGACAGTAATGAAAAGGAAATCTACTTTGGTTTTAGGGACTACAAACTCAGTTCACACATGAAAAACTATCCCTATGGTCAGAACTTTCTCACCATCTATCACATCACACAGCTGCCTGGTATGAAATCCTTATTCACTTGATCTATGCCAGCTATATGTCACTTTCTGGTCTCAGCCACCTCAACATCTTAACAGTCAGGGAACAAACTTTATCTTCAATATCTTTTACCAACATTTCTAATTTTTTAAACAATGATGCCTGAAACCATTACCACATCAGTGAATTTCTCAAAAATTTGATGAAGGCTATTATGGAAGCTCTGAGGATGATATGATTAGGTGGTTGGTAGGCAGCCTGTTTATAATGAATCTACTCCAGCATTACTATTTCCTGGATATTTGAATTTTTTGATCTATGACATTACTAAAAGGAATTTCTAGTTACTCATCTTTTAAAATAATGGCCATCACTGGGTCCCAGAGGCTGAAGCTAGCACAATGGGCTAAAATTTTTTGGTGTATGCATTCACATCAAAAATTGTAGTCTGATGGAAAATTATGTTGCTTGTTCTTTTCTTGACAATCATACAAATATGTTTATGCATACACTGAGGTTAGCCCAACATCTATCACTGCCTTTTATACCAGAGATATTTATCAGTTGGAAAACTGGGGCATAGGGGTCAAAGAGAAAGTAAAAGCATAGATGTTGCAGAAGTGTCACATGGTTGAAGAGATAAAATTGGCAGTGAACGTCTACCAAGAGAGTAAATGTAGGAGCAATCAAATTCAAGGAGAAAAGAGGCCTGTAGAGGAACACGCCCCACATTCTGTGACACTTTTCCCCTCAATACATTTAATAACCCCTAAGCTTGGCAATCAAGAGACCTTGATTCCAAGCAGAACACGGTAGCTAGGGTGCTAGTCACTCGGCAGTGCTTTTGGCAGTCTCATCGATTGAGGAAACACTTTAAAAATGTCCAAGGAGGAGTGCCCCCCCAGCAAATTGCCTTGACTTCAATTAAAACTCTAGAAGGGCTACACATTAGAATTATAGTCGAATGGTCCAGCCCTCTTCAAAACTAAATTTTCACATGAATCAATTCAATCACTGCTTAGGTAAAAGAAATCTTAACCTACTATAATTACCTGTAGAAAAATGTTAATTCCTCTCTGCAGGAAGATACACTTATTAAGAACTTCTACATTTTTAAAATATGCAATTCCAGTCATTCAGTAAAAAATAAACAAGCAGGCTGATAAACAAGACCAAATGACAAAAGAAGAGCTCTTAACAGATGTTTTCGAATAACTAAGTCAGATAAACCCAGAAAATCATTTCTTACAATTGTAAAATACATCAGACTTTATCCTTTTCAAAGTACTTTCTTTCAGTTATCTGATTTCATCTATGCAATAGTACTGTATGCTTGGTGGGGCCGACAACAGAAACAGACCCAGGAGTTATCAGACAGGATCTTTAAAACAACGGTGATTAATTTATTCACAGAATATAAGTGATGAGGAGAAAAATTACTCCCAGAAATCTGTACTCTACATTATGCAATAGAAGTTTTAGAAAGGCAAAAGGAAATCATAAAACTTAAGAAATAAACATTAATGTGATAGTATTCAAGACAGCAGCAGGTAATACTAGTGATGTGGAAGAGTGTGCAGAAGTAAATACCCACAATGATGAGACAAAAACAAGTATAAAGAATACATAAAAGAGCATGAGACTCATATAGCAAATTGTTTTTAAAAAAAGTTTAGTGCCCATGTAATTGGAATCCCTCAATGAGAGAAGAGACAACGACAGAGATGCTGTTTTAAGAAATTATACACACATACACTTGAAAGGATGATGTACATATAGACTTAGTCTGTATTAAAAACCACAAATAGGATAAATAAAAAGAAAAATCAGGGGCTTCCCTGGTGGTGCAGTGGTTGGGAGTCTGCCTGCCGATGCAGGGGACACGGGTTCGTGCCCCGGTCCGGCAGGATCCCATGTGCCGCGGAGCGGCTGGGCCCATGAGCCATGGCCGCTGGGCCTGCGCGTCTGGAGCCTGGGCTCCGCAGCGGGAGAGGCCACAACAGTGAGAGACCCGCGTACCGCAAAAAAAAAAAAAAAAAAAAAAAAAAAAAAAAAAAAGAAAAGGAAAATCAGGCATAGCAAAGGAATAAAAAAGGCTTAAGGCCCAGAAAAAAATATTAAAAGCAAGGACAGAAAAATATATATATTACCATCAAAGTAGCAAAGATAAAACCAACAGTAAAAGGGTCAACAGAAATACTGAAAGTCAGAAAACAATAACTTTTTAAAATGCAAAAAAAATTCTTCAAAATGAAACCAATAAATTTTAGAGAAGCTAAAATTAAATTTAACATGAACTAACTGTTGTTATAAAAATAATTGAAGGAATACTTCAAGATAAAAAGTGGTTCTGAATGGAAAATAACAAATAGAGAAAGGAGGAAAGAACATACAAAATGTTAAATATTTATGTGACTCTAAATAAATATTGACTATGTAAACAGCACTTATTTGACCTTGAAGTTTAACATGTTGTTTAAATTAAGAGAATGGAAAAAAGACAATTTCCGTGCACCTACTTAACTTCTGAACCTTTGAGATACAGTTATAACCCTATTTTAATAACCTTCTCTGCTAATTATAACGACTGCCTCACTTCTCATTCAATTTTGATTGAATGATTAGTTTTATTGTTATGATCAATAATTTCCTACCTCTTTGGATGCTTCATAATCTTTTTTTGAAACAATTTTATTTAGGTATGGTTGACAAAAAATAGCTGTACATATTTATTGTATACAACTTCATGAGTTTGGAGATTAGTATACATTTGTAAAACCATCACCATATTCTGTCATAAACATATCCATCATTTCTAAAAGTGTCTTCTCATCTTTATTTGTTACCATTATCATTATTTTGTGATAAGAATACCTAATATAAGATTTATCCTCTTAGCAACTTTTTAATTAAACAATATTTTGCACTATAGACAGTAATCTATACAACAGATCGCTAGGACTTATTCATTTTGTATAACTGATATTTAGTATCCTTTGCTTCATACTCACTTCCCCCTCCCCCAAATCTCTGGCAACCACCATTTTACTAGCTGCTTCTATGAGTCTGACTATATTAGATTCCTCAGATAAGTGGTACCATGTAGTATTTGTACTTCTATATCTGACTTATTTCACTAAGCATAAAATAATTCAGGGCCATCTATGTTGTCAAAAATGGCAGGATTTCCTTCTTTTTTTGAAGCTGAAAAATATTTCATTGCATGTATATACGACATCTTCTTTATCCATTCATCCATTGATAGGCATTTAGATTGCTTCCATGCCTTGGGTATGGAGAATAATGCTGCAGTAAACATAGAAGTGCAGATACCCCTTTGAGATCCTGATTTCAATTCCTTTGGGTATATATTCAGAAGTGGGATTGCTGAATCACACAGTAGTTCTATTTTCAATTTTTTGGGGAGCTTTCATTCCTTTTTCATAGTGACTGCACCAATTTACATTCCTACCAACTGTACACAAGGGTCCCCAAAAACACTTATCTCCTGTCTTTTTGATGATAGCCATCTTAACAGGTATGAGCTGATATCTCATCGTGGCTTTGATTTGCATTTTTCGTGATGAAGAGTGATGGTGAGCACTTTTTCATGTACTTGTTGGACATGTATGTCTTCTTTGTAAAAATATTTATTCAGATCCTTTGCCCCTTTTTTAATTAGGTTATTAGGTGTTTTGTGGGGTTTTGTTTGTTTGTTGTTTTTGTTTTGCTATTGAGTTGTAGGAATTTCTTACATACTTTGGATATTAGCCCTTAATCAAATACATGGCTTGCAAATATCTTCTCCCATTCCAATGATTGCCTTTTAATTTTGTTGGTTGTTTCCTTTGTTGTGCAGAAGATTTTTAGTTTGACATAGCCCTGCTTGTCTCTTTTTGCTTTAGTTGCCTATGCTTTGGGTGTCATATCCAAGAAATCATTGTCAACACCAACGTCAAGAAGCTTTTCCTCTATTTTTTATTCTAAGAGTTTTAGGATTTTAGGTATTATGTTTAAATATTTAGTTTGAGTTAATTTTTGTGAATGTTGCCAATAAGGATCCAATTTTGTTCCTTTAAATGTGGATATCCAGTTTTCCTGGCATTATTTATTGACAAGACCATTCTTTCTCCATTGTGCATTCTTGACATTCTTGTCAAAGATAAGTTGAGCACGATGTGTGGACTTATTTCTGGGCCCTCTATTCTGCTCCACTGATCTACATGTTGGTTTTTACACCAACACTGTACTGTTTTTATTACTGCAACTGTGTAATATATTTGGAAATAAGTGGGTGTGATACTTCCTGCTTCATTCTTCTTGCTTTTAAAATTGCTTTGTTTATTCAGAGTTTTTTATGGTGCAATATAGATTTTAGGATTTTTTAAATATTCTGTAAAAAATGGCACTGGAATTTTGATAGGGATTACATTGAATCTGTAGATCACTTCAAGTAGTATGGACATTTTAATGATATTAATTCTTTTAATCCATGAACCTGGGATGTTTTTCCAGTTATTTGTGTCTGCTTTAATTTCTTTTTTCAGTGTTTCATAGTTTTCAATGTACAAGACTTTCACATGCTCAGTTAACTTTATTCCTAAGTACTTTATTCTTTTACATGCTATTATAAATAAGGGCTTGGATAGTTCATTTTGATGTACAAAAATGTACTGATTTTTTATATTTCTTTGTATGCTACAACTTTATGGAATTCTTTTATTAGCTATAACAGTGTGTGTGTGGGTGTGGGTGTGGGTATCAGTGTCGTCATTAAGGTTTTCTATATGTAAGATCATGTCACCTGCCAACAGATAATTTTACTTCTTCCTTCCTAATTTCCAGGCGTTTTATTTCTTTTTCTTGCCTTAATACTCTGGCTAGGACTTCCATTACTATGTTGAACAAAAGTGGCAACACTGGGCATAAGAAAAAACTAAAAAATTAGCAGACAAAAAAAAAAAACATAATGAAGATTAAAGCAGAAATAAATGAAATACAGAATAGAAAAACAATAGGAAAAAATCACCAAAACTAAGCAGTGGTTTTTTTAAAAAAGATAAATGAAGTCAACAAATCTTTAGCTAGACTAACCAAGAAAAAAAGAAAAGACTCAAGTAAATAAAATGAGAAATAAATTAAAACATTACAATGGATGCCACAGAAATTTAAGATATTATAAGGGACTACTATAAACAATTATATACCAACAAACTGGACAACCTAGAATAAATGGGTAATTTCCTAGAAATTATAACCTACCAAGACTGAATCAAGAAGAAATGAAAAGTCTTAACAGTAAGGAGATTGAATCAGTAATAAAAAATTTCTCACAAAGAAAAGCCACAATCAAATGGCTTCACGGGTGTATTTTACCAAAGATTTAAAGAAGAAATAATAACAAAGCTTCTTAAACTCTTACAAAAAATAGAAGAGGGAACTTCCAAACACATTTTATGAGACCAGTATCACCTTGATGCCAAAGATATCAAGTCATGAAAAGACACAGAGGGGCCTTAAATGCACATTACTAGCTGAAAGAAGCCAATCTGAAAAGGCTACATACTCTATGATTCAGATTATATGACATTCAGGAAAAGGCAAAATTACGGAGATGTAAAAAAAAATCAGTGGTTGCCAGGAATTGAGAGAAGGGAGAAGTAGCACAAAGGGTTTTCAGGGCAGTGAAAATATTCTTTATGATACTATAATGATGGGTACATGTGTTTATATTTGTTCAAATGCATAGAATGTACAACACAAGAGTGAACACTAATTTAAACTATGGACTTTGGACGATTATGATGTGTCAATGTCAGTTCATCAATTGTGACAAATGTCCCAGTCTAGTGGGGGATGTTGATAATGGGGGAGGCTATGCATGTGTGGTGGACAAGGATATATGGGAAATCTCTGTTTTCCTTTCAATTTTGCTGTGAACCTAAAGCTGCTCTACTTTTTGTAAAGTCTTTTAAAAGCCCCAACAAATTAGGTATAGAGGAAAGTTACCTCAACACAGAGTCATATGTAAAGTCTACCATTAACACCATATTCAATGGTGAAAAACTAATTTTCCTCTAACATCTGGATGCCTCATAATCTTTTATTGGTTATCAGATATTATTAATTATACCTTGTTGGGTACTGAATATTTTTGTATTTCTTTAAACAATTCTTTACTTTTCTTCTGAGCTGTAGTTAATTTATTTGGAAACAATTTGATCCTGTTAGGTACTACAGAGCAGTTCTAAGTATTCTCTTATCAAGCAAGATGTTTTTAGTACTTCTAACCTGAATTATGAATATTTCTAGACTGACTGGTGGGAATGGGCCCTGTTCCCAGCCCTGTGTAGTACAGGTATTGTCCCTTATAGCCCCTGGTTTCTCTATCCTGGCACTATTTATATTTTGATCTGGAATTTTATAATGTGGAGCTAGTGGCTGTCCTGTGCATTGTAGGATATTTAGTAGCAACACCGGCCCCTATGGCCTAGAAGTCAATAGCACCACCCCAGTCATGCCAACCGAAAATGTCTCCAGACATTGATAAATGTTCCCTAGGGTGCAAACTATCCCTGATTAAGAAGCACTGCTCAGGCTTCCGTGGTGGCGCAGTAGTTAAGAATCCGCCTGCCAATGCAGGGGACATGGGCTCGAGCCCTGGTCTGGGAAGATCCCACATGCTGCAGAGCAACTAAGCCCGTGCGCCACCACTACTGAGCCCGCAAGCCACAACTACTGAAGCCCGCGCACCTAGAGCCTGTGCTCTGCAACGAGAGAAGCCACCGCAATGAGAAGCCCACGCACCGCAACGAAGAGTAGCCCCCGCTCTCAGCAACTAGAGAAAACCCACGTGCAAGTGAAGACCCAATGCAGCCAAAGATTAAATAAATGAATAAATAAATAAATCTATTTAAAAAAAAATAAGAAGAAGCACTGTTCTAATTCTCCCTAGCCTCCGGCCATACATAGCTTTCTCCCACGCGTGCATTGAGCACCATTCTTTTGAATTCTTGTTGGAGCCCTTCTGCAAATGTCCAGGGTTCTTTCTTGGTATAGCTCTCTCCTATCAGAATCAGAGAATTTTCCTATGGATTCTAGATGCCTTGGACTCCCCTAACTCATAGCCTTATCTCCTTAATTTAGGGAGTATGCTGTTGTCTGCCTCAACTTCCTCTTCCTATCCCACAGCCTGATAAGCTGGGACAGCTGTAACATACATTGTTTTCTTCCCCAAATGTCTCAGGAAACATTATCCTTTATTGCCAGATGACCAGTGTCTCAAAAAGCATTGTATTTTGTTTTATGTCTGTTGTTCTTCTTGTTTTCAGGTAGGAAAGAAAAATCTGATACTCTTTTACTCCAGAGAAGTTGGAAGTTAAAGTCCCTCAACAAGTCAAACTTGTTTATTTTAATATAAAATGAAAAAGTTTGTGGATCCACATACATCCTGAAAGTTTTAATTTTTACTATGCTCTGTTAAATCCAAATGTAGGTTAACTCTGGAGTAATGGGTACCCAAAGATATCCTAATCCCTGGAACCTAAAAATGTTGCTTTATGAGAAAAAGGGGTCATTGCAGATGTGATTAAATTAAGCATTGACATGGCAAGATTAACCTGTATTATCCGAGTGGGCCCTAAATCCAATTATAGGCATCCTTAATAAGAGAGACGCAGGAGGAGATTTCATACACAGAGGCAATGTGACCAGGAAGGCAGAGATTGGAGTGATGCAACCAAAAGTTGAGGAATGCTAACGGCCACCAGAAGCCAAAGGCAAGAAATGAATTCTCCTTGACAGCCTCCAAAAGGAGTTAAGCCCTGCAGTACCTCGATTTCAGCTCAGTGAAACTGATGTCAGACTTCTGGCTTCCAGAGCTGTCAGAGAATACACTTCTGGTTTTTTAAGTCACCAAGTTTGTGGTGATTTGTTACAGCATACACAGGAAACTAATACAGTCACCAATAAACAATAATTAAAATACACACCGCGAATGGAACAATTGATGGGCTGAAAGGAGGGCTAAAGGAGAAAAAATGTGAAACAAATTGTAAGATCAAGACTTGAAATGCAAATTTATGAGCAGCCTGTTTCCTGGGCAAATATTTTTCACAGTTTTGCCCCATGCTTGGAATTGGCAGCCCTGGGAAAAAGATACTGTAGAACGGTCAGCTCTTCATGCTGTGGTTTCCTCATTTAAGATGTTGGCCCTTCTAATTTTGCTTACCTCAGCAATTTTCTAATGATTAATATATATCAATTATATGCATATACACACACTCATATATATGTATATATATGTGTGTATGGGTGTACATTGGTTCTGCTAATGCATTATCCAAATAAGCATTCAGTATTAAAGTTGTAAATTTTAGTATCCAAGAAAATCTCCCTGAAATAAATACATTCAAATGGAAGGTGAGTCACTATGTATTTTCTCAAGTTACCTAAAAATCTAGGGACTTCCTTGGCAGTCCAATGGTTAAGACTCTGCCCTTCCACTGCAGGGGGCACAGTTTCGATCCCTGGTCAGGAACTAAGATCCTGCATACTGATGCCGCATGGTGTGGCCAAAAAGAAAAAGTCTAAATAAATTTATAGAATGATGATCAAGACTAACTAATATACAGATATGGGTTATCAAGATTACTACTTTCATTTCCTCAAGAAAAATAATTCATTCTAACTACGTTAATTTTTTAAAGTTATTTTTCATAAGGATTTTTTGAGTTAATAGAGACAAGGAAATATTCAAAAAGTTAGATAATGAACCTTTACACATTAAGAGACATAGAAGAATGGGGTGAGTTTCAAGATCATCTACAGATTTAGTTCTTTTTTTAAATGAGAATCTAAGAATTTGAGATGTTGTAAACCAAAAGATAATTTGAATTGTCAATAAGTGTAACAATATAATTAATAACATAATAATCAACTAAGTGTACTACAGGTTCGTAAAGACATCTTATTGAAATAAGATGTGCAAAATATTTATACTACATTATCCTATCATAAAATGCAGTCATATGTTTAGTCAAAGTCTGTTAACTTTATGGCCTTTTAATATTTACAAACAATCCACTTGTAAAGTTATTTAAATCTCAGTTTCATGCTGTCATGGCCTCTCTTCTAAGACTTCATTGAAAAATAGAGAGCTATGGGTCAGAGGGGGATGCAAGAGGGAGGAGATATGGGGATATATGTATATGTATAACTGATTCACTTTGTTATAAAGCAGAAACTAACACACCATTGTAAAGCAATTATACTCCAGTAAAGATAAAAAAAGTAAAAAAAATATTGCTCATTACCAAGGAGTATGGCATCTTTGTTTCAGTTTGAGCAGTCAGCTTCTGTTAGGTTAAGGCACACTGCTAGGTTAATTCCCCTGAGACTAAGTACTTTCTTATGTTTCTTATATTACATTATATATATATATATATATATATATTTTGTTGTTGTTGTTGTTTGTTTGTTTTGATAAAATGTTGGACATAATTATTCCATATACGTCTGCTATATTAGATTTTGGTTGCCCAAAATATTGTTTGGATGAGTAAATCAATGAAATTGATTTAGATTGCTGAAAAAAAATACTTGTATAAACTAGAATTACTGGCATATAGCTGCAGTATGTTTTTTTTTGTTTTTGTTTTTGTTTTTTGATGTGTGCTAAGCACTTGGTTCAGTGTAATGGGACCAAAAGTGAAACTCAGACTGTAAGATTATGCTCTTTTATTTTTTATTTTTTTATTAATTTCTGCTTTATAACAAAGTGAATCAGTCATACATATACATCTGTTCCCCCATCCCTTCCCTCTTGCGTCTCCCTCCCTCCCACCCTCCCTATCCCACCCCTCCAGGCAGTCACAAAGCACCAAGCTGATCTCCCTGTGCTATGCGGCTGCTTCCCACTATCTATCTACATTATATATTATATTAGAGACATATGATAAACAGTTTATGAACTGGCACTTATCCATGGAAACTATTTGTCCAGGGACTTCACTCTAGTGAAAACTGAACCGAGAATCATGTTTTCAACCAGAAGAAGAAAATACCATTTAAAAAATGTAGTTAGACAGTTTGCCACATTTGTAGTGTCATAGATATCACATGCCTTGAAATAATTTAACTTACTGAAGACAGTTGGTGTGGTCTAAGGATAAGTACTTCAATACTGAGTGTTCTGAGAGATCAATGTGGCTAAGACAATGATCCAAAACTGGCAGTGAGGAGTTAGGAATGTAGCTGTCTCATCACAGGCCCAATTTAAGAGTGGTGCGGGAGGAACAAAAAAGCAGCCCCTTGAGAGACTTTCAGCCAAAGCAGTGCTCTCAAGGGAGATACATATTTCAATCAGATATGTATAGATGCTGAAAGAAACAGAGAGGAGGCTCAAGATATAACATACTTTAATTACACTGGCAGTAAGTGTTTTGGAGTTGGGAAAGGGTGCATGTGGGGTTAGATTAGGGAATGTATAGAACTATGAAGAAATGGAAGAGATGGGTCATGAGCGACATCCCGGGAGTTTGGGATTTCTTGTGGTCACTGACAGAACAGAGATGAAAGTGGTAAGGGGCTGTGTCCTGATTGTTTCTTAGACAGACTGGGGTGGTTGTGGCTGAGAGTATTTTTCTGTTTGTCACTGGGGGCATGTGTTAGCAACTCCGTGTTCCCTTCTTCATTCTTGCCTCGGGAAGGGCAGTGTAGCAAGGAACACATAAAGTTCAGGAGTCGGGTCCTCATTCCTGCTGATGGTGTTTTAGAGACAGAAAAATGTTTCTTGGACTGTAATGAGCTCTTCACTCTTGTCTATGCCCTCAGGCACAAGAGGCAGACTTACCACGTAGAGCTTCATAATTATAATGCAGCATTATTTATTGGTGATAACACAGTAGTTTAATATTGTTGACATTTAATGTTTTTGAAGTTTTGTTTATTATTTTAAGAATGCTTATGCTCATTAGCAGAGAACTAGCATTTTATTTAGCAGAGAAGTCCAAGGAAAATTAATATTTAAATAATGGTTTGCAGATCTAGAACAAAATGGTACCAGGAATCATTATTAACTCAGAATATTTTTTTCTTCTTCTTGATCTTGTAAAATAAAATGTTACCTAAAGAATTATACGGGGCCTCCCTGGTGGCGCCATGGTTAAGAATCCGCCTGCCAATGCAGGGGACATGGGTTCAAGCCCTGGTCCGGGAAGATCCCACATGCCGCGGAGCAATTAAGCCAGTACGCCACAACTACTGAAGCCCGTACGCCACAACTACTGAAGCCCGTGCGCCTAGAGCCTGTCCTCCACGACAAGAGAAACCACCGCAATGAGAAGCCTGCATGCCACAATGAAGAGTAGCCTCCACTCATCACAACTAGAGAAAGCCTGCGCGCAGCAACAAAGACCCAACGCAGCCAAAAATATTAATTAATTAATTAAATCAAAAAAAAAAAAAAGAAGAATTATATGGGTGGGACTTCCCTGGTGGAGCAGTGGTTAACAATCAGCCGGCCAATGCAGTGGACACGTGTTGGAGCCCTGATCCAGGAAGATCCCACATGCCATGGAGCAACTAATCCCCTGCACCACGACTACTGAAGCCTGCACACCTAGAGCCCATGCTCTGCAACAAGAGAAGCCACCGCAGTGAGAAGCCCACGCACAGCAAGGAAGACCCAACACAGGCAAAAAAATTAATAAATAAGTAAATTTAGAATTATATGGGTTAGGACCTAATTAAAATAAACGGAATATAAATAAGTGTTTTGAAGGAAAGAAATGCATAGAAAACACAAAAGACAGTGAACTTTTCTGTACTGTGTAAACAGCACTGAGAATGAATTTTGAGTATGGTACATGAATACTACTACTCAGCCCTCTTCCTTTCCAGATACTGGGGTCTTTCTTCATGAAAACTGAAATCACAAGATTCGTTTTTAAACACAGGCATGTTGAAGAGTTCAAGATTCTGTGCTACTTTTTCTAGATAATACCTAAATGCTTTGAAAAGGTAAGATTTAATGGATGTTTACTATCTCAGGAAAAAAAATTAGCCTTTCTTACTATTCCAAACATGAAGTGAAATAAAACAGTAGAAAGATAAATAAAATCTACTAAGCAACTGCTTGAAATCTAGTTTTAAATGTATTTTGTAGTATAATCTGAATATCGGTATAGTTTTTTTTAAGAAAAAAGAGTCTACCAACATGCGAAAAAAAAATGTCAAGAAAATCTGTTTCCATACCATATAAATCCTTACTCAAAAGCTTCTCTTGTTTAGTTTTTCCAAGCTTTCCTTCTTCCCATATCTTCTTTGTCCAGTAGGAAGAGTTTCTATTCAATGACTATACCCGTTTTTTTTTTTTCCTTCTGCTTAGACATCAATAATGTGTTATAACCAACAAGTTCAGTCCATAGTCTTATGGTCTGTAAGCCATTTGCTTAATCCTATTATTTCACAAAGAAAGCCAATCTATATCATTCTTTGCATTTTATTTTCTTCAGTGGCACAGGAAATTTGGAGAAATAAATTGTTCTTATTCTCAAACAACCTTCAATTAAGTTAGGGAAATAGAGCATGAACATATGTACTGGTGGCATATTATTGTTGATCTACGTTATTTTTAAAAGCCTAATACTGTTTAAGAATCTTTTTTTTTAAGTTTTACTCTCCATGAGAGTTAAAGGCAAAAAAATGATATTAGAAGTCAGAGAAAAATAAGTCCCTTTGAAATAAAACAGGAAGTAGACAACAGATGCCAGTAGAGTGTATTCCTTCCTTCTTCATTTAATAAACTTTTAATTTAGCATGTATCCTGTGCCACACTCTACTCAGGGTTCCAGGGAAATACTTCAGGGTTAACAGGACAGACATAGTCTCTGTCCTCATGAAACTTAAAGGTTGCTGAGATTTAGATGAGAAATACGCATGTAAATTACAAGAGAGAGAACAAGTAAAAATACAGAAAGGCGGAGGCAAATACATTATTTGGGAAAATAACAAATAACGATAAAGCCATGGTGTACTTACTACCTTAGACAAATATGATTAATCTGAAATAAGATTGGAGAGAGCCAGTCAGGAAAGACTCTGAAGGAAATTAAGAACAAGCTTAAATCATACATTTTTTCCATAGGCTGTGGGGAAGTGTTTAGAGTTTTTCAGCAGAACACTGACATATCAAGTAAGTTTTGAAGAAAAATGAGTAGCCTGTAAGATGAACACAAGGAAAGAAAGATTGGAAGTGGCAGAGTTAGGACAGTCTGTGGGTACTTGTGATTTATTCCTACAGAAGGTGGTACCTCTGAACATAGAAAGGAAAAGATGAAAACTTGAGTAAGAGGAAGGAAAATAACATGTATTGTTCGTATAGGATATGTGTGTGTCATGTGTGAACCTACGTAATCCTCATAAAAACATTTCATTGCATTTTAAGCATGAACTGCTCTAACTAAACTGAACAAGGTTAACATTTTTCTTGAAGAGACAGAGTTGAGATTCAAACCCAGGTTTATGTGAATAGAACATTCATGAGTAGGCATGGCAAATAAGCATATGAGGAGATGCTTAATGAGGGAAATAAAAATTAAATCCACTGTGAGGTACCACGATATACCCAAAAGAATGGCAGAAAGGAAAGAAAGGAAGAAAGGAAAGGAGGGGAGAGAGAGAAAGGGCAAAGGAAAGGAAGAAATGAAAATAAAGAGAAGCAAACTGTAAATGCTAACTGCTAGGGACATTTTGAAGCATCTGGTGTCAATGCAAAAAGAACATCCTCTTTGGAAAATGGTTTGGCAGTGTCTTAAGAAGTTAAGCGTACTTTTATCATATGGTTCAGCAGCAATCCAATACTCATAAGTATTTGCCCAAGCGAAATAAAGACGTATGCCTACATGAAAGCCTGCATACCAATGATTATTGCAGGTTTATTCATAATTGTCAAAACCTGAAAACAAACAAAATATCCATCAACTTATGAATAAAGAAAATGTGATGTATTTACTTAATAGAATACTACGTAGCAGTGTAAAGGAATGAAATACTGACACATTAAAAAATGTAAAAAGTGTACATGGGGGACATCTCAAAAGCATCTTTCTAAGTTAAGGAAACCAGTCACACAAGACATTTAATGATTACATTTATACAAACTTCTGCAAAAGGCAAAAGTATAGGGACAGAAAACAGATCAGTGGTTGCCAAAGGCTGGGAATGGGAAAAGAGGTTTATTTATAAAGATGGGAGATTATTTTGAGGGATGATGAGAATATTCTCTATCTTGATTCTGGAGGGAGTTTACGTGACTTTATACAGTTTTGAAAGTTCTTAGGATTGTACACATAAAAAAGGGAAATTTACTGTACCTAAATTATTGCTCTGTAAAAAAACAACAAAAATTCCATGAGTATGCCTTGCAGAGCGGTGGATAATAAAGATGAGTTTTAGGGAAAGGCCTCCAGCTATTAATATCTATAGGACTTTGGGAGTGAAAAGGTTTAGGAGTGTCTTTTGACTATTTTTTACAGCTTGAAATACTTAACTCTTACGTGATTTAGTTTCTTCATCTTTGAAATAAGAATTCAAGCATTCCTTTGTTCATCCAATATTTACTGAGCTCCTATTATTTTGAGATATATATTTTCATACTAGAAACAAATCAGTGAGAAAATGACTCAACCACCAATCGTTGGCCCTCTTGGAACCTTCAGTGTATTGAGTGCAAATAGAAAATAAAATAACAGTAAGAGCACCTAATGCATAGAATTGTTATTAAGGTTAATAATGACCATATATTTAACTTAAGATGGATCTACATGCATATGACATATTAAGTGCAATTATGTATTGTTGTTTTGTAAGTGGCTTTATTATTTGCTCAATGACAAATGTACTAACGTCATGCCAAGTAGAATGCCTGGCTGTCATCACTCTGTGAGACAAGTGATAGGGTACGAGTGCAGGCAGAGTGGAGGTCTTATTTTTCTTGTCTTCAGCTGTGTGAACACCTTTGTTTCTGAGTACAAACTCTGGTTTAATGCCGCCAAGCCTTCTTATAGTGTGAAATGCGATCATGACGTGGAAGTGGAGGTGAGGGTGGAATCTCGGGGTGCTACAGTGCTGCAGCTTCTTATACAGGTTTTGAATCTGCCCTCTTTCCCACTTTCACACCAGGTCTTGAAACCTTTCCAAGTTCTGTGATGGGAACTGGTGTTTTCAGGGATCCCCCTTTGCCAGCTTGGGTTGACATGATAAATTAATAACCATTTGTTGCTTTTGTTTCCTTTTCTCTCTTTGTGGGTTTATGCTCTTTTCTCCCTTTACTGTCACATAAGTGGGCATTTAAGAGGTGTATTAGTTTGCTAGGGCTGCCATAGCAAAGTGCTGCTGACTAGGTGGCGTAAGTGATAGAAATATATTTTCTCACAATTCTGGAGGCTATAAGTCTGAAATGAAGATGTAAGTAGGACTCCTTTCTTCTGAGGCCTCTATTTTTGGCTTGTAGTTGGCCATCTTCTCCCTCTGTCTTCACATGGTCTTCCCTCTGTTTGTCTATTTTAATCTTCTCTCTTATAAAGACACTGGTTAGGGCTTCCCTGGTGGCGCAGTGGTTGAGAGTCCACCTACCAATGCAGGGGACACGGGTTCGTGCCCCGGTCTGGGAAGATCCCACATGCCGCGGAGCGGCTGGGCCTGTGAGCCATGGCTGCTGAGCCTGCGCGTCCAGAGCCTGTGCTCTGCAGCGGAAGAGACCACAACAGTGAGAGGCCCGCGTACTGCAAAAAAAATAAATAAAAAGACACTGGCCATATTGGATAAGGGCCCACATATATGACCTCATTTTAACTTAATTACCTCTTTAAAGAACCTATCTCCAACTAAGTCATATTCTGAAGGTTTAGGACTTCAACATATGAATTTTGAGGGATAAAGTTCAGTCCATAACAGGAAGTATTTAAAACCAGTTATTTCAATCAGGAAAACTCTATGGGGCATTTTACATATTTACTGTATATAAATAAGAAAATAAACAGGCCATCTCATACTGATTAAATAGATCCAGAGATGTTTTTTATTAAATTGGATTTCTCATATAACCTAAAAATAGCTATGTTCCTTATAAACCAAGAGATATTTGTAGCAACTTTTAATCCGAAAATCTGAAGCTGAGTGATCTATGCTTGACATTAATGTCATTACTTCTCTGAAGTCTTATAGATAACATTGAATTACGGAAACTCTATACCTTAAATAAGTATTTCTTAAGTGAATAAATGAATAAACAACCTAGAATATCTGAGCCATTTTGGGCTACAAATATGCTGCCTGTATTCTATTCAAACATGCAAATTAACTCACAAATAATTACACATGTGCCTCCTCTTTGGGTCAGAACCCCTTTAAAATAACAGAAAGGTGATTTTAAAGAGATAAAGATTATAGAATCACACAAGTCAATAAAGATGTATCAACCAAATATTTAGAAGTCAGAAGAAAAATAAAATTGAAAGATTGACTACCTGCCGTCAAGACTTTCTATGAAGCTAGAGAAACTAAATACTTGAATGAAAAACCCTACTGGTAATTAATACTTGTGGGTCTTACAAAAATGTTGCCAACTTTTTCCCATGCCACCCTAGATAAGTGGTTCTCCACTGGGGGTGATGTTGCCCCCAGGTGATATATGGCTAAGTCTAGAGGCATTTTTTTAATACAACTGAGAGGATGTTACTGACATCCAATAGGTATAAACTAGAGATGTTGCTAAAACATCTTACAGTGCACAGGACAGCCCCTTTACAACAAAGAATACCCAGTTCAAAATGCCAATATTGCTGCTGCTGAGAAATTCCATGCTAGATAAATCTCACCACTTCACATGAACTTTTAATGGCTCTTACTGCTTCACTCTAATATAAATTTGGTATTGGAGGGAAGCTATAGGAGAGAGATAAAAGCAAACAAATTAAAAAAAACAGTAATTCAGAGAGAAAATAATAATTCTGGGTGTTAATATCTTAATGGGGGTAGGAGTGATGAGCAATACCTACCTCGCCTGTCAATATCAGACTAATTGAGAAATAACTGAGAGTTGGCAAATAGAAGATTAAAGTGTCATCTTTGTTACTGATGGATAAAGCTATTCCTGGGCACTTCAACTTATATTCATAGGCAAGTGTGCTTCTTAATACAGATCTCAGAATTATCCAAACATGGCAACAAATAGCAGTGCTGCATCCAATCCCCCTCACCCCTGCCTCTAAGGGACAGAGCTTGTGCCTGGAACACAACAATGTGTGACCTAGACAGTCAACTTGATTCCAAGAGACAGAAAAAAGGAGGGCACAGAGTAATACACGCTCATTTTTACCTTTGAAACTCACAATTTGGTTTTCAAAATTCACCTGCCCTGGCTTATTACATTGTGGTTAGGGGGCTGAGAGAGATCAGGTGTTTTATGGTAAAGGTTTCCTATCTCACAGAAAAAATCATCAAGAGAGGTGAAGAAACATTCTCCCAAACAAAGAAATGAGAAGAAAACATTTTTAAAAATGTAATATACTGTAGAGAAATTAGAAGGTCTTGGTATTTATATAAAAAAATAACATAACATTAAAAGAAACATCTAAGAATAAAAGTTATTAAAAATTAAAAATACAATACATGAAATAAAAATAATCATTGAAAGCCTTAAAAGACATAGTTAAAGAAATGCCACATGAAGGCAAAAAAAACAAAATACGGAAAATAAAAACCTTAAGAAAAATGGGAGATGAATTCAGGGAACTTAAGAGGCAATTGTTACCTGCACCAGAATGAGAACACAGAGAAACCCGCTGCTGAAGCATGGAAATAAATAACAACTCTGTGAATAGCATACGTCTCCAAGTAAAAGGCTGCCCAAGTGAAGACAAGCAAAAATCAACCAGTTGTAGAACACTAATTTGAAATTTCAGAATCTCAGGAAAAAAGAGTAGATTATACTGTGTTTTCAAACTGAACACTGTTATTACATATTTTATATATATATGTACATACACACACAAATATATATGTAAATATACATATACATATGTATATATGGTGTATATATGGTGTATATATGGAGAATAAGGTAGTGCAGAAGTGCCTAATCCTCAACTACCATAATAGTAAGTCAAAACAATACATCTAAATTTGAAAAATCAAGTAATAGTAATATGGAGGCAAAGCCCGGATAAAGAGTTCAAGGAGTTAAAACAGATTCTGGGAATCCAGATTAGAGGTTGCAGGAAGTTGAGGAAGAAGACTGCTGGGGTTTTTTGTAAGCCATCATGAATATGCTATGAGAAAAAACTATATACGTGCATTACTTTTTTAAATTACAAGATTTTTATCTTTGTTTTGTTAATTGATTATATACAGGTTATATAACTCCTTCTGATTCATGCAGTGGAGACAGATTATAGTTGTCTGTACCTACTGAAATCTTAAACAGTGGCATTAAGTATACCAGTACATACTAAATTTTTTGTATACTAGAAATAGTTATATGCTATTCTTAATTCAAAATTGGGAGTGTATACCTCAAATGGTTCATAGCCTTTTTTTCATCAACTATAGGTAGCAAACTTTTCCATGCCACAAATTATTATTGCTCAGCATACATTTTAATTATTGAGTATCTGTCCATAATTTGGATATATCAGCCTTTGTGTGTATCATTTACTCTTTTGGGGAAATGTCTGGGAAATAGTATTAGAACTACTTATTACATAATTAATGTATAATTGACCTTTTACTAGCTCACATCCTTCACTTTGTTCAGTTTTCTTTTAATAAAATGTGTGAAGAATAGTCTCATTTAAACTCTTGTGTACATCCCTAATAATTTTTAGTCTAATTAGCAGAAGTACAATTTCAAAAGACAAAATATATTTTACACTTTAATAATTATTACAAAATCACCCTTCAGAACATTATTTCCCATTTTCAAGATAGCAGTGGTCTGAGAGGGTTTCATAACAAATTGTTGTTATATGGAAAGACAAAATTCTTGGCATAGCTAATACAATAGTGAGGAAGAAAAATAAAATTAGGCAGTTGACACTACCTGACAGAAAACTTATTATGTAGCTATGGTAATCAAGACAGTGTGGTAATGGCAAAATAATAAATAGATCAATAGATAGATTTGAGATCCCAGACATAGATTCACACAAATACAGTCAAATACTCTTTGACAAAGAAGAAAAATAAATTTGATGGTGAAAGGATAATCTTTTCAACAAATGGTTCTGGAATATTGGATATCCATATGAAAAAAAAATAAATCTAGGAGGAAGTGGCCAAGATAGCAGAGTAGGAAGACCCTGAGCTTCACCTCCACCCACAGGCCAAAATTACAACTATTTACAGAGCAACTATCTATGAGAACAACCTGAATACTAGCAGAAAAGGTTCTCCACAACTAAAGATATAAAGAAGGAACCAAGAGACAAGTAGGAGGGGCACAGATGCAAAATAGTCAAGACCCACACACTCAGAGTGGCAACCCACAAACAGGAGAATCACAATTGCAGAGGTTCTCTCTAAGGAGAGAGGAGATCTGATCCACACATTGGGCTCCCTAGCCCCCCAGGAGTCCTGCACCAGAAGGATGAGCCCCAGATCATCTAGATTTGAAGCCCAGTGGGGCTTGCATATGGGATCCAGAGGGCTGGAGAGCCTCCCAGAGAGGCAAGGGGCAACTGGGACTCCCACTGGGGACATAGATGCTGGTGGCAGCGATTTTGGGGAGCGCGTTCTACCACAAGGACAATGGTGCTGGCAAGTGCCATTTTGGAGTCCTCCCTCTAACCTATCAGTGCCTAGCACTTACCCACCAATCAGCAGGCTGGCAGCAGTCCCAGGATCCCTCAGACCATGCAGCCAACCACACTGGGACCTAGACCCACCCACCAGTGGGCCAGCATCGATCACACAAGGCAGGGCTTGCCAGCCAACCAGGCTAGGGGCTATTCCCACCTATAAGCACACCAGAATAGTCAGCCCTGCCACAAAGGAAAGGCCTATGCAGCCTACATAGGGAGTGCCTCTAGAGCATATAGGTCTGGTGACCATAGGGGAGTGTGCTGCTGGGCTCCCATAGACCATCTTCTATACAGGCCACTTCTCCAAAATTGGGAAACATAACCAACCTATCTAATACACAGAACCAAACAAAGATAAGGAATGCAATAACTGAAATAAGCCTTGGTAAATTTGAGAAAATTGAAATCATCAGAAAAGTATCTTTTCTGACCACAATGCTATGAGACTAGAAATCAATTACAAGAAAAAAACTTCAAAAAAGCAAAAAGTCATGGAAGCTAAGCAATATGCTACTAAACAACCAATGAATCACTGAAGAAATAAAAGAAGAAATAAAAAAATACCTGGAGACAAATGAAAATGAAAACACAATGATCCAAAATTTGGGGGTTGTAGCAAAAGCAATTCTAAGAGGGAAGTTTATAGTTATACAAGTCTACCTCAGGAAACAAGCAAAAACTCAAATAAACAACCTAATCTTACACCTAAAGGAACTAGAAAAAGACGAATAAAGAAAGCCCAAAAGTTAGTAGAAGGAAACAAACAATAAAGATCAAACAGAAATAAATGAAATAGAGACTAAAAAAAAAAAAGTAGAAAAGATCAATGAAACTAAGAGCTGATTCTTTGAAAAGATAAGCAGAATTGGTAAACCTTTAGCCTGACTCATCAAAGGAAAAAAGAGAGAGGACCCAAGTGAATGCAGACATGAAATGAAAGCAGAGAAGTTACAACAAACACCACAGAAATACAAGTATCATCAGAGGTTACTATGAGCAATTATATGCAGATAAAATGGACAACCTTGAAAACCGGATAAATTCCTAGAAATGTACAATATTCCAACACTGAACTAAGAAGAAATAGAAAATATGAACAGATCAATTACTAGTAATAAAATTGAATCAGTAATTTTAAAACTTTCAACAAACAAAAGTTCAGGACCAGGCAGTTTCACAGATGAATTCTACCAAACATTTAAAGAAGAGTTACTACCAATCCTTCTCAAAATATTCCAAAATATTGTACAGGAAGGAATGCTTCCAAAATCATTTTCAGAGGCAGCACACCCTGATACCCGAAAGAGACAAAAACACCACAAAAAAAGAGTTACAGGCCAATATCACTGATGAACATAGATACAAAAATTCTTAACAAATTTTAACAAACCAAATTCAACAATACGTTGAAAGGATCATACACCATTATCAAGTGGGATTTATCCAAGGAATGCAAGAATGGTTCAATATCCACAAATCAATCAATGTGATAAACCACAGAAACAAATTGAGGAATAAAAATCATATGGTCATCTCAATAGGTGCAGAAAAAGCTTTCAATAAAATTCAACATCTCTTTATGTTAAAAACTCTCAACGAAGTGGGTACAGAGGGGAACATACCTCAACATAGTAACTGTCATATATGACAAAATCACAGCCAACAATATAATTAATGGCGAAAAGCTATAAGAATTTTCTCTAAGATCAGGAACAAGACAGGGATGCCCACTCTTGCCGCTTTTATTCACTGTAGTATTGGAAGTCGTAGACACAGCAACAGACAAGAAAAAGAATTACAAGGAATTCAAATTGGAAAGGAGGAAGTAAAAATGCCAGTTTTCAGATGACTTGATGCTATATATAGAAAATCCTAAAGAAGCCACCAAAAAACTGTTGTAATTAATCAATAAATTCAGTAAAGGTATAGGATACAAAATTAATATACAGAAATCTGTTGCATTTCTATACACTAACAATGAACTACCAGAAAGGAAAATTAGGATAACCATCCTGTTTACAGCTGCATCAAAAAAGAATAAAATACCAAGGAAGAAATCTTACCAAAAAGGTAAAAGACTTGTACTGGGAAAACTACAGGACATCGATGAAAGAAACTGAAAGTGACACAAATAGATATACCATGCTCAAGGATTTGGAAGAATTAATATTGTTAAAATGACCATACTACCTATAGCAATTACAGATTCAATGCAATTTCTATAAAAATTATGAAGGCGGGCTACCCTGGTGGTGCAGTGGTTGACAGTCCGCCTGCCGATGCAGGGGACACGGGTTCGCGCCCTAGTCTGGGAAGATCCCACATGCCGTGGAGCGGCTGGGCCCGTGAGCCATGGCCGCTGGGTCTGCGCATCCGGAGCCTGTGCTCCGCAACGGGAGAGGCCACAACAGTGAGAGGCCCACGTACCGCAAAAAAAAAAAAAAAAAAAAAAAAAAAAAAATATATATATATATATATTGAAGGCATTTTTCACAGGACTAGAATAAACAATTTTAAATTTATATGGAAATGAAAGACCCTGAATAACCAAAGCAATCTTGAGAAAGACAAATAAACCTGGATGTATCATGCTCACTAATTTCAAGCTATACTACAGCATATCAAAAGAATTATCAAAGTTACAGTAATCAAAACAGACACATAGAACAATGGAACAGAGAGCCCAGAAATGAACCAACACGTATATGGTCAATTAATCTACTACAATGGTGGCAAGAATATGAAATGTGGAAAAAGCCTTTTCAAAAAATAGTGTGAAAACTGGGCAGCTACACGCAAAAAAATCAAACTGTACTACTTTCTCATACCATATACAAAAAAAAAACCTCAAGATGGATTAAAGACTTAAATGTAATACCTGAAACCATTAGAGTCCTAGTAGAAAACATAGGCAGTATGCACTTTGATATTGGTCTTAGCAATATTTTTTGGATCTGTTTCTTTGGGCAAGGGAAACAAAAGCAAAAATAAACAAAAAGGACTACATCAAACTAAAAAGCTTTTGCACAGCAAAGGAAACTGTCAACAAAACAAAAAGGCAGTCTACTGAATGGGATAAGATATTTGCCAATGATATAGCTGGCAAGGAGTTAAAATCCGAAATATAAAGAACTCATACAACTCCATACCAAGAAAACAAACAACCCAATTAAAAAACGGGCAGAGGACATAACAGGCATTTTTCCAAAGAAGACATACAGACGGCAAAGAGACACATGAAGAGACACTCAGCATCACTAATTATCAGGGAAATACAAATCAAAACCACAATGAGATAACATCTCACACCTGTCAAAATGGCTGTCATCAAAGAGACAACAAATAACACGTGTTGGCAAGAATATGGAGAAAAGGGAACCCTTTTGCACAGTTGGTAGGAATGTAAATTGGTGTGGTCTCTATTGAAAACAGTATGGTAACAATTTTCAAAAAATTAAAAACAGAATCACCATATGAGCCAGAAATTCCACTCCTTGGTATTTTTCCAAAGAAAACAAACACCAATTTGAAAAGATATATGCACCTTTAAGTTCATTTTGGCATTATTTATAATAGCCAAGATATGAAAGCAACCTAAGTGCCCACCCATAGATGAATGGATAAAGAAGATGTGGTGTGTATATACGTGTGTGTGTGTTTGTGTGTATAAAACGGAATATTACTCAGCCATTTGGGACAACATGGATGAACCTAGAGAGTATTATGCTGAGCAAAGTAAGTCAGAGAGAAAGGCAAATGCTGCATGAGTTCACCAATATGTGGAATCTAAAAAACAAAACAGCATAAAACAGAAATAGATTCATAGATACAGAGAACAAACTGGTGGTTGCCAGAGATGAGGGAGGGTAGGAGGAGAGCGAGTTAAACAGATGAAGGAGGTTAAGACATACAAACTTCCAGTTAAAAAATAAATTAGAGGGAAGTAACATACACCATAAGGAAAACAGTCAATAATATCATAATAATTCCATATGGTGATAGTTGGTAACTAGACTTATCATGGTGATTTTTTTTTTTCCCCAAGAAATCCCATTCTTTTTATTCAGGCTATTGACATCCCTGGGTATTCTAAATTTTCTAATTATCCGTTAACACTTACTTCTTCAGTCATCTTCATGTCAGTCCAGAAGCTTAGTCCACTGCCATATTTCTGAGTTGTTGCAATTTTCTGCCTTGAGGAATAGAATGTTTCCAATTGCCCAAAAAATGGCTGAAATGCTGCACCACGTCATCACTCCACTTCAACTCTGAGTTGCAGGCAGGGATTCCCAGATATTTTGCCACAGATGGTCCATCCTTCCCTGGCCACATCTTCCCTCAACAACAGGCATTTTGAAAAGGGGTAAACTTCTGAGAGCTAGTCCTTTTTTTATCTGGGAAGCTCCACTAAGAAGGAAGGTCTTGACTTCAATTTAAACAAATATTCTTGCTTGCCATATCCTTTTCTGGAACCATCAAGTATCTTTCAAGTCCTGTGTCCCTTAACCTGTAAGTTTCCCCCGCACTTCTTCTGCCCGTTTCCCACTTGAGCACCACAGAAATGCAGACCTCACTCTCAGAAATGGGAGCCCCTTGGAGTGGTTGGTTGGGGAATCCGAGGAGTCACACTGAACCCCAAGCCATCAGGCTCCCGCCAGAAGCTACGTGCGCTCTTGGCCACTGCCGTCTGCCGTCTGCCGTCTGCAGAAAGCACCGCGCGGCCACACTCCAGCCTCACACCCCGCGTTCGCGCAGGCGTACAGCTGAACCGGCCTCAAGGCGCCAGCCGCCCCTCCTTCCGCGGCTTCGGCGCTGACTTCCGCTCCCTTCCCCGGGCCGCGACGCCCCGGCTGTCCCTCAGGCCTCCCGGGGACGCGCGGGAAACAGGAGTTGGCGCTCCCGTCGACGCAGGAACGTCATCACCAGCCTCCTCGAACGACTTCCGCTGCCCCGCCGGAATTCCGGTGGCGCGGGTGGGAGGGCGGAACCAGGAACCCCTGCCCCGAGCCCCGCCCTCCCATCGTGGTGATTATTTTGTAATATATAAAAATATAGAATCGTTATGTTGTATACCTGGACCTAGCTGATCAAAGGAAGTTCACATATAAAAACAAAATATGGAGTTACCAGGATTACCAAAGCAATATTTCACTTGTAGACTCCCTCTGTATCCAGACGACACTATTCTAGTATATAAATAACAGGTATTCACTGACCTTCAAGTAAAATTTACTATAGTTCAACTGTGGTGGTAAAAGTCTGTTACTATTGCCAAAAATTATAAGCTATTCAAAGAGCAGTTAGTCATTGTTTTCCTCATGTGAATTTAGTGATGTTAAAAACAAAAAAACCTATATACACTCTTCCTTCTGGTTTACAATATTATTGTACATGACACCATACTTCCTAATCTTTTTTCTTTTCCTGAAAGTCATGGAGAAAGGTAAAATAAAACGTTCCCCTACAATAAGTATAAATGCTAGGTAGAATGCCAAGCCTCCCTTTAACTCTAAGTTATATCCTTGACAACAACAAAGGGTTTAATCCACCGGCATTTTAATTTCATTTTTAAGGCAGTTTTCTTTGGGATAACTAACCTCCAGGGAGAACATTATATGAATTCCTTTAGTGGCTCTGAACTATACCATTTCCTCATTATGATACTTTAGTTGTGCTCAAGAAATTGATTGAGTTCCACAGAAAAGAGACTATTTCACAAATTATTCATAAAAATGCTGAGTTTAGGTTTGTATCATTCTGGTTGGAGAATTGTGAGACATGGCAAATGAAGCATCTGCATTGGTTTCTGAGATATTTGATCTTGGGTTAGGTTTAACTCAAGTTCAATGCTCTTTCCTTGTCTCAAAGACACCTTAAATTAGGTATAGGTGTCACTGACAGAAGGAACAATGCTTTGCTGCCAAATTCAGTGTCTGGATGGGCTCAGATTCCTTGGAGCAAAGCTAAGCACAATGGCTATGCTTTTGGTAATATTTGATAGCTTTTATTTTGTGAGTCATTAAATTGAACATTCAAAGACCAGCTGTTTAAGAAAAAAAACTTCCTTTTTGGCAAAGACTGTAGGGCTCACATTTTTTGTTGTTCTTGAGCAAGTTGGAGGTTTTGAGATTGCTTATAAGATGAATCAGCAAATCAGGGAATTAGGCATCTGGAGCCAGTGGTTTGAAAGTTTCTACCTGATTATCACCTCTTAAAGAGTCATTTTTTTTAACATCTTTATTGGAGTATAGTTGCTTTGCAATGTTGTGTTAGTTTCTGCTTTATAAAAAAAGTCAATCAGCTATACGTATACATATATCCCCATATCCCCTCCCTCTTGCGTCTCCCTCCCACCCTCCCTATCCCACCCCTCTAGGTGGTCACAAAGCAGCAAGCTGATCTCCCTGTGCTATGCGGCTGCTTCCCACTAGCTATCTACTTTACATTTGGTAGTGTATATATGTCCATGCCACTTAAAGAGTCATTTTAAAGCTGAATTTGAAAAAAAATAAATCTGTCCTGGACCAAATTCAAGAAAAGAGGATATTTTATAAGGCAGTTTAATTTATAACCAAAGGTTATTAAACAGTGTGGTCTTCAAATTTTATAGAATGTCTCCTGGATGTTTTGACAATATATGTCCTTAAATCTGTGAAGTTAGGGTACATATGAAATAGAATGTATCATTTCCTCCCTTTCACTTCTAGCACAACTGTGGTGAAGTTAATATTTGTTATCAGATATGAGCACTTTGTTGCACCTAGAGGGTTATCACTAATACTTTTCATAAATAAACTCTGAACTCTCAAAAATGAATAAAGAAAAAGAAAAATGAATAAAGCAAAAGTTGGCCCAAATAGACTAACTCTTTTGTATACAAAAGACATATCGAAAAATATAGTTAAGGAGACTGACAGGTAAAACAGACATATAACATCTCTAGGAAGTAGCCAGTAAAGTTCAAATAATATAATATCTGCCATAATCAACATTCTGCAGGATGGAGCTATGTCTTTTGATGTTAATTCTAGTTAATATTTTAGTATAAATTTCTTTGTTGCTTAACCAAGAGGAAAAATGAGTTAACCAGCTCTGTTACTCATTTGGACAGGTCATCAGTTTAAGTCTACTCTTTTTCTTAAAATATAAACCTATTTTCTCTTGACTCATACTATCATTTGATTACAACAACATTGAAAAGGTCTTATATTTCTTCTCATGAAAACATAAATATAGATATAGGAAGGAACAAAATTATTTTATTAAATTATCTTCAACTGTCATTTAATCCTTTTCTTTATCTTTTTCTTTCAATATTATAGCATCTATAGTTGTGAACAATGTACTAATCATAGTGTCGTGGCAGCAACACACGTAAAGCTGTTCAGATTTCTGAATTTGGAAGGATTTGATGGGAAGTAAGGTGCAGATGATGTCAGAAAAAAAGTATTAGATGACCTACTGTTGAGGCAATTGGAAACCTGGAAATGAGAGAGATTAGTATTGATTTACATTTTACAATTAAATAAAGATGTCAAGCATTTTTAAAAAAAAACTGAAACCAATATCTAAGTATAATTTCCTATACTAGCCATGTTTATTATATTTCCAAGTAGAATCAATGCAATTTTTTGTTAATTTTCATGTAACTGAAAATATAAGAAAATATCTTATATAGCAATACATCTTTTGTTAATTCTGAATGAAACTATAATATGGTAATCACAGAAGTGATCATTTCCAGCACAGTAAAGCAAATAAAGTAGAGGAATGCTAATTAGAAGTGTCCTTTTATGACCAAACATTACATGATTATGTGTCCTTTAATTCACTTTCACATTTTTTTGCAGTGTTAAGATTTCCATATTAAGGAATTCTAATATTACTCATTACCAAACTACTGTATTTTCTCCTCAAGAGATAAAAGTTCTGCTTCCCAGCATTTGTAATTTGATCAAGTGAGCAAGTGGTTAACTCTCTGTTGAGTCAATTGTCAAAAAGAAATCTGTCCTTAGAGTAATTGAAAACTGCTCTAGATTGTCATTGAATGATATACAGCAATACACTTTGATTATAGTAACAGACATATTTATTGTTTACCATCACACTGAACTGTGAAAATAAATGATTTGTCAACTGTTGACAAGCACATAATTGGTGTAGTTTGTTTAACTAAAATTATGTCTATTTTTTAGTTCTGCGAGGTTAGAAGTATTAGTATCATAAGTCATATTTCAATGGAAATTTGATAGCCTTACAAGGTCTTTTAATTCTGGGCAAATATTTGTATGGCTTCACTGCTATATATTGTTCATTAAAAGCAAAAATCACACATCTTAGCAGTATTTGCCAGGATAACATAATTTATTTGACCAATGGCTTAGGAATCATTTGATAAGTATACAGTGTATTTAATTATTTTGGCTTCAAACATTTAGATAGTAGTCTGAAAGTATAATTTAAATAAAACCAACTGCACTGGAGTTGGAAAGCTTTCACTGTTTCAAGTGAACGTGTTTGGGTTCTTCAGAACATCAGTAGAAAGGGCACTAGTGAAACCAGGCTCCAGACCTACTATAATGTTGCTAATGTAATACTATAAAATACAAATGTAGTAATAGAAAATTAATTTTTAAATCCTGCAAGCTATTGCAAATTTCTAAATTTTTACAGGTTAGTCCAAAAGAATGACAACCCTAGTTGTCAGGAGAGATTTGAACACTGGATAATTCTAGTTGTTGCAAATTATCACAACCAATTATAAGTCAGATTTCAAAAAACTTAATTTTTATTCTATATGTACATATGATGCATGCATATACATGTGGGTATATATATAAAATATGTGTACAGATATAAAATATCTGTAATGCACATATAAACATACATATACACTAATTTTATATTGAACCAGAATACATGAGAGAATGTTAATGCCTTTATTTGGTATGTTTATGCCTTTCAAAATCACAACTTGATCTTTCAAAATGATATGAAAATATCAGCTTGAATACAACAAAAGAGTTTATAGAAAATATATTTTATACTAACACTTTCTTCAGTCACAAGGACTTCAAATAACCTGTTTTAAAAAGCTACTCAGGGCTTCCCTGGTGGCGCAGTGGTTAAGAATCCTTCTACCAATGCAGGGGACACAGGTTCGAGGCCTGGTCTGGGAAGATCCCGCATGCCGTGGAGCAAATGGGCCCATGTGCCACAGGTACTGAGCCTCTGCTCTAGAGCTCGCATGCCACAACTATTGAAGCCCACGTGCCTAGAGTTCGTGCTCTGCAGCAGGAGAGGCCACGGCAATGAGAAGCCCACGCACCACAATGAAGAGTGGCCCCCACTCGCAGCAACTATTGAGGGCCCGTGCACAGTGACAAGACCCAATGCAGTCAAAAATAAATAAATAAATAAATAAAATTTACCAAAAAAAAAAAAAAAAAAAACCCAGAAAGCTACTCAAAGCTGATATAGTGAATGACAAAAAAAGAATATTGAAAACTGTTGGTGGTCATTATTGAAAATTGATTTCATTTTAATTGAGTAAATTTGTTGTATCAAGATTAGATGTATACCTTGGAGATACTGTGCATTCTGTTCCACCCCAATGAAGGGAGTTTCATGATAAAGTGAGTCAAATGAATTTTTTGTTTCCCAGTTCATATAAATTATATTTATACTACGCTGTAGTCTATTAAGTGTGCAATAGCATTTTGCCAAAAAAATGTATATACCTTAATTAAAAAAAATAATGCTGTTGGGAAAATGGCACCAATAGCCTTGCTCCATGCAGGGTTCCCACAAACCTTCAACTTATTAAAAAATGCAATATATGCAAAGTGCAATAAATCAAAGTGCAATAGAATGAAGTATGCCTGTATTGGAAAAGTATACCCAGTATAGATTGCCAGTTTGCATATATTTCCAAGATGGGCATACGAAACATCAGTAGACATAGCTATGTTCATATAGATTTACATGTAGTCAAAATTATAACTAGTAACATATAGCTTCATATACAAAAATAGTTTGAATGCATTTAGGAATTACTATATGATTAAATTGGTGAAAATCAGCATAGAGAATTTAAGTGGTTTGCTAAAAACAGGATTCTCAGTCTATATTTAATAGATTCTTGAATTGAAGCAAATAACTTGATAAAAAATGTTTAGTTAAATTATCATTTAATTGGCTGTAAATTTTTATTAAACCCAAGCTATTGTTGTTTGCAAGAAATGCCCCAAATCTGTGTTGGCTCTTGTATATTCTGTGTTTTTTGCACAAAGTTAGTTCTGTTCTTTTTATTCTGATTATGTAAAGAACATTTTTAATTTATAAAGTAATTAGGGTTTGCTTCTGTCGAATTACAGATTTGGGGAGCAGGTTACCAAAAGTATTATTGTTGGGGCCAAAAAATTCTTAATTTTGTTGCAGGCATTTTATTTTTAAAATTCCAAGTTATGAAAAAGTTATCAGCATATTATAAGAGCATTAATTAAATTATTAGGGTTTATCTGAGATTTTAAAAGATGTTGTTCTAAATGTTTGTGTGGACTCATTGTTTACAAGCTGCTATTATTTTATAAAATATAGCATTCCCTTTTTCAAAATTATAGAATTTATCATATATCTCTGTAAATCTGCTTTTATTTTTTGTCTTTAAATTATAATATCTAAAACTATATTGAGAGTGTTAACTATGTGTCAGAAAAAATACCCTAACATTAAACAAAAACTAAACTTATATATGAAGATATGTGAACAGAAAGGCAGTACCTGAACTCTAAAAATTTCAGTGCAAGTGATCTTAAAAATCAATGTGAAAATGATAATTGCTCTGTGACACTTTTGTTTTGTTTTAGTTGCTAAAACACTAAAAACTCTGTAACTGCTAGTCAAATATATACAGAATTTAAAAAAAAAACCAGTACAGTTAATAGATATTTAGGACATTGTAATGTTAAACATTAGAAACATTGAGTATTAGTGTTATTTTTCCCTGCTTTTTAAAAAAAAAATTATCAAGTTTGAAAAATGCTCTCCTTTCCTCGCCATGTGATTTATGAAACAGAGAATCCTTCTGTGTTTTTATGAATTATAACTCCTTCCTAAGTTTGGATAAACTTCCAACATATTATCCTTTGCAGTTTTAAATGTCATGAAATATCAATGTCTCTCCGTTCCTCTAATGGGAAGTTTTTGCCAGTGTTACTTCCTCTGGGACATCTTTATCCTCTTTGTCACAATCATTTTTCTCATTTATTTTGATAATGTTGCCTAGACTAAGTTTCTCTGGCTGCATATCTAGAATCTCTAGAATGACAGCTGTATCAACACTCCCATGGCCAGCTATTTCTTCTATGATTTACTATACATTCAATTTAAATTTCACTTCCAGCATTATCACTTTTGTTTGCTGCAGCTTCATCTTTGTTGGACAACTCTTCTTTTTGTAAAATTTCACATGGGTTAATCACTGGGTTTATAACCAGCAATAATTGATTATAAATACACACTTTGCTGTTTGTGCAAGAGCTGAACAACAAACACAGAGTGACAGAATACTTATCTAGTTTGATGGAAGTAATGTGATTGGTCACTGATCAGGGTGTGCATCCAAAGAGTTGGCAGTCAAGTTTATACTGTATGCAATTACACATGGTAACTGAAATTCATATCATGTTTTGAGAGGGAAATGGGGTCATTTAACGAACTATGATAATAGAAATTTGTGCATGTAAGAACTGTGCATAGTGAGAAGTGCCTGTATTTGTATGTCAATGTACAACTTAAAATGAATTTGCCATAAGATGGAGGTAATAAAAAACTAATTATTCCATGTATATGGATAACCGAATCACTTTGCTGTACACCTGAAACTAACAGCATCTGTTAGGACTAATACTGTGCCAGTGTTTTGAAGACATTTTCAAAATATATATTCATTTGTATATGTTAATGATAAACTGATACAAATTAAACAAATAATAAATTGTTAATATACCAAGATTCAGAATAATGTTATAGTATATACCTATTTTTGTAAAAAGTGAAAAAGGGATTCTATCTAACGTGCTCTACCTCTTTTGCTCTCTAACTATTCTGTCGAATCTTTCTATGTATCAATCTGTAACACATGGGAAAAGAATAAGCATTGATTAACTCACATTGGTTAACACTGGTTTACCTGTTGGTTCAAAATGAGTGAGAATGTGAGGTAGAGTGCAGGTAATTAGAAAATATGTATATATTTTATAATTTAAAATAGCTAACAAAATATTTAAAGAAATAATCATTAGGCATATCCAATAGAGAATGAGTTTAATCTAATAAAATTGTCATATTTCTATGGAAAGTGTCTTAGTTTTCCTGGGATGCTGTGTTAAAATGCCATGTTAATAATATTGATTCTTCCAATCCAATAACATGGTATATCTTTCCATCTGTTTGTGCTGTCTTCAAGTTCTTTCATTAGCATCTTATAGCTTTCTGAGTACACATTTTTCACCTCCTGTAGGTAGGTTTATTCCCAGGTATTTTATTCTTTTTGATGCAGTGATAAATGGGATTGTTTGCTAAATTTCTCTTTCTGATAGTTCATTTTTAGTGTACAGAAATGCAACAGATTTCTGTATATTAATTTTGTATACTGAAACTTTAACGAATTCATTAATGAGCTCTAGTAGTTTTCTGGTGACATCTTTAGAATTTTCTATGTATATCATGTCATCTACAGACAGTGACAGTTTTATGTCTTCCTTTCCAATTTGGATTCCTTTTGTTTATTTTTTGTTGTTCGATTGCTGTGGCTAGGACTTTCAATTCTATGCTGAATAAAAGTGGTAAGAGTGGGCATCCTGGTCTTGTTCCTGATCTTAGAGGAAATGTTTTCAACTTTTCACTGTTGAGTGTGATGTTAGCTGTGGGTTTGACATAGATGGCCTTTATTATG
Source organism: Mesoplodon mirus (assembly GCF_964341445.2). Lineage (NCBI taxonomy): Eukaryota > Metazoa > Chordata > Mammalia > Artiodactyla > Ziphiidae > Mesoplodon > Mesoplodon mirus. Next base: position 187,092,858 of record NC_138978.1, read on the forward strand.
TTGAGGTAGGTTCCTCTGTGCCCACATCCTGGAGAGTTTTTATCATAAATGAATGTTGAATTTTATCAAAAGCTTTTTCTGCATCTGAGATGATCATATGGTTTTTATTCTTCAATTTGTTAATATGCTGTATCACATTGATTGATTTGCAGCTATTGAAAAATCCTTGAGTTCCTGAGATAAATCCCACTTGATCATTGTGTATTATCCTTTTAATGTATTGTTGGATTCGGTCTGCTAGTATTTTGTTGAGGATTTTTGCATCCCTGTTCATCAGTGACATTGGCCTGTAATTTTCTTTTTTTGTGGTGTCTTTCTGGTTTAGGTATTGGGGTGATGGTGGCCTCATACAATGAGCTCAGAAGTATTCCTTCCTCTGTAATTTTTTGGAATAGTTTCAGAAGGATAGGTGTTAACTCTTCTCTGAATGTTTTGTAGAATTCACCTATGAAGCCAACTGGTCATGGAGTTTTAGTTGTTAGGAGTTTTTAAATTACTGATTTAATTTCAGTACTGGTAATTGGTCTGTTCATATTTTCTATTTCTTCCTGGTTCAGTCTTGGGAGATTGTACCTTTCCAAGAATTTGTCCATTTCTTCTAAGTTGTCCATGTTATTGGTATATAATTGCTCATGGTAGTCTCTTACGATCCTTTGTATTTCTGTGATGTCAGTTGTAACTTCTCCTTTTTCGTTTCTGATTTTATTGATTTGGGCCCTGTCCCTTTTTTTCTTGAGGAGTCTGGCTAAAGGTTTATTAATTTTGTTTATCTTTTCAAAAAAAAACAGCTTTTAGTTTCATTGATCTTTTCTTTTCTTTTTTTTTTTGGTCTATTTCATTTATTTCTGCTCTGATCTTTATGATTTATTTCCTTCTACTAACTTTGGGTTATGTTTGTTCTGCTTTCTCTCCTTACTTTAGATGTAAGGTTAGGTTGTTTACTTCTTTCCAGAAGTGAGCTTGTATGGCCAAAACTTTCTTCTTAGAACTGCTTTTGCTCCATCCCATAGGTTTGGGGTCGTTGTGTTTTTGTTGTCATTTGTTTCTAGGTATTTTTTGATTTCCTCTTTGATTTCTTCTGTGATCCATTGGTTGTTTAGTAGCATATTGTTTAGCCTTCATGTGTTTGTGTTTTTGCAGTTTTTCTTCTTGTAGTTGATTTCTAATCTCATGGCGTTGTGTCAGAAAAGGTGCTTTACATGATTTCATTTTTCTGATATTTACTGAGGCTTGTTTGTGGCCTAGCTTGTGTCCTATTCTGGAAAACATTCCATGTGCACTTGAAAATAATGAGTATTCTGCTGCTATTGGGTGGAATGCTCTATAAATAGCAATTAAGTCCACTCGGTCTAATGTGTTATTTAAGGCCTGTGTTTCCTTATTGATTTTCTGTTTGGATGATCTGTCCATTGATGTAAGTGGGGTGTTAAAGTTCCCTACTATTATTGTGTTACTGTCGATTTCTCCATTTATGTTTGTTAATATTTGCCTTATATATTTAAGTGCTCCTATGTCAGGTGCAAATATATTTATAATTGTTATATCTTCTTCTTGGATTGATCACTTGATAATTATGTAGTGTCCTTCTTAGTCTCTTCTAAAAGTCTTTATTTTAAAGTATGTATTGTCTGATATAAGTATTGCTACTCCAGCTGTCTATTGATTTCCATTTGCATGGAATACCTTTTTCCATCCCCTCACCTTCAATCTGTGTGTGTCTCTAGATCTGAAGTGAGTCTTTTGTAAGCAGTATATATATAGGTCTTGTTTTTGTATCCATTCAGCCACTCTGTGGTTTTTGACTGGAGCATTTCGTTCATTTATATTTAAGATAATTATTGATATGTATGTCCTTATTAGTACCAATATTCTTAAAATGACCATACTACCCAAGACAATCTACAGATGCAATGCAATCCCTATCAAATTACCAATGGCACTTTTCACAGAACTAGAACAAATATATTTTTTTAATTTGTGTGGAAGCACAAAATACCCTGAATTGCCAAAACAATCTTGAGAAAGAAGAACAGAGCTGGAGGAATCATGCTCCCTGACTTCAGACTATACTACAAAGCTACAGTAATCAAAACATTATGGTACTGGCACAAAAACAGACAAATATATAAATGCAACAGGATAGAAAGCCCAGAAATAAACCCATGCATCTATGGTCAATTAATCTACCACAAAGGACGCAAGAATATACAATGGAGAAAAGACAGTCTCTTCAATAAGTGGTGCTGGGAAAACTGGACAGCTACATGTAAAGGAATGAAAGTAAAATATTCTTTAACACCATACACCAACATAAACTCAAAGTGGACTAAAGACCTAAATGTAAAACCAGATACTGTAAAACTCTTAGAGGAAAACATAAGCAGAACACTCTTTGACATAAGTCGTAGCAATATTTTTTTGGATCTGTCTCATAAAGCAAAGGAAATAAAAGCAAAAGTAAACAAATGGGACATAATTAAACTTCAAAGCTTTTGCACACTAAAGGAAACCATTGATAAAGTGATAAGACAACCTATTGAATGGGAGAAAATATTTGCAAATGATATGACTGGTAAAGGATTAAATATCCAACATAAATATCTCATCCAACACAACATCAAAAGAACAAACAACCCAATTAAAAATTAGGTAGAAGAACTAAATAGACATTTTTTCAAAGAGGAAATGCAGATGGCCAATAGGCATGTGAAAGGATGCTCAACATGCCTAATCATGAGGGGAATGCAAATCAAAACCAAAATGAGATATCACCTCACACCTGTCAGAATGGCTGTCATCAAAAATAACACAAATGACAAATGTTAGTGAGGATGTGGAGAAAAGGGAGCCCTCATACACTGTTGGTGGGAATGTAAGTTGGTGCAGCCACCATGGAAAAGGATATGGAGGTTTCTCAAAAAATTAAAAATAGAACTACCATATGTTCCAGCAGTTCCACACCTGGGTATATATCTGAAAAAGAAACAAAAACACTAATTCAACAAGATACATGCGCCCCAATGTTCGTAGTAGCATCATTTACAATTGCCAAGATAAGGAGGCAACATAAGGGTCCATCGACAGATGAGTGGATAAAGAAGATGTGGTATATATATATATACAATGGAATACTAGTCAGCCGTAAAAAAGAATGAAATTTTGCCCTTTTCAACAACATGGATGGACTTGGTGGGCATTATGCTAAGTGAAATAAGTCAGATAGAGAAAGACAAATACCATATGTTATCACTTATATGTGGGATCTAAAAAATACAACCAACTACTGAATATAACCAAAAAGAAGCAGACTCACAGATATAGAGAACAAACTAATGGTTATCAGTGGGGAGAGGGAAGAGGGAGGGGCAATATAGGGGTAGGGGATTAGGAGCTACAAGCTATTAGGTATAAAATAAGCTACAAGGATATATTGTACAACATGGGGAATATAGCCAATATTTCATAATAAGTATAAATGGAGTATAACCTTTAAAAATTGTGAATCACTGTATTGCACACCATTAACTTACATAATATTGTTCAGGTACTTCCCTGGTGGCATAGTGGTTAAGAATCCGCCTGCCAATGCAGGGGACACAGGTTCTATCCCAGGTCCAGGAAGATCCCACATGCTGTGGCGCAACTAAGCCTGTGCACCACAACTACTGAGCCTGTGCTCTAGAGCCCTTGAGCCACAACTACTGAGCCTGAGTGCCACAACTACTGAAGCCCGTGTGCCTAGAGCCCATGCTCCGAAACAAGAGAAGCCACCACAATGAGAAGCACGTGCACCACAAGGAAGAGTAGCCCCCACTCGCCACAACTAGAGAAAGCCTGGGCGTAGCAACGAAGAAGACCCAATGCAGCCAAAAATAAATAAATAAAATAAATAAATTTATTTAAAAAAATATTGCTCAGCAACTATACTTCAATAAAATTTTTTTGGAATACCATAGACTGGGTGGCTTAAACAACAGAGGGTTTTTTTCTCATAGTTCTGGAAGTTGGAAAAACCAAAACTGAGGTGCCAGAAATTTTGCCTCTCGGTGAGGGCCCTCTTCCTGTCTTGTAGACAGCCACCTTCTCTCTGTGCTCACATGGCCTTTCCTCAGTGAGTAAACATGGAGGGAAAGATTTCTTTCTCGTTCTTCCTCTTCTTATAAGGACACCAATCGTATCATGAGATTCCTACTCTCATTGTCTAACCTTAACCTAATTACATCCCAAAGGCTCCACCTTCAAATACTGTCACATTGGGGGTTGGGAGTTCAACATATGAATTTTGTGAGGACACAAACATTCAGGCCATAACAGAAAGGAATTTATTTTTCAACAAATTGCTCAAGAAAATTAAGTGACCCTATATCAATTTAGGTCTTTAGTTGTTTACCAAGCACCAAAATAAGTTCTAGCTGATTTAAGTCACTGTGCAACCTGACTTGATATAGGGTGACTGGTATATTCAGAGTGATGGAAAGATGACATGCCGACACTATCAGAGATGTGCTGCATACCACTTGGATAAGTAAAACAAGATTTACTTACCCAAAGGATAGAGAGAAGGAAGTTAGTCAATCCAAGATAAATAGCTGAATGATCAATAGAATTTGCTAGGACAGATGACACTGCAAGTTTCCAGTGCTTAAAAATCGTCACCTAGAAATGAGCTGCAGATGATAACACCTGAGTGAATCAGGGTCATATCAGTTGTTCAGTTCTCCTGCTTGAAACACAGGCTTCAGAAATAAGGCTGGAACAGTTCTGCAAAAAGCCTTTCTACACATGTTTAGTTTAGATAATATTCAACATGAACATAGGATTTGGTGGGAAGATATTGTTAATTGTTTAGTATCTACCACGTATAAAAACTTTCAGAAGAGTAAGACTGATATTAACCTCTTTTTATGTAGCAACATTTTCATAAGGCTATGCATGTAATATTTAATTTAATGAAGTACACAGTACACTCAGGTAACAACTCAAACCTCATTTTCCACCCTTAGCCTTTCTAGACCAAGGCAGCCTAATTTAAGTGCTCTCTTGGTCTTAGAGTAGTAGAACTAGTACAGGGTTATTTATTAGTCAACATAGGCCTACTACTGTAACTACCTCCTTAGGCTTAATGGAAGAGAGTTGTTTTTCACTTGTGTTTTCCTTCACTCTCACTCACATCACAGTACAAGGCTGGCCAGGGTTCTGTTCCGTCTGTTTTTCAGGAACTCAGATTGCTTCCAACTTGAGGCTTTTCCATCCCCCAGGGCCTTATAATCTGGCCAGCAGACAAGGGCCTAGAGGGAGACAGCATGGAGGACTATGGGGGAAGCTTTACTAAGAGCTCCAAAAAAGTGGCATCCAGCTCCCATCCCCTTCATATCTTTGGCCTGAACTCAGTTATATAGCCCTACCTAAGGTCAGGAGGCTGAAAATGGAGTCTGTCTGAGCTTCTATAAAGAAAAGAAATGTAACTTAGTGGACATATAGTGTTGTCACTTCCGAAGATTAGCTCCTCAGACATCTCTGTGAGTCATGCTAACAGAACTTTAAAGCAGGTACACAGTCTGTGCTTTTATATACTACTTTTTAGAGTACTACTTAAAAGTAGTACTTTTTAGTACTACTAGTACTACTACTACTTTTTAGTACTTTAAAAGTACTACTTAAAATAGTACTTTTAAAAGTACTACTCTAAAAGTACTTTTATATACTACTTCAAAAGTAGTATATAAAAATGAAAAACACACAAAGAAAAATATAGGTGGATATTTGGTGGATTTTAAGATGAAGAATAACTACTCAATTTTCAATGAAGTACACAAAATCACCAAGATTTAAGCCAATATTTTATACTGAATGGAAGTTTAAAATATATAAAAAACATAACCCAGAAAATATGTATATATAAAAATTACTTGGGAAAATATTACCACTAAATATGGCAATGTATTAATAACTACCATCTGTAACAATTATCAAAATATCAAGATTAATGTTAAACTTTTTTAATGTGCCAGGCATTCCACAGAGGTTATACATGTACTATCTTATTTATTTTACACCAAAATCTCAATGATTGTTAAATCCATATGAGGATGAGGATTCTCAGGTTTAGAGAGGTTAATTTGTATAAGACCACAAAGGTGGCAAACACTCAAAATTATAAAGAAAAAAAAAGTCAAATATTGCAACAAAAAGTGGAAGCTTCAGAGAAACAAAAGAACCATAAGACATATTGCCAAAAATTGAATTTATACGATTATAGCAGGTTAGGAAGAAAGAGATTAGAGAAAAGTCTGGGAAGGATATGGTTACATATTCATGCTTTAAGTTTTTGGTGTGAACAGGCTTTATACAGGGTTGTGGGCAAAGGACAAATACAAACAAAAATGTGGGCAAAGAACAGATACAAATAAAAACATGCACAGACAGAAACACACACATGGTGGTATGCATAATAGTGACCTCCAAACGATGTCAACGTCCTGGAACCTACAGATAAGTTAGATTCTATGGCAAGAGGGAATTCAGATTACAGATGGAATTAAGGTTACCACTTGTGGCAGTTAATTTTGTATGTCAACTTGGCTAGCTAGGCCAGAGTACCCAAATATTTGGTCAAACAGCAGTCTAGATGTGCTCTCTAAGTATTTTTTAGTTGAGATGAACACTTAATTCGGTATTTGGCATAAAGCAGATTACTTTCCATAATGTAGGTGGGCCTCATCCAAGCAACTGAAGACTGAAAAGGCTATGGTGCCCTGAGAAAGAGGGGATTCTGCCCCAGACTGCTTCCAGCCTTGAATTCAACATCAACTCTTCCCTGGGTCTCCACCCTGAGGGCTTTGCCACAGATTTTGGACTTGCGAGCCCTCACAATTGCATGAACCAATTCTTCAAAATAAATCTCTCTCCACATATGTGTATACACATCCTATTTGTCCTGTTTCTCTGGAGAACTCTGACTAATATATTTGTCAACTAATATTAAAATAAGGAGATCATCCCGAATTGTCTGAGAGTGCTGAATATAATTAAAAGTATCCTTAAAAGTGGAAGAAGAAGTGAGAGCCAGAGGGAGAGGTGAGTTAGGAGGACACCATACACCCTTGCTAGCTTTGAAAATGATGGAAGCAGACCAACAAGCAAGGAACATCAGAGGCCTCTAGAAGGTGGGAAAAACAAGGAAGCAAATTCTCTCATAGGGCCTCTAGGAAGGAACAGAAAACCCTACCAACACCTTGATTTTAGCCCAGTGAGACTTGTGTTGGACCTCTGACCTGCAGAATTGCAAGATAATAAATTTGTGTCGCTTCAAGTCACTAAGTTTGTGGTAATTTGTTATGACAGCAATAGGAAACAAATGCATTCTTACTACTATACAAACCTAGAGATATGCAGTCATGTCAAAAATATGCTCACTTATAAAGTAACCTTTCATGAATTCTGAAAACTTGCTGTATGTCTTTGAAAGCATTTGAACAGCATCACTTATTTTGCTAGAAATAAGATATCCCTCTGTACATCATAACTACCTCAAGGATAAAAGATCATATGGGCTGAAATTTGTAGAATATTTTGTTACTGAAACCAAATAAAACACCCAGACAAGCATAAATTAATAATAGATGGAGCTTATATATGAAAATTTAATATTTAATTTAATTTCACTTAACAGGTCAGATCATAGCTCCCATCTTATTTATAGCAGCTAAATGTATAGCTACTGAGTGGACTGCCAACTGGAAATGCTGCTAAATGTGAAATTTCTGTAAGATATTTGCATTAAGCATGTCATAATGCTATTGGTTGTTATGCGGGAATTGGAATGAGCTATGTGTAGTTTTCCATTATTTTGTCCCTATCTCTTTACTGCCCACTATCTGACTCTGTGTGGTGGGAGAGAATATGATTTAAAGGTACATCCTGTCAAGAGACATAATCATCTTCTCACATTTTGTTTTATAATAGGTGCCAGTAATTATATTAATGGCTATTTATTCCCATACATGAGTGATATTAAGTTGCTGATCTGATCTATTTACATTGTGGTAAGGTAATTAGAAAATCCTTAGTCAGCGAAAATGGGCAGGAAGGAAAGGACATAAAGACACCATTATCTATTTTTAACTCTCCTTAGAAACCAGCCCAGATATATTCATTTCAAGGACCACTTAATTTTCAGAGAACTCTTATCCCTCAAAGGTGGTACAATCAGGAGACGAGGTTGACTATCAAAAATTTAAAGCTATTAAATAATTTCTATCTCTCAAATAACACAGAGCATGCTACACTTCAGGATTTTAGATTTTTAAATGGAATTATCTTTTATTAGGTATTCACTGAAAGTATTTTTAGACTTTTCTAGTATGCGCAAGCAAACTGCAAATGAAAGCTGAAAATCCTGGGAATAAAATTATCCTTTGAAATTGTTAACATCACATAATCTTTATCAAATAACAGTTAAAATTTTTTAAATTGATATACAATAAAACATACATATGTATTAACTTTGGCACAGCAAGCATTGAGAATTGTGAGTTAAACCTGATTCCTGCCCTGTAAGCCAGTGTTGAGGAGGAAACTTTTTCTTTACCTTCTTGAGTTCGAAAATAGGAGCCTGCAAATTAGCAAAAGACAGATTAAAAGGACAAAGAAAGCATTCAATTTTATTAATACTTTATGTGCACAGCAGTTCACAGAAAAGAAAAGAAATTCAAAGAAACAGGTAGATCCGGGGGCTTATATATCATTTTAACAAAGGAAAGGGGATTTGGGCTTCAGAGGAAGAGAAATCATGGGGAAGGGACTAGGAAATATATGGGGGAACTCATGGAAGATCAAGGTTACGTTATCTCTATTTTAGTTAAGTCTGCTTATCCAAAGTCCTCTCTGTGTCAGCTCTCAGTGACCAGTGATGAGTGTTCTTCTTCATCCTAATACAGGGAGGACATCTTCACAAAGAGAAATTATGTCTGTTTTTAGGCAGAAAAGGAGATGGCAGAGAACACTTCCTGCATCTGTTGCTTTTCAATTGCCTTAAACTCAAAATAATCCTTACGTCAAAGTGGCATAGTTGTGGTGGCCTATTCTGTCCCCCTTCACAAGACACTGCACTTAGACCTTGACATACATTATGACACTCAACTCTTCCAACAACCCTATCAAATAAGTACTACAATTATCCCCATTTTAAAGACTTACAGAGTCTCAGAAACTTTTCCAACTCCTATTGCAATATAAATGATAGAGTCAATATTTGAGCTCAGATTTGTCTGCATGAAATTCCATGCTCTTTAGCCATGCACTTCATTAAGTAGAATTAGACTCATGGAAAGAGTTGGAAAATGTATTCCAGGAAGAGGAAAGACCTTGTAAAGAGACTCAGATATAAGAGATAACACGGAGAAATAAATGTACATCTGGACATTAGCATATAAATCAGAGAAATGAAAAGAGATGAAGCTAGAGAAATAACCAGGGGTCAGCTAATGAACTGTTTTAATGAACCTGGACTATATCCAAAGAATTCAGGCTGAGAGATGATGGAAGAGAGATTTACATTGAAAGCTCACCTTAGTGGAATGCAGAAAAGACTGGAGTGGAAAAAGCCTAGAGGCAGAAAGGCCAGTACAAAGAAGCTGCATATTAAAATAATATGATCCAGCTGAGGGATACTGGTGGCCTAATCTGAGATAGTCCCACTGGAATGGCAGGAAGTAAATGGATTACAGAAACATAAAGTAGCAAAGATGATGCTCAGTGAATACCCAGAAGGAATGAGGCTGAGGAAAGGAGGAGTCAGATTTACCTACAGGGACGAGGGAATGATAATGGGTAGAACAGAAAAGAGCTTTGGAGGAAAAAATGAGATGAGGCTTTGAATGAACTAAATTTGAGATGCCTTTGCAACATCCAAATGCAAAAGACCAGTTGGTAGTGAACAGAAATCTCTGGCCTCAGGAGAGGGATATAAATGTATCACTTAGGAACATACAGATTGTAAATGAGGCATGAGAGTCTATGAGATCACCCATGTTACATACATAGAGTGAGGAGAAAAAAGATTCTGTACATAGAGAGGAGTACCAAGAAGGCATGCACAGCTCATAGAAAATCAGAGGGGGAGGAGGAGCTGAGATAGAAGATGAACAAGTCATTTGTCTTGCAAAAGCAGGGATTGCTAGAGTGAAGAGAAGAATTGCAAAAGAACTGCTCAACTTTATCATGATACTGCAATGAGTATCCATCTTTTAGATGTAATAATATAAAAGTGTCAGTAACCTAGGCTAAAAAAAAAGTGTAGAAAGCTAAAAATTAAATGTGAGGCTAGAATATATTTTACGTATGTATTATAGGTGTTTTACAGCCTTCCACCACTAGGAGGTAGGCTCTATGAAGGTTGGGGTTTCCCTTTTTTTGCTGTATCACCAGCATATACAACAATACGGATTAATTATAGAGGTCCTCTTGAATAAATGAGTCAACGGATTACTTTTTCCTAAAAAAAAATTATCTTCATGCAGATAACTTATGAATATAAACTCCAAATATTTAATTAAAAATTCATAAAGAAATCAATTGAAATAATAATTTTAAAGATCTTTCTGAAAAAAGTGAAATAATATTTAATCAGTTTTCTTTGCCTCAACAGATACTGCAATTTGAACATGCCACAAGCTTTAGTTCATATTGAGATATTTTCCTTTCAGCCAGAGTTTTCATATAATTTATTGATCTTTCTCAGTTGCCAAAAAGGCATCCAGAAAGAAAAGTTTATTTAACATTCTTAGATAACACCTTCTAGGGTAATGTTAGCTGACTTCTCATGGAAAAATGTCAAGATAAGAGAACACATTTTGATTCAGGTAATAAGATACCTTGAATATATATTTAATACTGCTGCATATTTTTTTTTAATTATGGAAACTATTTTTGTGATTTGATTGCCACAAGAATTCAAGTGAAGCAAACAAAAAGTAGAAGGTTTGGTTATGAAAGTTGCAACATATTTCATAGTCAGGGCCTGCAAAATTTTTAGTTACGTTTTGATTTTCTCTAAAAACTGACATATCATTGAGACTACACTGATGTTGACAGACCGGGGTTATAAATATATTTATGGGAAGAATTGTTGCATTAACTAAACAAGCTATTGCACCAGGAACAGCCCCTGGGCATTTATATTCAACTTCTGCTACATTTCCAAGGGCAGGCCACCCTGATATGGCATGTTCATGAAAAGTAAGCAGCACTGAGTACTGGCAAGTCCCAATATAACCTCTGCAGAAACGTTATATGGAAGACATTCTTTCTGGGAGTAGTAAGAACTTGCTGTTATTTGCAGTAGCATGTTTCTTTCCTATTTTCATTTTGCCAAACTTTGAGTATTTGACAGTGCTTTTCAAAACATGATGTGCTTATTTAAAAATGTATTGATATTAAAAGAACACAACGTCATATCTAGAGCTTTAGATAAGTAATTATTGGCTCTAAACTTTACTTCACCCGTGTTTTGCACACTTTATTTTGTAGGTATTAAGGGTCAAAATTATTCAAAAACAGTCATTCCATTTGACCTAGATTTAATACACCTAATTTCTTCTCATTTCCTTTCACCTTTCATATGGCAGGTATTAGTTATGACTCTAAGAAAAATGTATCACATTGGATCACAAACTTTTCAAATATCTATCAACCACTGGCCATAGTTATTTTTACAATGCTCTTAAGAGAGGATTCACAAGTATGTTTTAGAAAAAAAAATCGGATAGTTTAGAAAAATATGAATATTCTGAATTTTTAGCCACAAATCACTATGTAAATGGTTGTGTGTGCAGAGGGCAAAGGGTATCACCCAAGGGCATTTTCTACACTGAACTTATACCAACTTTGAAGCAACACTTAGGACTTGGCTATATCATCCACATTCAAAAAAATCAAATTTTATTAAATGTATCAGATTACATGGGGACACAGAAGGAAGCTTCTAAAAAATAGTATTTGGTAAGACTTACTGAAAGTACTCTTTCATGTCTGTTCTTTTCTCCAGATTTTTCATTTCCTCATGAAACGAAATGTCATCTCATCTTTCCATTTTATCGCAATAACTTCATGTATTTTCCAATGCAATTCAGTTGTTACATTAGGTATATTTTCCTAATTTTATAACACCAATATTGAGTACAGATCATCAATTTGTCTTTCATGTATGTACATTAGGGTTTGTGTGGGAGACATCTTTGCAAACATCTAATCTGGTTCATTGGGTTGTGTAATGATTGAACTAGAATAAGGACTACACTCATATCTACACTTTAAATCCTAGACTTTACCAGAGCTCCATGACCTCTTTTTCCTTAGCCTCGCTCTACTAAATAGAGCAGGAGTCAGAATATCTCCTTCCAAATATTAAAGGACTACAGTTCCAACTAACCATACCACACTCATAGAGTCTAGAGGCCAATTGTAAGAGGAAAAGGAAAATGTCTCAGGGAAGTGTTGTCACTACTGTGGTCCAAATGCCAAGATAAGAATATGGCAAATAATAAGTGCTCAATAAATAAACAAATGAAATAAATGCTAAGAAAAAACGTTAACACAGATCTTAAAAGTAGTTGTATTTATTTTGGCATGACATGAAAAAAAACTTGGAAATTATCACTCCATCCTCTAAACAAGAGAAAATATAGACAAACTGAAAATCAGTTCTTGTTAGATCTACCAACAATTAAGGTCACAGGTAAACCCCTTCCCTGAAAACTGGAGAGAAGAGTGAATATAGAGAATCAGAGTTTATAGAGAGGAGAAACCACAGTTGAGAAGTCTTAGGTCAGAGCCTTAGAGGAATACTAAAGTGTTATTGACTAATTACTGGAGGCTGAATTTGGACTAGAGTTAGAAGAAAAAAAAATTTTTTGAGTGCCAAGCTTTAGGGTATACCTGCATGGTCATGATTTTTACCTCTAAGATTATCACCAGGTTCTCAGGGTGAAGAGCAAAGAAAATTCCCCTAGTGCTTCCAGCAGGGGGAGGGGAAAAGTAACCAATTTGAAATAAACTTCAAGAATTCTTCATTAATAAAGGCCTGCCTTCAAGAGAAATTACTTTGCTTGAACCTAACTGATGTTAGGAAAAGAAAATACCCAACTTGAGCCCCCTCTAGTCTTTAACATGAGGGAGGAGAAATACCCAATTCCAGGCCCTACTAGACTTCCTATCTCATCTGCCTGGGAAGTAGGGAAGCTGAGAAGGTCTCAAGGGGGCACAGGTTCACTGAAAGACTGAGCTCTAATTACAGGACTATAGAATGCTTGCCCTCCCTCCACACTTTACCATCACATAAACAACACTCCTACATGAGAGAGGATTACATCTGCAAAGAAGTGTAAGGCTCAGACTGTGTTCAAGAAATAGTCTCTAGGGAAATCTCCCAATAAAAAACAGATCATGAGAGGAAATTTCAGCCTTTCACTCCTATAGGAACAGCAAAAAATAAACTGAGGCAATACTTCTTAGCCAGGTAAAAATTAAAAACTCACCTAAAGGTCTGGTTACTTCACTTCCTTTACCAAACACTATGTCAAGCTTTCAATAAAAAATTACATATATACTACAATAAAAAAAAAAAGAAGAGAAAGCTTCAAAAACAGACTCAAATATGGCAGAGATGTTGGAACTATCAAACAAGGAGTTCTTAAACTATCAAAAATAAATAAACAAAATGATGAGATGCCACATTAAGAAAAATACAGAGAAACAAATATATCCAATATATGAAAGAAACAGAACAAAAACCGTGAAAAAGACTAAATTAATAATGAGAATATATGTGCATCAAATTTAAAATCTATAATCAATGGATAATTTCCAAATATATACCTTTTGTTAGCTCTATAAAAGGTATATATTTGAATAGACTACAAACAATATTTTAAAGTTAAATAGCTGCCATTAAATAAGTTAGTCAAGCCCATACTACTTTATAACTCAGTTAAAAAACAATCACATACTTCCAAGGTTACTTAAACTTTTCTAAATCATAAAACAAGGATAAAACATGGAAGAGATATCTCTTAATTTCTTAATAGTAAGACTTGATTGAGATAATGCAAACTGAAAAACAAACAAAATCACACATAAAATTTAACTCAAAATTACAGACAAAATATTAACAACTTGAGTGCAGCAATGGAAAGAAAGAATAAAGACCATAATTAAATAGGTTCTAGTTTTACAATGCAGAAACAACATGCATAAAACAGCCAACAACATAATTCATTACAATTGCAAAGAAAAAGAAAAATAGGCATAAATGACAAACTTGTCATTTAATGACAAAAAGAGATTAGATAAAAATTTAGGGTTCACACTTATTAAACATATAGACTAAATATTTGCATTAAAATATTCTTAATATAGTAGACCTTTCTAAAAACCCAACCTCAATATCACCCAGGATCACGGAAAGTCAAAATAAATTCCTTTTAAATAGAGAAGAAGCCAGAGCTGCAAGCTTATTTTTTATTAGCTATCTATTTTATACATATTAGTTTATATATGTCAATCCCAATCTTCCAATTCATCCCACCACCACCACCACCCACCACTTTCCCCCCCTTGGTGTCCATACATTTGTTCTCTACATCTGTGTCAGAGCTACAAGCTTTAACCACTATTATTATTCAATATAATTTTTGAAGTCTAACTTATAAAATAAGATCAGAAAATACAATAATATTTTTGATGGTATGCCTATTAAATAATTCATTTTCCCATGTGTGGCTCTGGAAAATAATTTATGTTCTTTGTTTGCCTCAATATTCTCATATGTAAAATGAAGTTAAAAGAAACTATTTGACTAGTTTGTTATGAGGATTAACTTAGTTTACACAAAATATTTAGGACAGTAACTGGTACACAGTAAATACCATAGATGTACTTGATGGTGTTTACTATTATTACATCTAGAAAAACAAGACTCTAAGATAAGTATTCCCTTTACAATTGTTAAGAAGTTAATAATTAGCTCAAAATGTTTTATAAGTATTAAATGTTATATTTTAAACTGCTTTGCTCAGTGCCAGAGGTAAGACATTTTTAATACTGAAGAGGACATATGTTGATTGAGGATTTGCTACTAAATGTCCCCTTAAAAAGAGTGCTTAAAAATAAATTTTCAGGTTTGGCACCAAATAAATATATTAATAGGTTGGGAGTTTGGGAAAAACATGTACACACTGCTATATTTAAAACAGATAACCAACAGGGACCTGCTGTAAAAATAAATAAATAAATAAACAATTTAAAAAATATTATAAAAAACAATAAACTTCAGGAATATGCTACATGCAAAAAACAGATAATGATGATGATGATGATGATGATAAAAATAACTGGTACCTTTTGATTCCTTACTGTGTAATTTACCAGCTTTAGAGTTACCCAACATTTCCCTTCATGTTTGCTCTTGATTGAACCCAAGTATTATTTTTTGCCATTTCATAACCTGGGATGAATAGTAAGTCACCACCGAGACATCTAATATAAACAAATGAAGCAAAAACATAATTATTAAGCAATAAATATTAACTCTATTGGTATTTGTGGAGGATGAACTGAGAGTATACTATCTTTCCATGTTAAGTGTTTTGTCTGAAGATCAAGCCATATTATACATCTGATCATTAGGATAGATGTGTTTGGAACACACATATAATTTTCCTTCACTGTAATTGCACTTTAAAATTATACTTTCGGGGGCTTCCCTGGTGGTGCAGTGGTTGAGAGTCTGCCTGCTGATGCAGGGGACACGGGTTCGTGTCCCAGTCCGGGAAGATCCCACATGCTGGGCCCATGAGCCATGGCCGCTGAGCCTGCGTGTCCGGAGCCTGTGCTCCACAACGGGAGAGGCCACAACAGTGAGAGGCCCGCATACCGCAAAAAAAAATAAAAAATAAAATAAAATAATACTTTTGGTTGCAATGAAAAGCATTACTAGGTCAGTGGTAGAGAACATGGTATGATATTAATGACAGTTACATTATGAGAAGTTGGGGACATTTAAAAAAATTACTATTTTCCTAATTAATGCATATATAAAGACAAGTACAAAAGTGAAATGTAGGTTCCTCACTTAGACTCACTCAAAACCTTGATGATTCACTTCCATGAACCAAACTCACCACTTGAAAAATTTCCAAAAGTAATTCAAATAAATATTTCCACAAAATGAGAAGTTTCTATTAGCAAAATGTCCCTATTATATGTGGAATCTGTAAATGTCAACTATGTTTATGAGGGCTTTGCATACTTCTTCAGATTTTCCATGAACCCTACAGAATTTCACTTAGATTTGAATGCCCAGAAAAACTTTAGCTTTCTTAAGTATCTAGTATATATTTTTATTTCTTGTGATCAAAACTAACATAGAGTACATGTGGTTCTAATATCTACCCAGGTAATAACATTATAGTGTGCACACATCTACATAATGACTTTAGTCCTAGATTAATCCTATTATATTATTATTTTTGCTTTCATATAATTTTTTGCTCGTCTGCTTTTTTTTGCTTCTATTCCTATAGTCTGTTTGACCTTGTAATCAAATATGAGAAATTTATATTTTTTTGGGTGTGACGACATGCCACTATGGATAGAACAGAGAGCATCTTTCAGTGAAGTAGTGGGATATGAAATCAGACTGTTATATCAGGGACAGAGATTAAAGGGCAGATACATCACACTAAAGAATGCTAATTTTATCCATTAGGTAATGGGGAAGAGTGAATGAAGATTTTTAAAGCTGAGAATGTTTGATAAGGTTAGACAAGCAGAGAATTGATGTCATAATGCTTGATAAGACTTAATTGCATAAATGAGTGATTAGGAACATTTGGGTCAGTTTGTAGACTTTTTAACATCTTTACTGGAGTAAAATTGCTTTAAAATGATGAGCTAGTTTCTGCTGTACAACAAAGTGAATCAGCTATACATATGCATACATCCCCATATCTCCTCCATCTTGCATCTCCCTCCCACCCTCCCTATCCCACCCTTCTATGTGGACACAAAGCACTGAGATGATTTCCCTGTGCTATGCAGCTAATTCACACTAGCTATCTATTTTACATTTGGTAGTGTATATATGGCCATGCCACTCTCTCACTTCGTCCCAGCTTACCCTTCCCCCTCCCTGTGTCCTGAAGTCCATACTCTATGTCTGTGTCTTTATTCCTGTCCTGCCCCTAGGTTCTTCAGAAACATTTTTTCTTTTTAAGGTTCTATATATATGTGTTAGCATATGGCATTTGTTTTTCTCTTTCTGACTTAACTTCACTCTGTATGACAGTCTCTAGGTCCATCCACCTCACTACAAGTAACTAAATTTAGTTTCTTTTTATGGCTGAGTAACATTCCAGTGTATGCATGTGCCACATCTTCTTTATCCATTCATCTGTCGATGGACACTTAGTTTGCTTCTATGTCCTGGCTATCGTAAATAGAGTTGCAATGAACATTGTGGTACATGACTCTTTTTGAATTATGGTTTTCTCAGGATATATGCCTAGTAGTGGGATTGCTGGGTCATATGGTAGTTCTATTTTTAGTTTTTTAAGGAAACTCCATACTCTTCTCCATAGTGGCTGTTTCAATTTTAATTGCCACCAGCAATGCAAGAGGGTTCCCTTTTCTCCACACCCTCTCGAGCATTTATTGTTTGTAGATTTTTTGATGATGGCCATTCTGACTGGTGTGAGGTGATACCTCATTGGAGTTTTGATTTGCATTTCTCTAATGATTAGTGATGTTGAGCATCCTTTCATGTGTTCTTTGGCAATCTGTATATCTTCTTTGGAGAAATCTCTATTGGGGTCTTCTGCCCATTTTCTGGATTAGGTTGTTTGTTTGTTTTTTTTGGATATTGAGCTGCATGAGCTGCTTGTATAGTTTGGAGATTAATCTTTTGTCAATTGCTTCATTTTCAAATATTTTCTCCCATTCTGAGGGTTGTCTTTTCGTCTTGTATATGGTTTTCTTTGCTGTGCAAAAGGTTTTAAGTTTCATTAAGTCCCATTTGTTTATTTTTGTTTTATTTCTATTGCTCTAGGAGGTGGGTCAAAAAGGTTCTTGCTGTGATTTAGGTCATGGAGTGTTCTGCCTATGTTTTCTTCTAAGAGTTTTATACTGCCTGGCCTTACATTTATGTCTTTAACCCATTTTGGGTTTATTTTTGTGTTAGGGAAGTGTTCAATTTCATTCTTTTACATGTAGCTGTCCAGTTTTCTCAGCACCACTTATTGAAGAGTCTGTCTTTTCTCCAGTGTATATTCCTGCCTCCTTTATCAAAGATAAGGTGACCATGTGTGCATGGGTTTATCTCTGGGCTTTCTATCCTGTTCCATTGATCTACAGTTCTGTTTTTGTGCCAGGACCATACACTCTTGATTACCGTAGCTTTGTAGTATAGTCTGAAGTCCGGGAGGCTGATTCCTCCAGCTCCGTTTTTCGTTCACAAGATTGCTTTGGCTATTCGGGGTCTTTTGTTTTTCCATACAAATTGTGATATTTTTTGTTCTAGTTCTGTGAAAAATGGTAGTTTGATAGGGATTGAACTGAATCTGTAGATTGCTTTGGGTAGTATAGTCATTTTCACATTGTTGATACTTCCAATCCAAGAACATGGTATATCTCTCCATCTGTTGGTATCATCTTTAATTTCTTTCATCAGTGTCTTATAGTTTTCTGCATACAGGTCTTTGTCTCCTTAGGTATGTTTATTCCTAAGTATTTTATGCTTTTTGTTGCAATGGTAAATGGGAGTGTTTCCTTAATTTCTCTTTCAGATTTTTCATCATTAGTGTATAGGAATGCCAGAGATTTCTGTGCATTAATTTTGTATCCTGCTACTTTACCAAATTCATTGATTAGCTCTAGTCGTTTTCTGGTAGCATCTTTAGGATTCTCTATGTATAGTATCATGTCATCTGCAAACAGTGACAGCTTTACTTTTCTTTTCCAATTTGGATTCCTTTTATTTCTTTTTCTTCTCTGATTGCTGTGGCTGAAACTTCCAAAACTATGTTGAATAGTAGTGGTGAGATGCGGAAAACTTGTCTTATTCTGCATCTTAGTGAGGAATGGTTTCAGTTTTTCACCATTGAGAACGATGTTGGCTGTGGATTTGTCATATATGGCCTTTCTTATGTTGAGGTAAGTTCCCTCTATGCCTACTACTAAAAACTATGAGAGAGTTTTTATCATAAGTGGGTGTTCAATTTTTTTGAAAGTTTTTCTGCATATATTGCAAGGATCATGTGGTTTTTATCATTCTAATTGTTAATATGGTTTATCACATTGATTGATTTGCATATATTGAAGTATCCTTGCATTCCTGGGATAAACCCCACTTGATCATGGTGTATGATCCTTTTAATGTGCTGTTGGATTCTGTTTGCTAGTATTTTATTGAGGATTTTTGCATCTATGTTCATCAGTGATATTGGGCTGTAGTTTTCTTTTTTGTTGCATCTTTCTCTGGTTTTGGTATCAGAGTGATGGTGGCCTTGTAGAATGAGTTTGGGAGTATTCCTCCCTCTGGTATATTCTGGAATACTTTAGGTGTTAGCTCTTCTCTAAATGTTTGATAAAATTCACGTGTGAAGCCATCTAGTCCTGGGCTTTTGTTTGTTGGAAAATTTTTAATCATGGTTTCAATTTCAGTGCTTGTGATTATCTGTTTATATTTTCTGTTTCTTCCTGGTTCACTCTTGGAAGGTTGTGCTTTTCTAAGAATTTGTCCATTTCTTCCAGGTTGTCCATTTTATTGGCATAGAGTTGCTTGTAGTAATCTCTCATGAACCTTTGTATTTCTGCAGTGTCATTTGTTACTTCTCCTTTTTCATTTCTAATTCTGTTGATTTGAGCCTTCTCCCTTTTTTCTTGATGAGTCTGGCTAATTGTTTATCAATTTTGTTCATCTTCTCAAAGAACCAGCTTTTAGTGTTATTGATTTTTGTTATTGTTTCCTTCATTTCTTTTTCATTTATTACTGCTCTGATCTTTATTTTTTCTTTTCTACTGCTAACCTTAGGGTCGTTTTGTTCTTCTGTTTCTAATTGCTTTAGGCATAAGGTTAGGATGTTTATTTGAGATGAGTCTTGTTTCTTGAGGTAGGATTGTATTGCTCTAAACTTCCCTCTGAGAACTGCTTTTGCTGCATCCCATGGGTTTTGGGTCATCGTGTTTTCTCTGTCATTTGTTTCTAGGTATTTTTTAATTTCCTTTTTGATTTCTTCAGTGATGTCTTCGTTATTTAGTGGTGTATTGTTTAGCATCCATGCATTTGTATTTTTTTACAGTTTTTTTTCATGTACTTGACATAGAGTCTCATAGCATTGTGGTCAGAAAAGATACCTGATATCAATTTTCTTAAATTTACCAAGGCTTGATTTGTGAGCCAAGATATGACCTATCCTGGAGAATGTTCCATGAGCACTTGAGAAGATAATGTATTCTGTTGTTTTTGATTGGAATTTCCTATAAATATCAATTAAGTCCATCTTGTTTAATGTATCATTTAAAGCTTGTGTTTCCCTATTTATTTTCATTTTGGGTGATCTGTCCATTGGTGAAAGTGGGGTGTTAAAGTCCCCTACTATGATTGTGTTACTCTCAGTTTCCCCTTTTATGGCTATTAGCATTTGCCTTATGTATTGTGGTGCTCCTATGTTGGGTGCATATATATTTATAATTGTTCTATCTTCTTCTTGGATTGATCCCTTGATCATTATGTAGTGTCCTTGTCTCTTCTAATAGTCTTTATTTTAAAGTCTATTTTGTCTGACATGAGAATTGCTACTCCAGCTTTCTTTGATTTCCATTTTCATGGAATTACTTTTTCCATCCCCTCACTTTCAGTCTGTATGTGTCCCTAGGTCTGAAGTGGGTCTGTTATAGACAGCATATATATGGGTCTTGTTTTTGTATCCATTCAGCTGGTCTATGTCTTTTGGTTGGACCATTTAATCCATTTACATGTAAGGTAGTTATCGATATGTATGTTCCTATTAACATTTCTTAATTGTTTTGTGTTTGTTATTGTACGTCTTTTCCTTCTCTTGCGTTTCCTGCCTAGAAAAGTTTCTTCAGCATTTGTTGAAATTATGCTTACTGATTAATATAAGTCCTTCATATAATATAGAAATGAAGGTACTTTTGATTATATGTTCTATTTTCTTCTTTCCACTCACTTGATTGTGTCTTTTGATGACCAGTTGGTTTTAATTCCAACTTGATACATTTACTAATATATTTTATTTGTGCTTAGTATTTTAATGCCAACTTCATCTTAAATGTGAAGTATGCCTATCCTCAGTTATGCCCCCTGAACACACAGTTGTTAGTAACTTGTACGTAATAGATAATAACAATAATGGGTGGTAGATAGCATGGAAGTGTATGTAGCAGATGGGGTCAGATGGTAGTTATTGTCTTCTTAATTTCCCTTGATATTCTCTTACAGCTAAGTAAAAGCCTAATAAAGTCTCTCTCAATGGTGAAAAGCCTTATATGATTGGTTCCTACACTGTGTTGATATAAAATGGACTGGCCTTGAAGCTGGTGTGCAGTCATATATCATTTTTTTAAAAATCTATTGAGATTAGAGTTTCTTTTTCTATATATTTTGTCCATAGACCAATTATTCTTGGAGTATTTTATCTAATCCCATTTTACTCTTTTATAGGGAGTTCTTTTGCCTCCCCATAATTACTATTATCTCTTACCTTTAGATTTAAGACTTCATTTTGTTTTTGCTTGCATTCATATGTTCTTTATCCTTTTTTATAATAATAAAAAATGTGTTAGGAGAGAACAGAGGT
The DNA here is from genome assembly GCF_964341445.2 of Mesoplodon mirus. Lineage (NCBI taxonomy): Eukaryota > Metazoa > Chordata > Mammalia > Artiodactyla > Ziphiidae > Mesoplodon > Mesoplodon mirus. The sequence continues at coordinate 187,114,733 of NC_138978.1, forward strand.
CTGTTTTATTCTTTAATTTTCTGAAGAATCTTGCTCTCATTCTACAATGAGAAAGGTCACCAAGGTGATCTAGTCACTAGTTTAATAGAGTAACTAGTCTCCCAACTTCTGGCCTCTTTTACAGTTTCCATTCTGCTAAATATTCTTGACCTTTTAATGAATACTTTCATTAGCCTTGAATCAGAAATATACTACTATTAAGACCTGGCATTTTAAGTTTTATAGTTAATCTCATTTTATTCAAGTTATTTCCCCTCCAATTTTTATCATAATTCTCCTTAAAGTGCTTAAATCTCTTTTTTTAAAATTTATTTTATTTATTTATTTTTGGCTGCATTGAGTCTTTGTTGCTGCATGCGGGCTTTCTCTAGTTTTACGGCAAGTGGGAGCTACTCTTCGTTGTGGTGCACGGGCTTCTCATTGAGGTGGCTTCTCTTTTTGCAGAGCACCGGTTCTAGGCATGTGGGCTTCAGTAGTTGTGGCGCACGGGCTCAGTGGCTGTGGCTTGCTGGCTCTAGAGCACAGGCTCAGTAGTTGTGGTGCATGGGCTTAGTCACTCTACGGCATGTGGGATCCTTCTGGACCAGGCCTCAAACCCATGTCCCCTGCATTGGCAGGTGGATTCTTAACCACTGCGCCACCAGGTAAGTCCCTAAAGTGCTTATCACAAATTAAATTGGTTTAAACATAGTTTTTGACTGCACAAAACCTTAGGGTCCTAAATAGTCTTACTAGGAGATCAGCTATTTGAATATGGTTGAGAAACAAACTTCAGTCTCAGATAAAATGCATGGTTTCTATAAAAGAATCTTCATTCCTTTCAAATGATCATTTTCCTACACTGGCAATATAAACTAGGTGACTGTCATGTGATGTAATTATTAGCTACCTACTTTTCAAGTGAAAACTCACTAAGTCATTCCTTCTTGGTAGCTGTTACTTATCCAAAATTCAAAAGTAATATACTGCTCCTTCTAACTAGCTTCATTATATGAAATGATTTTAGATAGATACTTAACCCTGATCTAACACCCACTGGCAGATAAATTCTGAAGAGAAGAGAAAATCATTTTTACAATGTGGCCATTACTATAGTAATATTTATAAAAATGTGTTCTACAGGATATAGATTTAATAGACATTTCATGCTAAAAGCTTTCTAAGGGAAAATAAGTTTTGAAAATGCTGCTAATATGTTCTCCACAAAATGATTTAGTATATTAAAGGCTCTGAGAATGCCTGTGATAAGGAAAAGTACTTGACTTTGCTTAACCTGGAATTCCTCATCTTACTTGTCTAAAATATAATCATTAAATTTTTATTTTTAAAAGGACATATTAAAAATATCTGGGACTAGTATTTCATGGAACATTTATGAGACATTATTTGAAATTATATCCATGGGTCACTTGGAACATGTTCAGGTTCCATATTTGCTACTTTAAGTCAGAGAATAGAAACCAATGTTTACAGATAATTTGTGTTACAATTTCACAAGCAATTGTGCTATATTTTGACCATCAGCCATCTAGGATTACATAAAAATATAAAACTATGTAGAGCTGAACCTCCTTAAAATTAATCTGGTCACCACCTAGGAAAAGTAGAACTACAGGAGTTTAGTGTTTGTTTCTTTAATAATCAGTCCCAAGGGACCAGTCTACTCTCACTACCAAGGATAATATATATGCAGCACGTCCAGTACTTCTTATTAGGAATTAAAACTTCCTTTTCTACATAGATGCCATAACCGATGATCAAATTAGCTTTATATACATAATACTTCTTTTCTCAGCTATTCATAAATAAGAAATACATATAAACATACTTAAATACACAAAAATACACACATATATATATATATATATACAGAGATATTCATAAACCTAAAAATAATATGACATTATCTACCACTGTTCTTACATTCTTAAAAACAACAAAAAACAAATTTATTGAAAACCAGGGACTTCCCTGGTGGCGCAGTGGTTAAGAATCTGCCTGCCAATTCAGGAGACATGGGTTCAAGCCCTGGTCTGGGAAGATCCCACATGCCGTGGAGCAACTAAGCCCATGCGCCACAACTACTGAGCCTGCGCTCTAGAGCCTGCAAGCCACAACTACTGACGCTTGCTCCCACCTAGAGCCCATGCTCCACAACAAGAGAAGCCACTGCAATGAGACGCCTGCGCACCGCAACCAAGAGTAGCCCCTGCTCACTGCAACTAGAGAAAGCCTGCACACAGCAACAAAGACCCAACACAGCCAAAAATAAATAAATAAATAAATAAATAAATAAATAGGAAAAACAGATTTTTAAAAAAGATATACAATTCTCTTTGAATAGGCAGGCAGTATTAAATACTACAAGCTAGAAATCACTTTCCAATGGAAATGCTGAGTTTGATATTTTAAATGTGGATTTTTAAGGATACATAATGAAGTGGACCATGTATTAGCACAAGGTATAAGCATCTTCGTTCCATTATGGAGGAGAGGAGATTATTTCTGATGACAAGTTAAGCTCAGTGCAGGTTACAGTTTGGGATATTTTCAAACATACAAATTTTCTTTGTGCCCAGATGATAATTTTTATAAAAACACTTTTGCATGATCAAAGTCATAACACTGGCTTGAGACAGATGTGACTCCAACTGACATTATAAGATTTTAGAACATAGCACTGAACTTGAACTTGGAGACTGGTTTTCAGTCATGTAATTACCAAAATAATCATAATTTATTATGTATATATTATCACCATAGTAGGTACAGTTTTATGAATGTGACTTGAGCTAGGAATGTAAGATTCTCATTTTTAAGTTTTCCATTCCATTACAAGTAACCGTCATCCCTTCTTATTCATAATACTTGTTTCCTATTCAAAATCTGTAGTGAGTGCATCTGAATTATGAAGATAAGGTTACATTCTAATGGCCTAACTGAAAAGTGAAATGGGAAAGTGATTATTAGTCATTTTTACCCTCTGTAGAGAGGTAGAGAAAAACTATCCATGTATCTTAGGAAGAGGTATTTCCTAAATATAGAAATAGAAAAAGAGTGATATATATTCTATACCATTTTTCTTCTTTTCGGGTTTAGACTTGTCTACTTGTGTCTGTTTTTTGTTTGTATTTTTGTGATAAGGTGTCCATTCTTTTCTGCTTAGTAAATTCATCAAGGACAGTGACCCCATCACAAGCTCAGAGCTAAATCCTGGTTAGACAAATCTTGATATATTTTTCCCCTAGATAACAGTTAATTTTGAGGTGACTGGTATACCTTTTCTGCCAATGAAATTTAGGTAAAGTAGTTGTTGAGAATTCTTGGAAAGGTTTCCTTATTTATAAAAAGATCCATATAGAAAGAAACATTAGCTTAATTCATAAGCTATTTTCATATCTCTACTTGAAGGAAGTATTAAGCGTATGGATTATTTGTGAAGGCTCTTACAGAATGGTGGTGTAAACTGTAGGTATAAAATGACTGTGATGAAGCACAAAACCTAGCTTCTAGAACAAAATAACCACGTGTTGACACATCAATAAGCACAGAAAACCTCTTTTAGGGAAAGTGGAGAAAGGGACCTTCAGGAAGTTATATTACCATCTGCTACATTTGATCTCACTAGCAAATCTTTGTTGAATTTCATCAAATAATTTTATAGCAATGTACTTTCAGTATAACAGTTAACTCACAAATGTCAAACAAAAGATAAATTACTTCTTCTAGTTGGAAAATAAAAGATTACTATTTTGAGCTAGTGTTTGAAGAATGGCAAACACTGCAATATATGAGCTTGGTAGATGGGTAAAGTGTAACAGTATTCGAAGGAAATTACCTCTCCCTCCATAGTACCCCAATTTTAAGTATACATGAAATGTGTGAAGATTTTTTTTTTTTTTTTTTTTTCTTTTTGCGGTATGCGGGCCTCTCACTGTTGTGGCCTCTCCCGTTGCGGAGCACAGGCTCCGGACGCACAGGCCCAGCGGCCATGGCTCACGGGCCCAGCCGCTCCGCGGCATATGGGATCCTCCCAGACCGGGGCACGAACCCGTATCCCCTGCATCGGCAGGCGGACTCTCAACCACTGCGCCACCAGGGAGGCCCTGTGTGAAGATTTTATTCAGGGAAAATATGAATGAAGTTTTGAAAATAAAATTATTATTATATCGTGAAAGATCGTAAACACTAAAATATTTAGACTTTTTAATATGCAATGAGAAACAATTTAAGATTGTGAGTAAAGGATGATGTAGTCCTATGCAATTTTAGGTCAGACTGGAGAAAGAGGGAAGACAAGGAAATTGATAATAATTATATTACAAGAGTCCATTTAATTGTAATAACTTTTGGCACTAAGTGTTTTCAATGGATGTTGCACCCAGATGCAAGATATAAGGTGAACTAATAGACAAGTAAAGCATGGCATTAAGAATATAAACTTTGAAGAGAGTCTATTGGGATTAAACTAATTAGTGACATGGCCCTACAAACATCATTACCTCACCCAACCAAGCCAAAGTTTACAGATCTCTAAAGAGGGAATAATAGCAATTTTTGTGATAGTTATATAAAGTAATTTGTGTGATGCTCTTAGCATAGTCCTTGGCACAAAGTTCATTATATGCTAGTCAACCTTATTACTACTCTGCTATTTTAAGATGTTCAAATTCATCTTTGCTTATGCTTTGTTCCATACAGCTAAATAGCTCAAATAAATAAAGCTCAGGTAAGTATTATGTCTCTGATGAAAATTTATTAGGAATCAAATGAATATAAAGGTCAGACATGCACAATTAAAGTGGATATGTAAATCTTGAATTTGCATATTGAAGTTTAAATGACTGAAAATAAATAATTTTTCTTAAATGAAAACCTCAGAAAGCTAAATGGTCATGAGTAGATCAGTTCAGGTAACTCAAGGTTTTGACCATATCACTGAGATATAAACTGAGGGAACTTACTTTACATCATAGAACTTGCTTTTGCTGAAAATGATCATTTCATGAACAATTTTAAAATCATTTTTTATTAAACAAACCTAAATGCATCTTTTCTTCTAAAGTCATCTCACTTCTGTACTTACTCTACTTAAAAACACCTTACATTGAAAAAATGTGTACCAATGGGTACATAAAATAGTGATCACATTTTTAAAATGTTTTTCAACACTGAACAAATATATGGAAACTTTTTTTAGCTCCCAGATTTTCCCTATGAATAAATCATAGAATGACTTAGAATTCAGGTGCAGTATCTAATTTTGTAGGAAATTCTTCCTTGTTGCCACATAGTTGATAGTACATTGGCATTTATACTAAAATATTATTTTCCATGCTAGATCGTGTCTTTAAAATTGTCATTAACTACAGGGAAAATCTCCTTCCTGTATTATGCATTTTATGCAATAAACATATAAAAAAAGTCTTTAAGCTCTTCTCCCTAATATACATGTATAATAACGGTTTTGTGCCATTCTAAACAAATTATTTGTTAGAAAAATAATGTGTTGGTTTTTAATTACTATAATCAATTGTATCTTAGTGATATTATACACAGATCAGACATGTAATATGAGAAAAAGTAAATTGCCAACAACTCATTCTGTTTTTTCCTGAGTATATTTTCCACCAACTTTAAATCTTGCTTTATATTTTCTTAGTAGTATGATGTACTAACACTGGATTTCTTCCCCATAGACTACAACTTCAAATGATACATCTAGACTTGATGTCTTCACTGCTTTCAATGACAATATTTACTAAATTAGCCCTGCAAAGCATTATTTCCTGTTTATTCTTGAAAGTTATGACTGGTTTTTAAAGGAGATCACTGTTTTTATTTAAAGATGACCCAAAAATCTTTGCTTTGAGTCACAGCCTGACAATTATTCTCAATTTAAAATTCAACCTGGCCCTTTATTTTTTTCAATAGTTGCTATCTTTCCATGTGCTATATAATTTATTACTGGTGTCATTCCAGATTACCTATAGGATACAAAAATAAATTTTCAGTTGCTTATAACATCAAAATTTTATTTGTGCTCAGTGCATATGGGTTGGCATGGGGACTTGATCATCATAGTCTCCCAGAAAGCTTGGCTAACAGAGGCTCCAATGGGACACATGTTTTCATGATATCAGAGGCAGAAAAAAAGAGAATAGGGTGACTGGTTTTGAAAGCTTCTTCCCGAATACTTCACATTTAACTTCTTCAAAGCAATGCCTGAGTTTCAGTGAACAACAAAAGTGATCTCAGATTGTCTCCAGTAGGAGAGAATAGGACACTTGTGAATAGCCTTAATAGTGACCACACTTAAGGCCAAAAAATTTCATATTAAAATTACAGTAGTCCTTTCTTATCAACAATTTCAGTGGCCTTCAGTCAACTGTGCTCTGAAAATATTAAATAGAAAATTTCAGAAATAAGCAATTCATAAATTTTAAATTGCAAAACTTTCTGCTCCATTCTGCCTGGGATCCCCAACCATTAACATCATCTGTTCCTGACATTCAACCACGGACATCACCATGACTCAATGATACAGTATCAGCAGAAGCAGATGATGCTTCTACTGATGTATTGTCAGAAGGTCAATAGTAGTCTAATGCTACGTCACAGAGCCTAATCATTCACCTCACTTCATCTCATCATGTAGGCATTTATCATCTTACATCATCACCATAAGAAGGGTAAGTACAATGCAGTAAGATATTTTGAGAGAGACCACATTCATATAACTATCATTACAATATATTGTTGTATTTGTTACATTTTATTATTATTTACTGTTGTTAATCTCTTACTGTGTCTAATTTATAAATCAAATGTTATCCTAAGCATGTATGTACAGGAAAAACACATTATATATATATAATGGGGTTCTTGGAACGTATCGCTTGCGGATAAGGGGGGGATGGTAAATACTACTGAATACTTCTTTCTGCACACAAAATATAACTATCATCTTTCTCAAGAAAGAAAACTCAAAAATCCCATCTAGTAACAGCCTCAAAGCCCAGGTGTGATATTTCTTGATTCAGACAACTTCTAATTTAAAAGATATCTTCTTTTACCACCTCATATTAAATAATTGAATAGAGATGGAATAGCTAAAATAAACATCCCTAAAATAAAGAGGAAAAAAAAATAGTCACAGCAGCCACTTTTCAGTAGTTTTTGTTAAATCTCACTGGGCTGAGATTGGGGTGGGCTCCTACACTGAGGTGGGCTCTGCCTTGTTGAGGCCCTGATTCCAATCCTTTGGAAGCTCCCCTGGAAGAACTGGCTTCATGAGTGTGAAGCAAGTGTCACACAGAACCCTACTTTCAGGAACGTCCCCAAACTTGATTAAATGTTTTTCTGTCACCCTTGAAAATTCTTAATAATTTTATCTTTGAACTTTAGTTCTGTGAGTTTTTTTTATGGCCAATTGATTTTTTTAACTTTTTATTTTATATTGGAGTATAGTTGGTTAACAATGTTGTGTTAGTTTCAGGTGTACAACAGTTATTCAGTTATACATATACATGTATCTATATTTTTTTTCAAATTCTTCTCCCAATTAGGTTGTTACATAATACTGAGCAGAGTTCCCTGTGCTATACAGTAGGTCCTTGTTGGTTATCCATTTAAAATATAGAAGTGTGAAGTTTAATTGCACAATGGAACATGTGAGCAGAGGACATATCCTAGGTGGCAGAATCACAAGCAGACCCAGGCCATGGGTGTGCTAGATGGAGGGAGGGGAGTAAAGGGCACTGAGGAGAAGGATGGGCAGTGTGTGCCCTGAGCACACATGGCTTTCCAGCACACACGTGCTTGCCTGGGCAGTTGGAGCCATGGGGCTCAGAGAGGCTGCTCTAAGCAGGACATGGCCCGACATTTTTGATGATGATGAGGCCAACAGCAGCAAAAGTAGCAGCAGTGACAGCTGGGCTATGATCCTGGGAGAGAGACAGGTACTCTGCATGGGGGCAGTACCACCCTTGAGGTCAGAAATCATTTTTCCAAAGATTCCCAGAGCATTTGTACAAATATTCATTCTCTGGAAAAACAGGAACTGCTGGAACTCAGGCAACAACCTTGTCAGTAAATTATTATAAAACTATATCACAGACATGGTCAAATAAAAACAAAGAATGAAGCCATCTACATATTGTTTGTGTGTTGAATTGCAAGGCAATACCAAATCCCTTAAGTATGCATATAATCTCCCTGCAAAATAAATTGGGTCTTCCTATAAACCCTTGGGGCATGACTATCACAGTACGTTCATGATTTTTCCATGTAAAGGAGAATAGGTATTGGGAGTTAAGGTGAAGTGGTGTGCTGAAGAAATCAGAGTATAAGTCAACAATGGCAAAAAGAGTGGCACTGCAGGGTATGGAAGTTAGAATAGTATTTGGGTTTGGGACACAAAGGAACCTGGGTTTAACGATTTTATTTACAGCTTACAAATCTTGGGCCAATTGGTAACACCTTCTATTAGTTCCCCCTGCCTCTTGGTAAAACATGTGCGCTGCAGACACTAGAGGTGGAAATAAGAAGCCCCTTATCGGGGATTCCCTGGTGGTGCAGTGGTTGGGAGTCTGCCTGCTAATGCAGGGGACACGGGTTCGAGCCCTGGTCTGGGAGGATCCCTCATGCCGTGGAGCGGCTGGGCCTGTGAGCCACAACTACTGAGCCTGCGCGTCTGGAGCCTGTGCTCCTCAGTGGGAGAGGCCGCGATAGTGAGAGGTCCACGCACCGCGATGAAGAGTGGCCCCCACTTGCCACAACTAGAGAAGGCCCTCGCACAGAAACGAAGACCCAACACAGCAAAAATAAATTAATTAATTAATAAAACTCCTACCCCCAACATCTTCTAAAAAAAAAAAAAGTTATAGTCTCCTCAGCTGTAAACCAGGGACAATAGCGCCTACCTCATAAAGTCACTGCAATCAATAAAATTAAAAAAAAAAAAAAGAAGCCCCTTATCAAGGAGGTCTTGAAATATAGATTAATAGTAATAATAATAATCACTATTAAATAGTAATAATATTTAATATTATTTAATTATAAATATAGTTAAATACATTAATACATATCAAATATAATAATATTTAATAATAGTTACCATTATTGCTTAAGTTTTAAAGGGTACTTGGTAGTTTAGGGAAGTCATAGTAGGATCTACATCTGCTTTTTTTTTTTTAAACGTCTTTATTGGAGTATAATTGCTTTACAATGTTGTGTTAGTTTCTGCTTTATAACAAAGTGAATCAGCTATATGTATACATATATCCCCATATCCCCTCCCTCTTGTGTCTCCCTCCCACCCTCCCTATCCCACCCCTCTAGGTGGTCACAAAGCACTGAGCTGATCTCCCCATGTGAGGCAGCTGCTTCCCACTAGCTAAACTATACTACAAAGCTACAGTAATCAAGACAGTATGGTACTGGCACAAAAACAGAAATATAGATCAATGGAACAGGATAGAAAGCCCAGAGATAAACCCACGCACATATGGTCACCTTATCTTTGATAAAGGAGGCAAGAATATACAGTGGAGAAAAGACAGCCTCTTCAATAAGTGGTCCTGGGAAAACTGGACAGCTACATGTAAAAGAATGAAATTAGAACACTCCCATACATCATACACAAAAATAAACTCAAAATGGATTAAAGACCTAAATGTAAGGCCAGACACTATAAAACTCTTAGAGGAAAACATAGGCAGAACGCTCTATGACAGAAATCACAGCAAGATCCTTTTGGACCCACCTCCTAGAGAAACGGAAATAAAAACAAAAATAAACAAATGGGACCTAATGAAACTTAAAAGCTTTTGCACAGTATAGGGGAGTCATAGTAGGATCTACATCTGCTTTTAAGGACCCTGTTTCCTGAATATGCCATATATCTCTACTTTCCATAGCCCCAAAAGAGTCAAGAATGTGAATGAACATTTTCTGATTATAGGGATTATCAAGAGCTTGGACTCCTATAAGAGGGGCAAGAAAACCCAGATGACCTCTCAAGGCTTTCAGAAGGCAAATATAAGGGTAACTAAGTTTACCCTTAAGTTCTCTTCACTGTTTACATTTACAGTTGAATTCTATTATTACACTAGTTATGCTTTTATTTTCATCACTGCTACAATAACTTAATAAACCATTTTTGACCCATTGATTTATTTTTATAAGTTGAAGCTCTGATGCAGTGTAGTATTAATATAGCAAAAGTTTAACAAATGGTAGTAACAGCATGTTAATAATGTGATAAAATGATAAGCTGAGATGGAACGCATTGTGTTGACATATACTGAACAAAATGGTGAACATATTCCTTGTAGCACATATACAATCTCTAGAACGCTAGTGATTTCTATAAATGAAATTTAATGGGTGGAAATATTGGCTATTCGTATATTTTAGACTTGTTAGGTGTGAAACAGTGTTTAAGTTCCAATTTTCTTTCTTACTCTGGACATTACAAATTGACTTAGAGATACATTTTATACTACAAGACTGCATCAGTAGTCTGTGGATTGTTTGTTAAACAGTGTTTATGGAAATATTTTGCAAATCCCTAGTATTTCAGTGAGGTAGAATTTACCAAGGTCTCTTCCTTTTTAAGCATTTTGGAAGCAAAAAAATCATGAATGCCAGTGACGTACCCCTTAATCCAATTTGCTTCAGTCTTAAAAATGTTGAAGTAAAGAACAAATCCCTTATATCTGAGACAATATCTATGTTTATGATTAGACCTAACTGAGTAATCAATGAGTGTCTCTGTTTCAACAGAGTTAGTTTACTTCCTTTGTCTTACTGGTGTACTTTGTCAACAGAGCAATGCTTTTTTCTTGTCTGTTTCTTTGATTATTTTTAATCATAATTCAGGTCCTATTACAATACCTATTGACAGGAAAACTCAATAGATATTTTTTAATGGATGAAAATGATAAAAAAAATTCAAAATTGATTGATTGGGCTAAATATCACATCAATAAAATTATTTCAATTTCAGGTTGCTTACTCCATGATTTATTTTCATTATTTATTAATTTACCCACCAAGAAACATTTTACAATAAATGAGTAATAAGAACACAACAAATAGAATAAAATTTAGTAGTGGAAATATTCATTCTCCTATACAGATGTGGTAGAGCAAAAACCTCACAACTTTCAAGGATGAATGCATCCTAAATTGTATTAGATTTATAGTATTGCCTAAGAGAAAAACATTACATTATCAAGTATATGATAAAATGAGCCGCATATTAGGATATCAAACTTCTTTATATTTTAGCAATTGTTGCCTTTCCATTAGGGGAAATAATATGTTAGAACATAATCTTGTCTTTTTCTATTTAGGTGTATCAAATTGATGAGTGGCAAACTTTCTGTTAGATACATTTACCCACTTTAATCCAATATTATTACAAGTGCATTTTCAAAAGCAACTACTAGCTTGAGCTGATTGAGTAACTCCTTTCTCTCTTCTAGAACTTGGAACATCATATTCATATAATCAACATACTCATTCCGTATCTACTCCGTTTCCAGGGGCTGTTTCATCTTCCCATTCCTCACTGCTGTTCCATCATAGGTTTCTTGACCATTCGTGAGATCCTTCTGTAGGTCTTTCCAGATGTCACGTCTAATTCAACATATTGAAAACTAAACTCTGCCTTTTTTCTCAAACCTATGCCTTTTTATGTCTTATTTAACTTAAAGAAATAGCAGTATCCCATCTACTAACCCAACTGAAACTCTCATCATAAAATTTAAAAAAACACCTGTCCTTTATTCCTCATAACCATTACTGATAACTGTAACATGTGTGTGTGCATGCATGCTCATCTTCGAGCATAGGTGATTTGTTTCATGTAATCCTATATCATTCATGTTGTTGGTGTATTTAAGTCCTTTATAGCTACAAGATGGCAAAGGTATAACTGGAATTCTGTTCAGTTTGATTCCAAATCTTGTTTAGTACTAACTTCCCTTGATGAGAATGATTCAGTTGTCCTCTAATTGATCTCCATGAAACTTCCCACGCTACAATCAATTCTCCACAGTATCAGATTTTGCTAATATTTAAATCTTTCTAAAAGGCAAATATAATTTTACATCCTTGCTCAAATATATTCATAGCTCTTTGTAAGCAGTTTAAGTCTAAACTCCATACTTCTCATGCTCAAACGCTATACTTCAGACACCCTAGACTTCTTGTAATTCCTCAGTAACCCCCAGGATATTTTTAATTGCTTCTGATCAATCTCTTTGCTTTTCCTGAAATTGCCTTACTCCACTGCATAGATTAAAACCTCTTTCTGTTAATTTTGTCAGAAAATTCCATTTCAATCTAATTGTACCAAAGGGTATAGCTCTAAGTTACGTCTACCATAAATTTTATTTAGACACATTAGAGAAATTAGTGCATAAGAGACTTTTTAAGAATATCCATTGTAATTAGAAAATAAAATTATATTATATTTTCCTTATTTTATTATTTATATATAATTAAGCACTTTTTCAACATTATGGCATTATATATCCTATTATTCTTTTGCAACAATATGTAGATGTATTCATTCTACTGTTTATTCCATTTTTAAATTCTTGGAATATAAGGTTTACTTCTTAGTTCTAGTAATCCATGCATTTGCAATGACATTTGCAAAAATAAGCGCTTAAATGCAGTCCTGTCAAACACATATGATATATAACATATAAGAGATTAATCCTTTTTACTACTCAACAAACAAAAACATCAGTTACATATACATTTTCCAGTTACTTTCAAAATAAAATATACAGAAATGGTACAGGCTACTATATTAGCAGAATCCTCTTTTAAGCCATATTTTCAGTTGATTCTGGAAATATTGGTATTTGAAATAAGGAGAAACAATTTTGATCATTATAATATTTGCAAATATCTTAGGTAAAAATTTAAAAAGACTATCTCAATGCCATGTCTCACTTCTTTAGTTTTAATGCTTTATACACTTTAATACTAATGATAACAAAAAAAAATGTAATAGCTCTTTATCCACACCTTCTTTCCACCTCCCCATTTCTCTCTACTTCCTCCACTTCGAAGATAAACACTGTTAACAGATAAATGTATAAATGTTAATGTAGTGGTTTGACCCTGGGCAAGTTATTTAACCTTTCTGATCCTCAGTTTACTCATCTGTAAAATGAGGATAAGAAGAGAACATAATCTATAAATTTATAATGAGAATTAAATTAGTTAATTAAAAAGCACTTAGAACAAGACTGGGCATATAGCAATTATCAACAATCAAGAGGCTCCTTGTCAACATGACTGTGTTAGGACTGTAGATCACCCATATCAACATGACTTAGTTGTTTCTTTCAAAAAACCTATGCCCAAGAAAGATTAAACCATCAACCAATATATAACTTGACTATTCACTTGAAGAAATTCTCACCAATAAGTTTCAGACAATAGCAAACAGCTCACTTATTAAACACCTGTTTGTTCACCAGCATTCATTTCAAGACCCTTTCCTCACTCTGCCAATCCTAATAATAATACAAATAGTACCTCTAATTTTACCAAATGCCAAACAATTCCCCACCTTGAAAAGCCTGTCTTAAACTACTTGAACCCAGACCACAAAGTCCTATGCATATCCTTATGCATATTGACTTTCCCTTCTAAGAGAATGCTGAGAATGCAACAGGATAGTTTTCTCATTTACTGCAGTAAATTTAATTTTGTTCTATTATCAGCTTCTCTGGTATTATTTGGGGGAGATAAAGAGTATTATATAAATATTTATTAATTAGTCAATCAATTGATTAAAATTTCATCTCCCCTATTTCCACTGAGAAAGTTTTCACTGAAGAAAACGTTCATAGTTTTAGTAACTTATAAAAACTGTTAAAAGGAAAATTTTGCCAATTTTGATTATTTTAAGGAATCAAATCTAGGTTTCTTCCTCTATGAAATAGTGAAAAAAAATGCTTACCATACCTATCTTAGTTATTGCCAATTTAAAGAGTCATAATATATTATCTCTGATGTCAAGGATCTTACGATCTGAAACCATCTTTACCTTCTTCCTTTAACCTTTTGTTCTTTCAAAATTACGTATTTTGGAGGCAATTTATTAGCTTACTTTTTCATAAAAATAGATGATCAAATTGTGTTATTTCTCTCTGGGTGCACTATGACTTCCAAGTCTTTAAATATAAAGACAAACTTCAAATTGCAGCAATCAGTGTATTTACATGGTTTATGGTAATTGGAAATACCCCCTCCATTTCCCACAGGCTTAATTAGGAAAAACATCAAGAAGTTTAGTGACTTTAATTAGCTAGTTATTCAGCATATATTTTTTTCATAATTCAACAGTTCTGTAGCTACTACTCTCATCACAGCTGTAATGAGGAAATAAATTACCTTTTAGAAATTGACCAGATTTAATAAGCAACTTCAATGAAAATTAGATTTATCTTGACTCCAATAGTCAATGGGTATGACCAGTTTATCATTTCAGATTTATGGTATTCAGAGTAGCCCTCAGTTGAACATAAACTACTTTAGCCATAATATTATAATGAATTTCTAACCTGGTAACATGAGTCTGAATTGAAATTTAGTACAATATATTGAATTATATATTTTACTATATATATATATATATATATATATATCACAAAGAAGAATTTTTATTCCAATATTATACTGTCATGTTTACAGAAACTTTTTATTATACATATTTTATGACAAAATATAAACCTAAAATGAAGAGGACATTAATGATTAGCAACTATTCACAATTTCAAAGAAGAAGGTAGTGGGATACAATCAAAATCAGAGATTCAGTGACCCCAAATAAAATGAGAAAAAAACTATTAACTAATTTCTCTCTATACTTTTAAAATGAATATTCACAGCTTTACTCACATGATTTACTCACAATTATTAATGCAAGTAAAATTAATAAAAATTATGCAAGGGTAAAACAAAATTGATGCTTAATTTAATAAACAGAATAATTCAATACTTTTATAAGGACCTTTATATATCCATATTAAAGTTGTGAAGGTCAATTACAAAGAAAATCCAACACTAAAATATTTTTCTTTAAAAGTATGATGAGTCATATGTATTGTAAGTATTATTAGTATTGTGAGTTATGTCCAAAAAAAGATTCTTCATTAAGTGATAATAATATAACAGTAATGTAATACAATAATATAATAATGAACCTGAGCAGGACCCTATGGTAATTCCTCCCGCCATGTCCTCTGCCTGCCTTTTGTGGAAAAACTTTAGCCAAAGAATAAGTTTAATCAGAGAAGTGAGAAAATGCAGAAGCAAAGAAAAGTAGTCAAACAGGACAAAACAGTAATAGTTTAGTCAGTAAGCAAAGTTGAGGACCTTTAGCTCCTTCTCAGGGTCTATGGATAATATTCTGAGCCATATCCTGTGAGCTGACTTGTAGATCCTGAAACCCACACCACGTGGAAGAAGTTAACTACATGATGACCAGACTGTAGCCATGACATAAGCTGCCATAATTCTGAGAACTGGCCTCAAGGAAATGGGAAAAACTGACCCTGGAACTGAAGGTTAACTGTACTTAAAACAATCAAGATGATGCTGTCAGACCACTGCATGAACAATTTCAAGATGACTGCCAGAGCTGACTGTGCTGTTTCTATATGTAGCCCCCTCCCTCTGCCTATAAAACATCTTGCCCACTGATTGTCGGTGGGGGAGGGGAGTCAGCCTTTGGACAGGAGTCCACCCTCCCCGCTGGTTGCTGGTATCTGAAATAAAGCAAACTTTCCTGTGCGCCAGCTTGCCTCTTTATTGGCTTTTGAATGGCAAGCAGCCAGACCCCCACTTCTGGTAACACTAACATGTTTAGAATTTATGAAATATAGTAATAGTTAAATAAAGTCATGGGGAGGGAGTGATCTTATATACTTGAACATCCCTAAATTATCTTCTAAGTCTTGGGGAAATGGAATTCATCTACAAACATTTTATCTTAATTTAAGCAGAGGTACTGTTAGAATCAGAGATATGTATCTGCACTTCAGCCTCTTTTACTTTAAGAAGCAATAGGAAGCAGGGGAGGGAGGGAGGGAGAGAAGCAGGGAGGAAGTAAGGAAGGAAGGAAAGAAAAGGAAAGAAGGGAGAGAAAAGAAAGACAGGAGGTAGGTCAGGGATGGAAGGAAGGAAGGAAGAGAGAACGAGAGAGAGTAAGAAAGAAAGGAGAAAAGAGAAGAGAAGAAACATATTTAGGTAGTTGATAGAAAAAGCATTTATGAAATTGTTTTGTTTCAAGGGTTATAAACTGAACTCAGCATGGTGTGGAAGGGGAAGGCCGGGGCTGGATTAATGTTTCTGTAATTAGGGCTCTAGCTGCAGAGCTGGCTACCCAGTCTCTGAGGATGACATCACACTATTTTTCTTTCACTATATCTCTCCTCTTCTTCCTTCTGTGTTGCCTTATTTTCAAACACAGAAAATAAGGCAGATTTGACAGATGGTGACTCCCTAAAATACTTCAGTAGTCCTTTGGTCAATTTTCATTTTTTTCCAATCCATGGGTTTATAGTACACAAAGCTTCAGTCTTGTCAGCCTTAAGTAAGGTCTGTCTTTAATATTTTCGTCCTTAAATAATAGGTATTAGTATGTCACTCACTTTTCTTCCTGAGGCCAAGTGACTGGTACCTTGGCCACTATCATTTTGGCCATTTCATTAAAAGAATAGAAATAGTTTTTCTCCTTCCCTTTCCTGCATCCTGATGGCTTACTTTTTTTTTTTCAGTTTTAATGAGATATAATTAACATATAGTATTAGTTTTAGGTGTACACCATAATGATTTGATATATGTATATAACATGAAATGATTACCACAGTAATTTGAGTTAACATCCATCACCACACATAGTTATTTTTTTCTTGTGAAGAGTACTTTAAAGATCTACTCTTGTAGCACCTTTCAAATATACAATACAATATTAACTGTGGTCAATGTGCAGTACATTACATCCCCCAAACTTACTTATATCTGGAAGTTTGTACCTTTTTTCCACTACTTCATCAGAGAAAGACAAACATAGACATCCCTCAGTATCCACATGGGACTGGTTCCAGGACCCCCATGGATACCAAAATCTGCAGACACTCAAGTTCCTTTTGTAAAATGGTGTAGTATTTGCATATAAGCTATAAGCACCCTCCCATATACTTTAAATCATCTCTAGATTACTTATAATACCTAATACAACATATATGCTTTGTAAGTAGTTGCCTGTGCATGGCAAATTTATGTTTTGCTTTTTGGAACTTTCTGAAATTTTTTTTCAAATATTTTTGATCTGTGGTTGGTTGAATCTGCGAATGTATAACCCGTGAATATGGAGGGCTGACTATACTGTATGATCTCACCTCAATGTGGAATCTTTTTTTTTTTTTTTTTTTTTTTGCGGTACGCGGGCCTCTCACTGTTGTGGCCTCTCCCGTTGCGGAGCACAGGCTCCGGACGCGCAGGCCCAGCGGCCATGGCTCACGGGCCCAGCCGCTCCGCGGCATATGGGATCCTCCCAGACCGGGGCACGAACCCGTATCCCCTGCATCGGCAGGCGGACTCTCAACCACTGCGCCACCAGGGAGGCCCTCAATGTGGAATCTTAAAAAAAAAAAAAAAAAACCTCACAGACACAGAGATTGGTGGTTTACTCTTCCGTAGTTTCACATTGGCTGAGGAAACACAGCTGAAATGGGTCTCAGTCATACTTACTGTTCCCAGCTTCCCTGACTTTTCTTACACCAACTTGAGCTTTAGAAAGGGAATTTCACTTTTCAGTCCCTACAAGGTGTGTGACCATCTCTTGCAAACATCTGGGTCACTAACTTCAGGCATCATGTCTTTTTTATGAGGGCAGAATCTATCTCTCAATTCAGATGTGCCAGGTACAACTGTTTGTCTCCTTTTTATAGGTTCTTACTGAACCCCCCGTGACATTTTGATATTTACTCTGATATCATCCAAAAGCATTTAGCATCAATAAGTTTATGATCTAAGCAACAAGAAACAACAAAGTTTGTATTAGTCAGACAGTTTGTTATTGCTTGATTAGGATTTCTGACTTTCTACCCTCCTATCCCCAACACAAGGTACTTTAGAAAATTACCTCGATCACTGCCAACAGCCTATACACCTATTACTAATTTATTTATTTTTATTAAATAATCTTTCTTATTTATGTGACAAAAATCTAACTAAAAAAAATGCCTTAAAAAAGTGAACTCATGGATTCACTCATGGAACTGGGAAGTCAAGTGCCTCATAATCCTCAAGCAGAGCTGAATACAGGAGCTCAAACAGAATCAGTAGGACCCGGTCTGTATAGTTGTGTCCTCTGGTCTCTTTCCTTTTGTGTTATGTTTGTTTTCAGGTACATTTTTTATATGTGGGGGCAAAATAGGTTCCAGTCTTATAAACTGTAACCCTAGGAAAAACGAAACAAAACATCCTTCTGATAGCTGCATAAAAAGGCAGAGGTATGGCTGTAACTGGCGTTAAGTCCACAATGTGTTTGTCTCTGAAAAAAAACCTCCATGCCCATGTGGTAAGCCCCTCCTGGCTGAGTAGGGGAACCGTTTCTCCATAGAAATGTTTTGCTTTCACAAAAGAAAAGGTAACTATTTTAAAAGATTATATTGCTTGAAGTATTGTATCCAGGATAAACCAAATAAAGGATGCTATAATATAGCAATAGTTAGAAATCCTCTGTAAAACAGTGATACACTCACAGCATTACATTTTAAGAATGTTAGTAACTATAATAACTGCATACAGTGGAGGGTAACAGATGGAAAGATAACTGGTAACATTAAAGCATATAAGGACAGTTAGAAGTGGATCTTATGTGAGATGTAAGAGTTGTCTCCCCATGTCTATGTAACTGTTATTAGCAATATGTGAAAGACTTTGTGTTATATTTCTCTAGTTTATAGTATCTTGCATATTATGTAGATGTTCAATAAACTCCTCATAAATTAATGAAAGCAGTTCACCTGCTGTCAAATAGATATAGATATTTTAAATGATCCAAATAAAACTTAAGATGGAATACATAGAAACCTGTATACTACCAAAAATAGCTATTCCTAAAAGAGATTTTAAATCACCTTAAAATGTATTGGACATGTGAAATCTTATTTTACATAAATGGAATATATTATCTATACTTTTCTTTAGATTGGTAGAACTCTTCAAAATAAGGGAGATGAGCATATATGTGGACATTAGTGTATTCTGTTTCAAAGTTCAATGACAAAAATGAATTGTAAATTTTACTATATTCTGTTGATTTAGTGTACTGTAAAAGTCTCCACCATCCGTTACACTTTATTCCCTAACTGTCTTAATGTAGCAATTAGGAGTCGATTAGAAATGTCCAGGAACAATAATACTTAAAGATCAATTAGGAGCCCATGCTGTTAGGAAGATTAAATATTTACTAAAATAACAACAGCCTTGAAACTAATCGTTCAAACTTCATTACTTGAATACATTTTTTGAACTGCTATTTTCTGCCTCACTTCACTGTAATTGCAAAATGTAACAGTAGCAGTAAACGTTTCAGACTAAAGTACATAAAAGGCACAAAGCTTTTAGGTCATAATGACACTGGTTTAGATATTGTACACAGAACACAAGCACTTTTTGGTACAAGTTGATAAAGGCCTGATTGAAAAGAAAGCTTCATAATTATATTATTTAAGACTAATTATATTTATTGCAATTGATGGAAAATAAAGCTACTGAGTTTATTTCTTATGGGGCGAAAAAATCCAAAATTGAAATGTGTTGGACTACACATTATGCTTTAGTAATTTACATTGTAACAATAAAGTCACAGCTATGGGAAAATTAAGTCACAAGTTTCCAAGGAAGTTGTTTCCAATTTTTCACCACTGTAAATGTTGCTGCTATAAAAAGTTTTATCTATAAAGTTTGTGTATTTTCTGCATAGACTATAAAAAGGCATTGAGTAGTTTTTAACAGTAGCTTATAGACTTTTCATAGTTATACCTCTGGGGATGAGCTTTGTCCACAGACAGCAAAACTATTCCACCAATATTCTCTGAACAAAGAAATGAAGATCACCACTTTTATGGTCAGATTGGACAACCACTTAAGTGAAATGACTTCAAGGATACCAAGATGGACTTGTGAGTACATGAATACATAAATAAATAAAGTAAACACAGGGATCCAGTGCTAACTAGATCCGTAGGCAGGGCCAGATCTTGGAGGGAGAATGTAGGCCTGTTTGCTGTGTGAAGCCTAGTGGGGACACTCAGAGTCTAAATAAAGTGGGCGTCATGCTTAGCCCCTTCCCTGCTTGCTTCTTTCCGGGAGGAGACAAGAATAAAGGTCATTTGAAATTGCCCCACAGAGACAATACATTTGAAAAGAGTGATATTATTATTAATAATATAGCAGGATGATAAATAAAATTGAAGGTACAAACTTTTTCTATTAATCAAATAATGAAAAATATAAGATATGTACCACTAATTTATTCTTATACCTTTTTCTAACATATTTATGCTCTATATGTTTCAGAATATGTTTCAACATTAAATTTCTTAAAAAATCACTAATCTTTAATAGTGTATGAACACATGTATCAGAAATGCCTGTCCCTAAAATAAACATGTGACCACTTCAACTATTTGTAAGACCCATAAGGTCTCATCTCCAGAAAACCAGCTGGATGTTATCTGATATAACTTGTAGATGTCCCAGTATGTATAAGGCATTGACCCATTAAAATCTATATCATTAGTTAATAGATAGTTCTCACATAAGTGACAACCATTCTGAAGACAAAATTGACTAGTATCCTTTCACACACTATATAAAATTAATGTAAGCTAAATTAAAAGTCAAAATAATAAATAAAAACTATTAAAATGGCAAAAGAGAACATACATAATATTTTTGTAACCTCTCCACAGAGAAATTTTTAAGAAACCCAAAAGCTATGAACAAATAATATAGACACCTATGAAATATGTTAATTTCTCTTTGCAAAAAGATGTTTATAGAGATAAATAAAAATAAAAAGAAATAACCCATGAAAACTATTTTTAAAATACCAATCGCATTTCAAGATACTGGTTGGTTTTTTTCAAAAGGGCTTTCAGTGTGTTCTCTGAAATGTCAAATGCCAGTTAAAGGAGTGACAATTTCCATCTTGTAGAGATTCTTTAAATTTAATGTGTCTATAAAGGTTTCTCCCATCTATCCAGTTTCTCAAAGTCAAAACTCTGGGAGTCTTTTATTCCTTCCTGTCTTTACCACCTGTGCCCAAATGATCACCAACGGTACTGAATCTCTCCACTTTTGCAGTGTCGTCGTTAAATTGAACCATTTTCTGGTATATACCTCACAGCCACTGCAGCAGCCTCCAGGGTGAGTCCATGCATTCACTCTTGGAACTCCAATCTATTCTCCAGCAGCAACTGCCAGAATGAGCTTGTTAAAATGTAAATCAGAGGTAGAGAGGAATTAAATTGGGGCAGAAAATATATAACTATGCTAAACACAGTACAGGGAGAGTTTTCACTGAAGAGACATCTGTGTTTAAACAGTGTGAATGAGCCGTTATAAGAGACATAGTTTGGAATGCAAAGATGAAAATGTGTTATTGCATCTTCAGGTCTCAAATGTGCTGGAGGATTTTTCGGTTTTTTTCCTTCGTTTTTCTTTTCTTCTCAAGCATCTGGATACTAAACCACTCTTGCCAAGGGACATGAATAACTAGATGAGGAGACAGTTTTAAACTCCTTTATCCCTCTGTTCTTCCCAAGCAGTGAAATAATTTGAATTTCTATAGTAAAACTGTGTTCTAGTCTTGTTACTTCAGTAACAGTGGTAGACTGTATGAGAAAAATGATTAAATTTATGAGCAGTTTTTGTGACTTTTTGCTGAATTTTTAATCTTCACAGAACCTTAACATATTGCAAAAGAAACTTGCCTTCAGCTTTTCCTCATCCTGTTTATCTAGTCTTTCCCATGTCAGTAAATAGCAGCACCACACGTCCAAAAATCTAGGATTGGCTCTTGATTTATCTCTTTCTCATACCACATATCTAAGCCAATCTTTGAAATTATAAACATTTATCAACTCTGCAGCTGATGCCCTAGAGCCCACACCACTATCACATTCCCTTTCTTTTGAACTATAGAGAACCCCCCACAGATCTGTTCACTTGTTTTCCTCGTCCCAGACTTAATTTCTTTATTGTACTTGTCATTGTTTAGATTATATCATATGTTATGAAGTCTTAGATATTTCACTATATTAGAATATATAGCATCACATTATATTAATTATTTTCTTGTTTCTTGATCTCTCTCTTCCCACCAAAATGAGGAAGGACATTCCATGGAGTTCTATATCATTAAATTCCAGAATAATGGTGACACCAAAGCAGACGTTTAAAAATATAATGAATATTATATTGTTAATTGTATATTAAAACAACAATGAAAAACCACTACACACCTATTAGAATGGCTAATCTAAAACACTGACAATGACAAACGTTGGTGGGGATGTGAAGCAACAGGAACTCTGACTGCCGGCAGGAGCACAAAGTGGTAGACACTGTGGAAGATGGTTTGGTCATTTCTTGTAAAACTAAATATATTCTTACCATATGATCCAGCAATTACACTCCCTGGTATTTACTCAGAGGAGTCTAAAACTTATGTCCACACAAAATTCTGCACATAGATGTTAACAAAACTTTACTCATGGCTGCCAAACTTGCAAGCAACCAGGATGCCCTTTAGTAGGTGAATGGATAAACAAACTGTGGTACATCCATGCAATGGAGTATTTTTCAGTGATATGAAACAATGAGCCTCCCAAGCCATGAAAAGAAATGGAGGAAACTTAAATGCATATGGCTAAGTGAAAGAAGCCAATCAGAGAAGGCTACGTACCAAAGGATTCCAACTATATTATATTTTGAAAAAGGTAAAATTATGGAGACAGTAGAAAGATCAGTAGTCATGGGGGTGATGGATAGAAGGAAGACAGGGATGAATAAGTGGAGCAAAAGGGATTTTTAGGACAGTGAAATTATTCTGTATGTTATTGTAATATCAATATATGCCATTATGTATTTGTCAAAACCCATGAAATATACAACAAAAAGAGTGACCCTACTATAAACTATAGACTTTGGCTAATGACATTGTGTCAGTATTGGCTTATCAGCTGTAACAAATATACCACACAAATTCAAGAGGCCATTAATAGGGGAAACTGTCTGTAGTGGGAAGGGGTAAATGAGAACTCTGTACTTTCTGTTCAATTTTTCTCTAAAACTAAAACTTCTCTAAGAAAGAAAGTCTTAATTTAAAAACTTAAGCCTTTAAGAAAATATTTAAAAAACATAATGAATATCTGAATTAATGCCCTCACAACAATGAAAAAATTCCACACACTGGAAAAGAGAATACTGAGTAGCTCATTGTTTAAGATAAAAAGGTAAAAAGTAAAAATGGTAAGAAAAAAAGAAAAAAGTGACTTTACTAAAATTGTTTTGTTTCTCATAATGTCACACATCCATGTTTCTTAATATTTGAATCATAATTATTCTAGATAAAAGGCATTTCATATTTGTAACCTGAAGCTGCATCCAAAAGTATTAGTAGTATATTTATAACATTAAGTGGAATTTCCAACCTAATACACATTACTTGAAAAGTGGGAAAAAATTAACCAAAGATTTTTCTTATAAAAAATAACTATATAAGGGGCTTCCCTGGTGGCGCAGTGGTTGAGAGTCCGCCTGCCGATGCAGGGAACACGGGTTCGTGCCCCAGTCCGGGGGATCCCACATGCCGCAGAGCGGCTGGGCCCGTGAGCCATGGCCGCTGAGCCTGCGCGTCCAGAGCCTGTGCTCCGCAACGGGAGAGGCCACAACAGTGAGAGGCCCGTGTAATGCAAAAAAATAAAAAATAAAAAAAATAACTATATAAGATGGGATTGTTTTAAAGTTTAAATGAGATAATATTTAATGCTTAGTATATAGCAAGAATAAACATTAGCTCATAATCATTGTGATCATCATCATATCATTATTAGATATTTAGATATTATATATTTTTACATATATGAATATCATTGAAGTATCATCCTCATATATACATTTGGACATTTCTCTTGAATTCTGCTTTTGAAATATATTTTAAGAAATAGAACATAGAGTATTCCTATAAGATTAGTTAACAGGCTTTTGATAACTATTGACAGTTATCAAAAAAAATATAACAAGTTCGGGCTTCCCTGGTGGTGCAGTGGTTAAGGATCCACCTGCCAATGCAGGAGACCCAGGCTTGAGCCCTGGTCTGGGAAGATCCCACATGCAGCAGAGCTACTAAGCCCATGTGCCACAACTACTGAGCTTCTGCTCTAGAGCCTGCTAGCCACAACTACTGAGCCCACGTGCCACAACTGCTGAAGCCCGTACACCTAGAGCCTGTGGTCCACAACAAGAGACACCACTGCAATGAGAAGTCCGTGCACTGTAACGAAGAGTAGCTCGCCACAATTAGGGAGAAGCCCACGCCCAGCAACGAAGACCCAATGCAGCCAATAAATAAATAAATTAATTTTTTAAAACAAGTCATTAAAAAAAAAACATATAACAATTTAGATATAGGATAGCATAAGGATATGCATTTCTCCGCCCTATTATATGCTATGCATATTTAATTTTAAATGTTCAGATAATCAAAAGAAGATATGTTGTAATTTTATTTTTTCAGCTCATTTATCTGTGATTGTAATTTTTATATGATTTCTGAAACTCTGGATACGTTCTTTTCCAATTTCAATACTAAACCTCATATAATTATCCTTTAACTTCTCAAGGTAGTTAACATGATTCTATTTTATAAATTAACATTTAACACTTTCTCCTTTCCAAAACTTTATAAATACTGATTCAGAGTTTACTGTATATTGTTTAATTTTGCTTATGACGTTTTATGAAAAGTAGACTAATTAAAGACTTTTTATGAACCCTCTCTATTATGATATGTTCAGAAAGAGTTTATAGAGAATGGAAATAATCTAGACCTTGAAAGCAGTATTTTTTCTTGCCCATAAACCTACTTGGTTTATTTAGTTCCTTTTTGGGAGGAATTATTGACACCTCTTCAAGTTCTTACATTGATTCTCCTACTATTTCTTAAAGCAATAGTAGTAATTAATATTATTCCAAAGCAATGTATTTTAGGTTAAATTATTAATCTATAAAATCATAAATTTAAAAAAAGTCTCTATTAGATTTTAACCATCTAACTGCTGTAACTGTGGAAATATTGTTTGTCTAAACTGCCTTTGCTTTGAACAGTGTTTATTAAATTCTTGCTCTCTCTATCTCTCTCTATATATTTATATTTATGTATATATATATTTATATGATAAACATCAATGTATTAGCTGTATTAACTTATGCATCTAATATAGATATGTATAATATATAATATATATATGTATATATATCATGTATAAAATGAATATAGATATGTAAGTTATGATATATATCTATTATATGACTATAATATAATGTATAATATTGATATAAATATGTATATTTATATATGTATGTGAATATGTATATCATATTATATATATTAAGAGAGAGAGAAACTCTATAAATAACTAACTGAACCATATTGATGCTGTAGAAATACATAATTAGATGTTTTCACTAAAGTATACACCTGAATGAAAACAGAATTGTCTAATAAATTCAGTTCACATGTGTCAGAGCTGAATTATCTGATCTGAATTTATATTGAAGATTTGAGTCCTAAATATCTGTGAAACTGAATGATGATTCATATATCTCCAGACTGATATTCCAGGTTGAGAGATATTTATGTATAGTTTAAAGGTGAGTTAATCCATCATATGCTTCTGCTTGATTTTAAGTGAAGTTGTTTCATTCAAATTAGACTACAGTAGAATATCTCAAAACTCTCAGGAGAAGCTTACTGGATTATTTAGAACTCATATTTATGACAGAATATGATTTTGACACGGGGGTATAGTCTTAAATTAAGTTGTCCAACTAAGTAAAAGAGTTTATTTGTGTGAGCATATTTATAAGCTAATTTACATGTGTTTTAACTGAGGTACTTCTTGACTTTGTGAATTATTCTATATTGCCTTCATGATTTTTATTCGGTGTTGGAGTTGGTAATGGCAAGTTCCTTTGGTTGTAAAACATATTGTTATGTTTTATGGAATTAATTAGCCATTTATACTTGGTAAGGGCTTAAAAAGCTTATAAGTATAGAAGGTTACTCAATAAAGTTTCCATCCTAGTGGAAAATATTACAAAGACAAGGATAATGTGCAGTCACTTTTTGGTCACTGTAGATCAATAAATTAAAGAGTGAATGGAAAAAAAGTATTATTATGTTTGCTTGAAACATTATAGTATTAATCATATTAATATAGTCATTCTGAGTTAAAGAGGAGAAGCTAACAACCTATAATTTATAAATGAATCAAACTTTCTAAAGTTAAACTTATAGTGGACTAATAGGAAGTTAAGATAGAAAAAGGAAAATGGTATTTTTGTGACATTAAGTGAAACTTCCCACCTTAAATATGAATTTAAACATGGTGCTATTGAAGGGAAGACAGCATCTGAAAGTCTTTTCCAGCCCCTGCTACCCCCACCCACACACCAAAAAGGTTCTGAGGCATTCCTAAGTTAATATAGCACTATATTTTTCCTATGTCAGAGATAAAATATGAATAATAGTAAAAGCATAATAAAAATAACAACATAACAATAAATGATAGAAATAATAATCATTAGCATTATTTATTTTTGCTATTTGTCACTACCAGGGACTGTACTACGTGAATTATCTAATTTAATTCTTACAACAACCTTATGAGGCTCTTCTATGATAAGCTGTTTTATGTATGGGACAACTTAAATAGCTTACCCCAAATAGCATTTTTAATATACAGTAATACCAGGATTTGATCACACTTTAGGAAGAATGGAAATGTTGAGTCATAACATTTTATGCTCTAGAGAAACGGTTCATAAATGATGGTTCATTGGCCAACCACCTCTTTTGCAGTTTGTTGGGAACATAGACGAAGCTAAGATAATGGCCATGGGGTTCAGCCTCAGCAACTCGTGGGCGAAGTGGGGAGCAGAGTGAGCAGGAAGTGCACCCAGGCTTCAGGATGGACACACACAACTGAGGGCCATTCCTAAGGGCACTGCCCCACCTGGAGAAGCCTGAACACTAGGCAGTGCCAGGGGTGGGGACTACCCGGCTTCCCACCCCGCTGCTGCTCCTGCCCTCAGGAAAGGAGAGATACTGGGCCCCTGTGGTGGCCCCTCCCTAGACCTTGTCTGTCTCAGTCCTTTTGTCAATGGAGCACAGTTTCTACCTAAGCTGTCCTCCCTTTTTGTACTAGGCTGAGTTTTAAAGTATAAGTTTTAACTGCCTCTGGGTGAAAAAAAGCTTTAATAAACACCTATTGCCTTAAAAAAATATATTGGATGAATACTCAGTTGTGTGTGCCCAAGGTGGGAGTCAGCAAGACTTGGCACACAACAAATACTGGGTATCTAGGCTTCCACAGAGTTACCACAAGCAACACTGTACTGAGAAAGAGAGGTGTGCACAAGCCAGAGTGGAAAAAACAAACTAAACAGGACAGACAGTGAATTAAAGTCCCCCAAAAGGACTTCATTAGCAGTAGCACCCCCCTAGCCCTAGAGTGAGAGCTCTGTATACTCTCACTAACAAAGCTAAAATATGAGCCTCAAGAGGATAAAGTTAGTTTGCCAGCAAGTTACCCGCCTTCTAAAACAAAATTCAACACTCTTTAATGAAAGACAAGAAAATCTCAACTTTCAGTAACATAGTATCTACAAGAACAAACATACAACTTTTTAAAAAAGAAAACAATATATGTGACAGGGGAGGAAGAACAAATATGTGATCCATAGCAGCAGAAGAATAATAGTCAATAGAAATAGATCCAGATATGACATGGACACCAGCATTAGCAGTTACAAACTTGAAAACACCAATGACGAATATGCTCAAAGATGTAATCTAAAAGATTGGAGTCATCAAATTATGGCCCACCTATTTTTATAAAGCTGTACTGGAAAATAGTTAAAACGAATAATTTGCATGTTGTTTAGTACTGCATTTGCTAAAAAATAGCAGAAGTGAGTAGTAGTGATATAGATTATTCGGCCTGCAAACCTAAAATACTATCAGGACTTTCAAGAAAAATACATTTAGCTCTTGAAAAAGATGAACATAATGAGTGAACAGAAAAAAAATTTCAGTATAGAAATGAGCACATGTAGCAGCATGAGGGGCGGAGCCGCGGGTGCTCCAGGATCCTGAGTTGCATCGGGGATAGGGGAAGATGGGGGAGACAGCTACTTCTTCTAGACGCTAGGGAATGCAGGTGGACCTGGATCCAAATCAGGCTCTCCATATTGACCAGGCCCGGAGGACAACGGCTGGCTGGAGGACCAAGCGGAGCACAGAATGCTGGCCACCCTGGGCCTTCGGAATGGAGAATTTAACCCAATTACATGTAAGCCATGTGGCTGACAGGGTCTTGGTGCTCTGGCCGGGTGTCAGGCCTGAGACTCTGAGGTGGGAGAGCTGAGTTCAGGACATTGGACCACCAGAGACCTCCTGGCCCTACATAATATCAATCAGTGAGAGCACTCCCAGAGATCTCCATCTTAGAGCTAAGACACAGCTCCACTCAACAATGAGCAAGCTCCAGTTCTGGACACCCCATGCCAAACAACTGGCAAGACAAGAGAACAACCCCACCCATTAGCAGAGAGGCTGCCTAAAATCAAAATTAAAAAAACACCGTATGTGGTCCTACCCACCAGAAACACAAGATCCAGCCTCATCCACCAGAACATAGGCAACAGCCCCCTCCAGCAGGAAGAATACACAACCCACTAAACCAACCTTACCCACTGGGGGAAGACACCAAGAACAACAGGAACTATGAACCTGCAGGCTGCAAAAAGGAGGCCCCAAGCACAGTAAGTTAGACAAAATGAAAAGACAGGGAAATATGCAGCAGATAAAGGAGCAAGGTAAAAACCCACCAGACCAAACAAATGAAGAGGAAATAGGCAGTCTACCTGAAAAAGAATTCAGACTAATGATAGTAAAGACGATCCAAAATCTTGGAAATAGAATGTAGAAAATACATGAAATGTTGAACAAGGACCTAGAATAACTAAAGAGCAAATAAACAATGATGAACAACACAAGAAATGAAATTAAAAACTCTCTAGAAGGAATCAATAACAGAATAACTGAGGCAGAAAAACGGATAAATGACCTGCAAGATAAAATAGTAGAAATAACTACCACAAAGCAGAATAAAGAAAAAAGAATGAAAAGAATTGAGGACAGTCTAAGAGACCTAAGGGACAACATTAAACGCACCAACATTCGAATTATAGGATTCCCAGAAGAAGAAGAGAAATATAAAGGGAAAGAGAAAATATTTGAAGAGATTATAATTGAAAACTTCCTTAATATGGGAAAGGAAATAGTTAATCAAGTCCAGGAAGCACAGAGAGTCCCATAGACGATAAATCCAAGGAGAAAAATGCCAAGACACATAATAATCAAACTATCAAAAATTAAATACAAAGAAAGATATTAAAAGCATCAAGGGAAAAGCAACAAATCACATAAAAGGGAATCCCCAGAAGGTTAACAGCTGATCTTTCAGCAGACACTCGGCAAGCCAGAAGGGAGTGACAGGATATATTTAAAGTGATGAAAGGGAAAAACCTACAACTAAGATTACTCTACGCAGCAAGCATCTCATTCAGATTTGATGGAGAAATTAAAACCTTTACAGACAAGCAAAAGCTAAAAGAATTCAGCACCACCAAACCAGCTTTACAACAAATGCTAAAGGAATTTCTCTAGGCAAGCAGCACAAGACAAGGAAAAGACCTACAATAACAAACCCAAAACAATTAAGAAAATGGTAATAGGAACATACATATCGATAACTACCTTAAATGTAAATGGATTAAATGCTCCAACCAAAAGACATAGACTGGCTGAATGGATACAAAAACAAGACCCATATATATGCTGTCTACAAGAGACCCACTTCAGACCTAGGGACATATACAGACTGAAAGTGAGGGGATGGAAAAAGATATTCCATGAAAATGGAAATCAAAAGAAAGCTGGAGCAGCAATTCTCATATCAGACAAAATAGACTTTAAAACAAAGACTATTACAAGAGACAAAGAAAGACACTACATAATGATCAAGGGATCAATCCAAGAAGAAGATATAACAATTGTAAATATTTATGCACCCTACATAGGAGCACCTCCATACATAAAGCAACTACTAACAGCCATAAAAGGGGAAATCGACAGTAACACAATCATAGCAGGGAACTTTAAAACTCCACTTACACCAATGGACAAATCATCCAAAATGAAAATAAACAAGGAAACGCAAGCTTTAAATGACATATTAAACAAGATGAACTTAATTGATATTTATAGGACATTCCATTCAAAAACAACAGAATACAATTTCTTCTCAAGTGCTCAAGGAACATTCTCCAGGATAGACCATATCTTGGGTCACAAATCAAGCCTTGGTAAATTTAAGAAAATTGATATTTTATCAGGTATCTTTTCTGATCACAATGCTATGAGACTCTATATAAATTGCAGGAATAAAACTGTAAAAAAAACAAATGCATGGATGCTAAACAATACACTATCAAATAACCAAGAGATCACTGAAGAAATCAAAGAGGAAATCAAAAAAATACCTAGAAACAAATGATAAAGAAAAACTGACAAACCAAAACCTATGGGATGCAGCAAAAGCAGTTCTAAGAGGGAAGTTTATAGCAATACAATCCTACCTCAAGAAACAAGAAACATCTCACATAAAAAACCTAACCTTACACCTAAAGCAATTAGAGAAAGAAGAACCAAAACAACCCCAAAGTTAGCAGAAGGAAAGAAATCATAAAGATCAGATCAGAAACAAATGAAAAAGAAATGATCGAAACAATAGCAAAGATCAGTAAAACGAAACGCTGGTACTTTGAGAAGGTAAACGAAACTGATAAACCATTAGCCAGAATCATCAAGAAAAAAGGGAGAAGACTCAAATCAATACAATTAGAAATGAAAAAGGAGAAGTAACACTGAAGAAATACAAAGGATCATGAGAGATTACTACAAGCAACTATATGCCAATAAAATGGACAACCTGGAAGAAATGGACAAATTCTTAGAAAAGCACAACCTTCCGAGACTGAACCAGGAAGAAATAGAAAATATAAACAGATTAATCACAAGCACTGAAATTGAAACTGTGATTAAAAATCTTGCAACAGACAAAAGCCCAGGACCAGATGGCTTCAGAGGTGAATTCTATGAAATATTTACAGAAAAGGTAACACCTATTCTTCTCAAGCTCTTCCAAATGTAGCAGAGGGAAGAACACTCCTAAACACATTCTACGAGGCCACCATCACCCTGATACCAAAACCAGACAAAGATGTCACAAAAAAAGAAAACTACAGGCCAATATCACTGATGAACAGATTCAAAAATCCTCAACAAAATACTAGCAAACAGAATCCAACAGCACATTAAAAGGATCATACACCATGACCAAGTGGAGTTTATCCCAGGAATGCAAGGATTCTTCAATATACGCAAATCAATGTGATGCACCATATTAAAAAACTGAAGGAGAAAAACCATATGGTTATCTCAATAGATGCAGAAAAATATTTCCAAAAACATTAACACCCATTTATGAAAAATCCCTCCAGAAAGGAGACATAGAGGGAACTTACCTCAACATAATAAAGGCCATAGATGACAAACCCACAGCCAACATCATTCTCAACGGTGAAACACTGAAACCATTTCCACTATGATCAGGAACAAGACAAGGTTGCCCACTCTCACCATTATTATTCATCATTTGGAATCTTTGGAAGTTTTAGCCACAGCAATCAGAGAAGAAAAAGAAATAAAATGAATCAAAGTCGGAAAAGAAGAAGTAAAAATGTGACTGTTTGCAGATGACATTATATTATACACAGAGAATCCTAAAGATGCTACCAGAAAACGACTAGAGCTAATCAATGAATTTGGTAAAGTAGCAGGATACAAAATTAATGCACAGAAATCTCTTGCATTCCTATACACTAATGAGGAAAAATCTGAAAGAGAAATTAAGGAAACACTCCCATTTACCACTGCAACAAAAAGAATAAAATACCTAGGAATAAACGTACCTAAGGAGACAAAGACCTGTATGCAGAAAATTATAAGACACTGATGAAAGAAATTAAAGATGATACAACAGATGGAGAGATATACCATGTCCTTGGACTGGAAGAATCAACATTGTGAAAGTGACTATACTACCCAAAGCAATCTACAGATTTGATGCAATTCCTATCAAACTACCAATTGGCATTTTTCACAGAACTAGAACAAAAAATTTCACAATTTGTATGGAAACACAAAAGACCCCGAATAGCCAAAGCAATCTTGAGAACGAAAAAAGGAGCTGGAGAAATCAGGCTCCCTGACTTCAGACTATACTACAAAGCTACAGTAATCAAGACAGTATGGTACTGGCACAAAAACAGAAATATAGATCAATGGAACAGGATAGAAAGCCCAGAGATAAATTCACACACATATGGTTGCCTTATCTTTGATAAAGGAGGCAAAAATATAAAATGGAGAAAAGACAGGCTCTTCAATAAGTGGTACTGGGAAAACTGGACAGCTACATGTAAAAGAATGAAATTTGAACACTTCCTAACACCATACACTATAATAATCTCAAAGTGGATTAAAGACCTAAATGTAAGGCCAGACACTATAAAACCCTTAGAGGAAAACATAGGCAGAACACTCTATGACATAAATCACAGCAAGATCCTTTTTGACCCACCTCCTGGAGAAATGGAAATAAAAACAAACAAATGGGACCTAATGAAACTTAAAAGCTTTTGCACAGCAAAGGAAACCATAAACAAGATGGAAAGGCAACCCTCAGAATGGGAAAAAATATTTGCAAATGGAGCAACTGACAAAGGATTAATCTCCAAAATTTACAAGCAGCTCATGCAGCTCAATATCAAAGAAACAACCCAATCCAGAAATGGGCAGAAGATCTAAATAGACATTTCTCCAAAGAAGATATACAGGTTGCCAATGAACACATGAAAGGCTGCTCAATATCACTAATCATTAGAGAAATGCTAATCAAAACTACTATGAGGTATCACCTCACACCAATCAGAATGGTCATCATCAAAAATCTACAAACAATAAATGCTCGAGAGGGTGTGGAGAAAAGGGAACCCTCTTGCATTGTTGGTGGGAATGTAAATTGATACAACCACTATGGAGAAGAGTATGGAGTTTCCTTAAAAAACTAAAAATAGAACTACCATATGACCCAGCAATCCCACTACTGGGCATGTAGCCCGAGAAAACCATAATTCAAAAAGAGTCATGTACCACAATGCTCATTGCAGCTCTATTTACAATAGCCAGGACATGGAAGCAACCTAAGTGTCCATCATCGGATGAATGGATATAGAAGATGTGGCACATATATACAATGGAATATTACTCAGCCATAAAAAGAAATGAAATTGAGTTATTTTTAATGAGGTAGATGGACATACAGAGTGAAGTAAGTCAGAAAGAGAAAAACAAATACCATATGCTAACACATATATATGGAGTCTAAAAAAAAAAACCCAAAATGGTTATGAAGAACCTAGGGGCAGGACAGGAATAAAGACATAGATGTACAGAATGGACTTGAGGACCCGAGGAGGGTAAGGGTAAGCTGGGACGAAGTGAGAGAGTGGCATGGACATATATACACTACCAAACGTAAAATAGATAGCTAGTGGGAAGCAGCTACATAGCACAGGGAGATCATCTCGGTGCTTTGTGTCCACCTAGAGGCGTGGGATAGGGAGGGTGGGAGGGAGACGCAAGTGTAAGGGGATATGGGGATATATGTATACATATAGCTGACTCACTTTATTATACAGCAGAAACTAACAGAACATTATAAAGCAATTATACTCCAATAAAGGTGTTTAAATAAAAGAAATGAACACAAAGGCATAAAGAGAATGAGGAGCAGCAAATATGTCATAAATGTATAGTCTGTTTTTCTCATTTTTGAACTTCTTTAAAATAAAATTGACTGCTTATCAAAAATAATAAAACTATTCAGAGTTTTCTATGAAATTTTTTTTTCCATTTTTAAGCTAGCCAAACTAACGTCTTGTAGAAACAGACTCCTTTCTTCTTGGAATATATATCTATTATTCCCCATTAGGGATTTACTTAATTATTACAGAGTGAGAAGTATTGACAAATACCTCACTTTGTAGTTGCCACTAAAGCAACTGCATGATACACTAGATAACACATAAAAGAGTAAATAAAGGTCAACAGTAGTAAAGATAATAAGCTAGGGTCAATGGAAATAGACTCATAACACTTCTATTTCACAGGTAAAATGGTATAAAATTAGCTCATGGAATTCTGTAATAAAGCAAAAATGCTTATTTTAAAGCCTAAAAACAAAACCCTAAAATATATTTTCAAAAATGAAAAATATAATTAATACAAAAGGAGGCAGCAATGAAGAAACAAAGGTAGAAAAATTAGATGGGACACATGTAAAAGATGAATATGGGAGACTTAAACCTACTCATATCTTAGTTTTCAGCAGTTTTTCTTTTATGGAGTTAAGTGTGGCATTCTTTACGTGTATATGTGTATCCTGCTTAATATATGACTTGATTTCTTATACCCATTTCAAAATTTCTTCCGTGTAATCTCTCCAAAAATTGCTTCTATCCTACTTTAACTCTTATCTTGTGCAACGGTATTTACATTCTGGTTAGCCTTTTCATCTTGTTCTATATAACCCATGTGATCTCTTATGTATTTTCCATCCAAGTGCCTCTCTATTTTTCAGTCTAAATATCTTACAACTATTTTCAGTTCATTATCTCTTGCACGCAAAAATATTATGTTTTTAAGAATTCTTACTTGCTTCTCCTTTGTAATTTCTGCTATTTTCTTTGTTGTCTCATCTACCCTTAGATTTATTTGTTGTAGTCATTTTAAAGTCTATGTCTGAAAACTCCTTTTTAAAATATCTCCTATCATTTCATGTTTGGAATTTTTCATCTTTTAAAAAAGAGTTGGAAAACAATCTGAAAATATATATATATATAACTGAATCACTTTGCTGTACACCTGAAACTAACACAATATTGTAAATCAGCTATACTTCCAAAAAAGAGTTTTGTGTTCTTCTAAAACTGGTTGTTTTTTACTCAATTATGGACTTCATTTATAAAAGAGAATTTGAGGCTCTGGTTGTCATTTTCCTTTAGAGAAGATTTATGGTTCCTTGGGGTGAGCAGCTATTCTCTTCACAGTAACAGTCTCGTATCACTTTTCCCAGTTGGAGACTAAGATGATGTGAAGTCAGATTTTAGTCTTTTGTGGCTGAGTAATCTATTTATGCTTCACCTTTCATTCCTTGTGGACCTCAAAGTCCCAATCAATAGCTTGGAAAATTTACAAAGTTTTCATTCCAAGTGGGTCCTCAAAGTCTCATAAGACTACAGAAATCTCTGCTCAGCTTCTGCACCTATAGTTACTGCTTTCACTTTTTGAATCAGTAATCATCTCAAAGGGAAAAGTGGTCCCCAACATGCAGATAAAAACTCTGCACTTTCCTCCAATCCAAGATTGCAGGCCTCCCAATTTTCACTGTCTCTGTAGATTTCCATTGCCTTTATACATAAGATATATACAGTTTGTCAAGATTTTTAAGTGGAAGAGTTTCTCTGAAACTAGGCAAATATGGCCAGAAACATACCACCTCTAAAGGTGAGATCAATAACATCATGTGATTTTTAGAGTTACCTTCCCTTTGGTCTTGTCTTCTCAGCTTGTTGAGATTTCTTAATGACCAGAAGATGTTAGTTTTCAGGTACCAGGATATTTGATTTTTAAACTCATAAGCTATACTTAAAAAAGAAAAAATAGGCCTTTGGAGCTAAAAGTTAGAATAGGTGTTCAGAGTATATAAAGCATCTAATAGACTAGAACACCTAATAATGCAAATATATATTCACAGAATATAACAGCAAACCTGAAATTGAAGGATATTTTCTCCAGAATTTGAAGGAAAAAAAATCACGGAAAAATCAATAACTATAGGCAGCAATTCATAACTAATTCATTTCACTGTCTCATCTATATTTTAGTGATGTGAATGAATAGAAATGTATGGTTTATAATAAATAAGTTATGGATATGCTTTATGTTTAATATATGTAACCTTGATTTAATGCAATTTCTTAGAGATCCAATAATGCTGACTGTTATTATTTACAACTTTTTTCTAACTTTTAGTGGTCAAAAGGTAATTCTGATAATTCTCAAATGAGTTTTCTTCAATATAACTCAGAGATTATAAATTTATCATTAAATTTCCTAGTCCAGGTATTTGATGAAATTTTTTTCCAGATAAAACATATTCCTCATTACTCCCTTCACTGCAGAATATCTATTTCCTAACTATGTTTCTGTCCAAACACCTAAATAAGTAAAGCTATCCACCTATAGAAACAATAACAGTTTGGTGTAGACTTGCAGAATAAAACCGCAGGAAAGGATTTTGAAATACATAGTTTCTTATCATTATTTTCTGGTAAGTAAAGAATAAAGAGGGCAGGAGAAAGGAGCAAATTCAGAGGGAGAAAGGCAGAGAGAGAGTCAG
This sequence comes from Mesoplodon mirus, assembly GCF_964341445.2. Taxonomy (NCBI): domain Eukaryota; kingdom Metazoa; phylum Chordata; class Mammalia; order Artiodactyla; family Ziphiidae; genus Mesoplodon; species Mesoplodon mirus. Next base: position 187,151,722 of record NC_138978.1, read on the forward strand.
AAACAAAGAGAGAAAAAGTAGGAAAGAAAGAGAGCAAGTACTCTGAAGGAAAAAGTGGAGAGCTAAATTGACCTAAATTAACCTGAGTTGACTAAAAGTTAAATATCAATTTGGTTATGCTTTGAATTGCCATATTTTATCTACTTAATTTTATGTGTTGTTAACTTATTTTTATTCTTATCTTTTCTTTTTGCCTTTAGTGGTAGTATGAGTTATGCTTGGGATTCTGATAGAGAAGGAGGAAGTACTGCTATTCTGTGTTGCTTTTTTTTTTTTTTTTTTTTTTTTTTTGCGCTATGTGGGCCTCTCACTGTTGTGGCCTCTCCCGTTGCGGAGCACAGGCTCCGGACGCACAGGCTCAGTGGCCATGGCTCACGGGCCCAGCCACTCCGCGGCATGTGGGATCTTCCCAGACTGGGGCACAAACCCGTGTCCCCTGCATCGGCAGGTGGACTCGCAACCACTGCGCCACCAGGGAAGCCCCTATTCTGTGTTGCTTTTAAGTGAATTGTTGGGAGGAATGAGTAACAGGATACTGTCTTAGTTCATTCAGGCTGCTAGAATAAAAATATCAGACTGGGTGGCTTAAACAACAATTTATATCTTATGGCTCCAGAGGCTGGAAATCCAAGATTACGGCACAGGCAGATTCAGTGTCTGGTGAGGGGCCACCTCCAGATTCATAAATGACCATCTTTTCATTATGTTTTCAAATGGCAGAGCAAGTGAGCTTTCTGGGGCCTCTTTTGTAAGGGCACTAATCTCATTCGTGAGATCTCTGCCCTCGTGATCTGATCACCTCCCAAGGGCCCATTTCCAAATACCATCACATTATTAGGCTTCTACATATGAATTTAGGGGAGGACACAAACATTGTCTCTAGAATTCTGCCCTAGCTCCCCCAAATTCATGTCCTTTTTGCATGCAAAAAATATTCATTTCATCCTAACAGCCCTGAAAGTCTTAATTCATTCCAGCATTAACTCAAAAGTCTAAAGCCTAAAGTTTGATCAAAATCAGATATGGGTAAGACTCAAGATATGATTCATCCTGAGGCATACTGCTGTCCAGCTGTGCATCTGTAAAACCAAACAAGTTACGTGCTCCCAACATACTATTGAGGGACAGGCATATGACAGACATTTCCACTCCAAAAGAGAGAAAGAAGTGGTAGGTCCCAGGTTAAGTCCCAAACTTAATGAGACAAACAATAAATCTTAAATCTCAAGAGTGATCCTCTTTGGCTGGATGCTCTGCCTTCAAGGCCCACTGGTTTGGCAAGTCACTTCCAAGACTCTGTGGGACAGCACTACCAAGTGGTTCTCCTCCTGGGTCCCTACAGTCTGTCAATGGTCTCATCCTTTGAAATCTAGGCAGAGGCAGACGTACCCCACCTTGGCTCCTGCACTATGCTCATCCATGGAGATGGTGCCCAGAGGAAGCTGTTAAAGTTTTCTGCCTGTGCATTTGGGAGGGGAGGCCACCTGGCCTGCATTGCACTGGAGCCTACCGAAACCACATCTGGGACAGCAGAGGAGTGGTGCCAGAGGGTGAATGGAGATGCGATGTGAGGTGACACCTGGTGATGTGTGAGCAGTGTGCATCTATGGGCCCCAGGAGCTACTCCTCCTTTGAAATTTCTCTGCCTTGCAAGTCCTTACACTCTGGGCCTCTGACTCGGGTGGCAGCCCTGATCATCTCTGAATTGCCATCGGGGTCATTCTTCCATTGGCTGACCCATACAGATTTCCTCATCAAATGGTCACTTGGACACACTCTTAGTGTTCCCACTTTTCCCAATATGGATAGGCTGAAAATTTTCAAAAATTTTACATTCTGCTTCCTTTTCCTTAACTATTCCGTCTTTAAGTCATTTTTCCCTTCTTGCATTTTACTATGAGCAGTCAGGAGGAGCCAAGCCCAGACCTTCAACACCTTGCTTAGAAATAGCTTCAACTAAACAGCCAAATTCGTTGCTTGCAAGTTCTACCTTCCACAAAAGTAAAACACAACACAACTCAACCAAGTTCTTTGCCAGTTTATAAAAAGGATGGACTTGCTTTTCAGTTTCCAATAGCACGTTCCTCATTTCCATCTGAGACCTCATCAGAAAGACTTTAGTGTTCTTATTTCTACCAATATTGTGTTCAGGATTACATAAATATTCTCTAAGAAATTGAGGCTTTCTCCACCAGAATTACCTTTAAAGGTCTCTTCATGGCAATGTAGGATTTTTCTAGCATCACCTCAAAACTCTTCAGGCCTCTACCCACAACCCAGTTCCAAAGCTCCACATTTTTGGGTATTTGTTACAGCAATATCCCACTTCTCAGGACCAATTTCTGCTTTAGTCCATTTGGGTTGCTAAAATAAAACTCTTTAGACTGGTTGGCTTAAACAACAAACATTTATATCTTACAGTTCTGGAGATTAGAAGTGCAAGATAAAGTTGCTCATAGATTCAGTGTCTGCTGAGGACCTGTATCCTGTTTCAAAAATGGCTGTCTTGTTGAGGTGCCCTTACATGGTAGAAGGAACAAGGGAGCTCTCTGGGGTCTTTTTTATTTATTATAATTGTAGGTATATAACTTTATTAGATTTTTTTATTGTGCAAACATTGAGTTTATCCCTAAACTGCATAGATTTTATTTATTTTTTGAATTTTATTGATTTTTTATACAGCAGGTTCTTATTAGTTATCTACTTTATACATATTAGTGCATATATGTCAATCTCAATATCCAAATTCATCACACCACCACCACCCACTGCCAGCAACTTTCCTCCCCTGGTGCCCATACGTTTGTTCTCTGCATCTGTGTCTCTATTTCTGCCTTGCAAACTGGTTCATCTATACCATTTTTCTAGATTCCACATATATGAGATAATATACAATATTTGCTTTTCTCTTTCTGACTTACTTCACTCTGTATGACAGTCTCTAGATCCATCCATGTCTCTACAAATGATCCAATTTTGTTCCTTTTTATGGCTGAGTAATATTCCATCATATATATGTACCACATCTTCTTTATCCGTTCATCTCTCGATGGGCATTTAGGTTACGTCCATGACCTGGTTACTGTAAATAGTGCTGCAATGAAAACTGTTGTGCATGTGTCTTTTTGAATGATGGTATTCTCTGGGTATATGCATAGTAGTGGGATTACTGGGTCATATGGTAATTTTATTTTTTTAAGGAACCTCCATACTGATCTCCATAGTGGCTGTATCAATTTACATTCCCACCAACAGTGCAAGAGGGTTCCCTTTTCTCCACACCCTCTCCAACATTTGTTGTTTGTAGATTTTCTGATGATGCCCATTCTAACCGGCGCGAGGTGATATTTCATTGTAGTTTTGATTTGATTTCTCTAATAATTAGTGATGTTGAGCAGATTTTCATGTGCTTCTTGGCCATCTGTATGTCTTCTTTGGAGAAATGTCTATTTAGGTCTTCTGCCCATTTTTGGATTGGGTTGTTTGTTTTTTTTTAATATAGAGCTGCATGAGCTGTTTATATATTCTGGAGATTAATCCTTTGTCCATTGACTCATTTGCAAATATTTTCTCCAATTCTGAGGATTGTCTTTTCATCTTGTTTGTAGTTTCCTTTGCTGTGCAAAAGCTTTTAAGTTTCATTAGGTCACATTTGTTTATTTTTGTTTTAATTTCCATTTCTCTAGAAGGTGGATCAAAAAAGATCTTGCTGTGATTTATGTCAAAGAGTGTTCTTCCTATGCTTTCCTCTAAGAATTTTATAGTGTCCAGGCTTACATTTAGGTCTTTAATCCATTTTGAGTTTATATTTGTGTATGGTTTTAAGGAGTGTTCTAATTTCATTCTTTTACATGTAGCTGTCCAGTTTTCCCAGCACCACTTATTGAAGAGACTGTCTTCTCCATTGTATATCCTTGCCTCCTTTGTCATAGATTAGTTGATCATAGGTCGTGGGTTTATCTCTGGGCTTTCTATCCTGTTCCATTGATCTATACTTCTGTTTTGTGCCAGTACCATATTGTCTTGATGACTGTAGCTTTGTAGTATAGTCTGAAGTCAAGGAGGCTGATTCCTCAAACTGCATTTTTTCCCCTCAATAGTGCTTTGGCTACTCAGGGTCTTTTGTGTCTCCATACAAATCTTAATATTTTTTTTTCTAGTTCCTTAAAAAAATGCCACTGGTAATTTGATAGGGATTGCATTGAACCTGTACATTGTTTTGGGTAGTATAGTCATTTTCACACTGTTGATTCTTCCAATCCAGGAACATAGTATATCTCTCCATCTGTTTGTATCATCTTTGATTTTTTTCATCACTGTCTTATAGTTTTCTGAATACAGGTCTTTTACCTCCTTAGGTAGGTGTATTCTTAGGTATTTTATTCTTTTTGTTGCAGTGGTGAAGGGGATTGTTTCCTTAATTTCTCTTTCTGATCTTTTGTTGTTAGTGTATAGGAATGCAAGAGATTTCTGTGCATTAATTTTGTATCCTGCAACTTTACCAAATTCATTGACTAGCTCTAGTAGTTTTCTGGTGGCATCTTTAGGATTCTCTATGTATAGTATCATGTCATCTGCAAACAGTGACAGTTTTACTTCTTCTTTTCTAATTTGTATTCCTTTTATTTCTTTTTCTTCAGTGATTGCCATGTTTAGGATTTCCAAAAATATGTTGAATAACAGTGGCAAGAGTGGATGTCTTTGTCTTTTTCCTGATCTTAGAGGAAATGCTTTCAGTTTTACACCATTGAGAATGATGTTTGCTGTGCGTTTGTTGTATATGGTTTTATTATGTTGGGTAGGTTCCCTCTATGCCCACTTTCTGGAGAGTTTTTATCATACGTGGGTATTGAATTTTGTCAAAAGCTTTTTCTACATCTATTGAGATGATCATATGGTTTTTATCCTTCAATTTGTTAATATGGTGTATAACACTGATTGATTTGCATATATTGAAGACTCCTTGCATCCCTGGGATAAAACTACTTGATCATGGTGTATGTCCTTTTAATATGTTGTTGGATTCTGTTTGCTAGTATTCTGTTGAGGATTTTTGCATCTATATTCATCAGTGATATTGGTCGTGATTTTCCTTTTTTTGTAGTATCTTTGTCTGATTTTGGTATCAGGGTGATGGTGGCCTCATAGAATGAGTTTGGGAGTGTTCCTTCCTCTGCAATTTTTTGGAAGAGTTTGAGAAGGATGGGTGTTAGCTCTTCTCTAAATGTTTGATAGAAGTCACCTGTGAAGGCAACTGGTCCTGGACTTTTTTTTTTTTTTTTAAATTTATTTATTTTTGCTGTGTTGGGTCTTCGTTTCTGTGCGAGGGCTTTCTCTAGTTGCAGTGAGCGGGGGCCACTCTTCATCGCGGTGCGTGGGCCTCTCACTATTGCGGCCTCTCCTGCTGTGGAGCACAGGCTCCAGACGTGCAGGCTCAGTAGTTGTGGCTCACGGGCCCAGTTGCTCCGCGGCATGTGGGATCCTCCCAGACCACGGCTCAAACCCGTGTCCCCTGCATCGGCAGGCAGATTCTCAACCACTGTGCCACCAGGGAAGCCCCCTGGACTTTTGTTTGTTGGAAGATTTTTAATCACAGTTTCAATTTCATTTCTTGTGATTGGTCTGTTCCTATTTTCTATTTCTTCCTGGTTCAGTCTTGGAAGGCTGTGTCTTTCTAAGAATTTGTCCATTTCTTCCAGGTTGTCCATTTTATTGGCATTGAGTTACTTGTAGTAATCTCTTATGATGCTTTGTATTTCTGCGGTGCCCATAATATGCTTTTTCATTTCTAATTTTATTGATCTGAGTCCTTTCCCTCTTTTTCTTGATGAGTCTGAAGGTTTATCAATTTTGTTTATCGTCTCAGAGTACCAGCTTTTAGTTTTATTGATCTTTCTTATTGTTTCCTTCATTTCTTTTACATTTATTTCTGCTCTGATCTTTATGATTTCTTTCCTTCTACTAATTTTGGGTTTTGTTTGCTCTTCTTTCTCTAGTTCCTTTAGGTGTAAGGTTAGATTGTTTATTTGACATTTTTCTTGTTTCTTGAGGTAGGATTATATTGCTATAAGCTTCCCTCTTAAAACTGCTTTTGCTGCATCTCACAGGTTTTGGGTTTTCATTGTACAATGTTTTCATTGTAATTTGTCTCTAGGTATTTTCTGGTTTTCTTTTTGATTTCTTCAGTGATCTCTTGGTTACTTAGCAATGTATTATTTATCCTCCACATGTTTGTGTTTTTTTTCCTTTTTTTTCCTGTAAGTCATTTCTAATCTCATAGCATTGTGGTCAGAAAAGATGCTTGATATGATTTCAATTTTCTTAAATTTACTGAGGCTTGATTTGTGATCTAAGATGTGATCTATCCTGGAGAATGTCCCGTGTGCACTTGAGTAGAAAGTGTAAACTGCTGTTTTGGGATGGAATGTCCTATAAATATCAACTAAATTCATCTGGTCTATTGTGTCATTTAAAGCTTGTGTTTCCTTATTAATTTTCTGTCTGGATGATCTGTCCATTGGTGTAAGTGAGGTGTTAAAAAGTCCCCCACTATTATTGTGTTGTCGATTTCTTCCTTTATAGTGGTTAGCAGTTGCCTTATGTACTGAGGAGCTCCTATGTTGGGTGCATATATATTTATAATTGTTATATTTTCTTCTTGGATTGATCCCTTGATCATTATGTAGTGTCCTTCCTTGTGTCTTGTAACATTCTTTATTTTAAAGTCAATTTTATCTGATATGAGGATGGCTACTCCAGCTTTCTCTTGATTGCCATTTGCATGGAATACCTTTTTCCATCCCCTCACTTTTAGTCTGTATGTGTCCCTACATCTGAAGTGGGTCTCTTGTAGACAGCATATATATGGGTGTTGTTTTTGTATCCATTCAGCAAGCCTGGGTCTTTTGGTTGGAGCATTTAATCCATTCACGTTTAAGGTAATTACCTATATGTATGTTCCTAATACCATTTTCTTAATTGTTATGGGTTTGTTTTCGTAGGTCTTTCTCTTCTCTTGTGTTTCCCACTTAGAGAAGTTCGTTTAGCATTTGTTGTAGAGCTGGTTTGATGGTGCTGAATTCTCTTAGCCTTTGCTTGTCTGTAAAGCTTTTGGTTTCTCCTTGGAATCTGAATGAGATCCATCCCGGGTAGAGTAATCTTGGTTGTAGGTTCTTCCCGTTCATCATTTTAAATATATTGTGCCAATCCCTTCTGGCTTATAGAGTTTCTGTTGAGAAATCAGGTGTTAACCTTATGGGAGTTCCCTTGTATGATTTTTGTCATTTTTCCCTTGTTGCTTTCAATAATATTTTTGTCTTTAATTTTTGTCAGTTTGATTACATGTGCCTCGACATGTTTCTCCTTAGATTTATCCTGCCTGGGACTCTCTGCGCTTCCTGGACTGAGGTGGCTATTTCCTTTCCCATGTTAGGGAAGTTTCCAACTATAATCTCTTCAAATATTTTCTCAGGTCCTTTCTCTCTCTCTTCTTCTGGGACCCATAGAATGTGAATGTTATTGCATTTAATGTTGTCCCAGAGGTCTCTTAAGCTGTCTTCATTTCTTCTCATTCATTTTTCTTTATTCTGTTCTACAGCAGTGAATTCCACCATTCTGTCTTCCAGGTTACTTATCCATTGTTCTGCCTCAGGTATTTTGCTATTGATTCCTTCAAGTGTATTTTTCATTTCAGTTATTGTTTTGTACATCTGTTTGTTTGTTTTTAATTCTTCTAGGTCTTTGTAAAATATTCCTTGCCTCCATTCTTTTTCCAAAGTCCTGGATATCTTCACTATCATTATTCTGAATTTTTTTCTGGAAGGTTGCCTATCTCTACCTTATTTCATTGTTTTTCTGGGGTTTTATCTTGTTCCTTCATCTGGTACATAGTCCTCTGTCATTTCATTTTGTCTATTTTTCTGTGAATGTGGTTTTCGTTCCACAGGCTGCAGAATTGTAGTCCTTCTTGCTTCTGTGTCTTCCTTCTGGTGGATCAGGCTATCTAAGAGGCTTGTGCAAGCTTCCTGATGGGAGGGACTGGTGGTGGGTAGAGCTGGGTGTTGCTCTGGTGGGCAGGGCTCAGTAAAACTTTAATCTGCTTGTCTGCTGATCGGTGGGGCTGGTTTCCCTCCCTGTTGGTTGTTTGGCCTGATGTGGCCCAACACTGGAGCCTACCCCGCTCTTTGTTGGGGCTAATGGCAGACTCTTGGAGGGCTCACACCAAGGAGTACTTCCCAGAACTTCTACTGCTAGTGTCCTTGTCCCCATGGTGAGCCACAGCCACCCCCTCCCTCTGCAGAAGACCCTCCAACAGTAGCAGGTAGGTCTGGTTCAGTCTCCTAGGGGGTCACTGCTCCTTCCCCTGGGTCATGATGCACACACTACTTTGTGTGTGACCTCCAAGAGTGGAGTCTCTGTTTCCCCCAGTCCTGTCAAAGTCCTGCAATTAAATCCCACTAGCCTTCAAAGTCTGATTCTCTAGGAATTCCTCCTCCCGTTGCCAGACGCCCCAGGTTGGGAAGCCTGACGTGGGGCTCAGAACCTTCACTCCAGTGGGTGGACTTCTGTGGTATAAGTGTTCTCTAGTTTGTGAGTCACCCACCCAGCAGTTATGGGATTTGATTTTATTGTGATTGCGCCCCTCCTACTGTCTCACTGTGGCTTTTCCTTTGTCTTTGGATATGGGGTATCTTTTCGGGTGAGTTCCAGTGTCTTCCTGTCAATGATTGTTCAGCAGTTAGCTGTGATTCCTGTGTTCTCACAAGAGGGAGTCTGGGGTCTCTTTTATAAGGGCACTAATCCCATTCATGAGACCTTTACCTTCATGACCTAATCACCTCCCTAAAGCCCAACTTCCAGATACCATCACATTAGGGATTAGTTTTCAACAAGTGAATTTGGGGGCAACACAAACATTCAGTCTATAGCAGGGATTAATATTACTTGGGTTACAGCTATTAATTTACTTGGGTTAAGAAGAAGTCCCCTTAAAATCTATACAGTAAGGCCATATACAATGCATGACTAAACAGGACATATTCAGAAGAATGTAAATCACTTAAGACTAATAAAAATTAGTATTGAAAATTACTGTCTCTATAGAGGAGGTTGTATATGTGTTAGAAAGTATCAGAATTTTATTGTTTCTTAAATGCTCTATTAATTCATGCATTTACTCATATATTAATTGTTCAAAAAACAAACATATGAACACACACATACACTTGATACAGAACCTAATGATATACTTTATTCTTATGATGAATTTTTAAAATCAATGATATTAACTTTAGGAATTGCAGTAAATAGGCTCTTGGTGTGGGGTTTTATGTTCATTTGGCTAGGAGTTATGCTGTGTTTGTTTGCACTCGCTGTAAATGTCACAGGCTAAAATTTCTTCTGCTGTCTTTGTTTTAGTCTCCTCTGTTACCTTGGGTTTCCCTTGGGATTCCTTTTTAGACAGGTTCTGAGTCTTGCAGTTGTTTTCAACTTTTATTCTCAGTTATGATAGAGGAGCTGGTTGATGTAGTAAGATATGGGGGCAGGGGAAATGTTTATAGCCCTGTGATCAAGTTAGGTCTAAGTCTTTGAGGAAGCCTATGCCCCTCAGCTGTGACCTTCACAAGTCATTCTCAGTCTTTTCCTTTTTTTTTTTTCTTCACTTAAGTGAGACAGGAAGGCCAGAAATGGATGGAGTTGGGTATTTCCCTTCCTCCACACTGTTTAGGCTCTGCTAAAACCCACTTTGGGGAGACAGTGGTAGAACAGTTTCCCTTATGGGCATGACTTTGTTAAGGAAAACAGAATTCTCTGAGCATATTCCAAAATGGTTACTTCCCCCCCCCCACCCCCGTTGGAAGCAGGAAGGGATTTTTCTCAGATCTTCAAAGTGAAAACCTCATGGGGCTCCTGGAGGGAAAACTATGAAAGTGCAGGAGATCCTTATGACTGTCTTTCTGAAGTTTTTATACCTTATGTTAGTCCACACTAGTCTCTAGCAATTAGTCAACAAACTATTACATCAAATGCTTGCTCTAGTGCCTGTTTCTGCTCTTGATAAGCTACCATGTCTGTATCTACTTTTCTTTCCAGTTTTCAGGGCAGTGGTTTTTCTGTGATTCATTAGATAAGTAGTTATCTAATGAATGTAAGAGAGTTGTTGACTTTTGGTTTTTCAGCTTTTTTCTTGCTATGAGAATGAGAACAATGACTTCCAAACTCTTTACATTTGGACTGGAAACTGGAAGTCTAATATTAACTCTGACTTATATAGGCAATGAAATGTTAGTGGAGTGATATGGGTTACTTTTGGGATTATGTTTTAAGAGCTAGTTTTAAATTTTAAGCATTATGTAGTTGACATTTTATATTATAAATATTGTTAGAAAATTATATAATCTAAAATTAAATAAAATCAAGATAACTTATTCAGAGATATATTTGTTAAAATTTTACCTAATTTGGGTAAGCAGCAGATTTTATTCCAAAACAAATTTATATGATGGTATTTAACATTTTTAAATAGGAAAAAGTTAAAATTGCCTCTGTATTTTTAGTTACATTGGAAAAGGAAGTATAGTAATAATCAAAATTATAACATAACAAAACATTTGGGAAAGTTATAAAATATGTGTAAAACATTTTCTAACATAAAGTTAAATTTTAAAAGAAACAAATAATACATTTTTAAAGACAAGAAAATCACTTTAAGATAAAAAAGTATTATAAATGTTCTAAATAGTCAAACTTATGACTCCTGTTTTATTTTCTATATTTTTATTCTACATACTTATGAAATGGCATTATATATTAAACACCATCTAAAAGCTTTCCAGTTTTTTTGTTATATTTTCTACAATGTTGTCTTTTATAGTGTAATTATGCCAACACTATAGAGAAGGTAATCTTAATATAGTTAAGTGTTCTATGAAAATAAAGTGGGATTCATGGATTCTAAGTTATTTGCCTTTTAACATTCAAAAGTCTTATTTCTAGTATCTTTATAATAAAAATGTTCTAAACATAAATCTTTTGAAAATGCCTATAATACTAATACCTATTACCAATTTTTTATTATTTTTCTTATTTTATCCTGACTCTAATTTCCAGGTACTTCCATAATTTCTAATAGTCTGAAGTGAGTATCTTGTTCAGTCATTAACCCAACTGTATTACCTTACAAGAATTTACATATGTGTGTACAGTAATATGCTTCCAAATGATTTTGCCTATGTTATATGTTTATTAGGCATATAGACAAAAGTGTCTTCTGAAAAGGAATAAGTCAAAAATTTCCAGTTAGCATTTTCTTGGTAGACAGTGTAATAAAATAAATGAAAACAGGACAAGAATCAGAAACTCTCTATGTAATCCTTTTGCTAAATATCTAATTGTGTTCATTTAGTCCAATCAGTGTTCTAGTTAGTCCACTGTTGTGTCTGTGAAATAGAAATTATACTACCTTTTCCTTCAGTTCATTAAGCTGTAAGAATGAAATAAAATGTGTTGAGGAGGTTAAGTAGTCTAAATAGGGGAACTGATTAGATTTGCCAAGAATAGCCTTCTAACAGTCCTCCCAAACTCACCAGTAGTGCACATATTAATATTGTTGACATGATTAAGATAGCCTGTGAAAGCACCTAGAAAATTATAATGTTATGAAAAATAATGGCTGCCATTATTTTAATCATGTGTTGTGTTACTACTGTGTATCCTGTGCATCCATATTCTCTTGATTTTGAATTCATTTTGAGTTAACAACAAAAGAATTCTCTAGTTCTAGCCATGAATTCTGACAAAATAATATCGTAACCCCAAAGGCATGGAAATAAATAAATTTCATTTCAATTTAATGATCAAAGGACCAACGTTTTCTCCAAATAGCAGCTACATTCACTATACTAGAAATCATGTGTGAGGTTTATACAACAATCCTTATTCCTAGCATGCTAAATCAAAATAGATTATTTTTGAACTAAAATTTCTCCACACTATATAAATCGAACTTCAATTTAAATTCATTCCAGGCCCACCTATACCTTTTATGTCACTGCTTTTGGGGAGTATCAATGCAGAAAATCACACTATATAAAGGGAAATGTTTTAAGATGACTTCAATTTTAAAACTCAAAATCATATATCTTAACAATAGATACTGGACAGGAAGCTTATCTCTGTACTCTGGAAGTTATACATTTTCCTATTTGCTTTTAAGTCAGGGCATTCATTTAACTAACCAATGTAACATGTAGTAAAATTCCTGCTACAATTTATTCACACCGTTTATTCTCAAGAAGAATGGTTGATAGATTGATATATTCTGACATTGATACTGAGCTAGAAGAAAACAAATCTGTGAAATACATAAATATTTTGTCAGGTTTTACAAGTTCAAAACCACTTGAAGCTTTTCTACACCTTGCCTGATGTTTAAATACCTGTGTGATGACATATTGAGGTTACAGTTCTCAATGAAGCAGTGCTGTGTATTTGAAAGCACTTGCATTGATTTTATCACTAGATAGCAGCTATGTGACAACTGATGGATTGTAGGGACCACAGTCCATGAACTCTATGTGCCTATCTGTTGTCGGTAGACTTTTAAAGTCTCCTTATCCTGCAAATTTGATATTTGCTAAAACGGCACACTTTTATTTGACCAATATATTTTTTGCTCAAGAAATCAATGATAATAATTACCCAGAGTAGATTTAAATAATAGGTATTCAAATTGATTGGTTTGTCTTAGCACTTTAATTTAACCAATAACGTAAGATATATGTTGATTCCACAAAGAGACAGAGGCATTACACTTACTTTTCTGTTGAATTCTTAGTTCTTAATAAATCATTCTGTTTATCAATACTGCTGCAGGACACGGGGGAATTGTTGGTTGATACATGATTAACAAGTCTCAGATGGCTAACTCCACCTCCTCACCAACCCTCTATAATGTCAATTGTATCTTTAACATAGAGAAATCCTTTTATAATAATTTATAAAGGAAATAGATAAATCTAAGAAGGTTGAAGGAACATTTTTAAATCATATTGCTAGAAAGTTTTGAAAATCTTAAGGGTCAGTAAAGGTGGTAATTTCTTTCCATATCTTGATAGTCAACAGCTTGATGGCTCTTTTTATATGAATCCAATTGATACAATGAAATCCATGGGAGAGTAGGTGGTCAAAATTAATGTGATGAAAAGATCTGGACTGAGACTCTGGTACTATTATCTACTAGCTGAATTTCTTAATTTTTCTTAGTCCCAGTTTTATCATCTGTAAACTAAGAATAATTGTAGCTACACTGTTGAGACAGTTAGGGATAGGACATAAAGGAGATTCTCAGCAAATGGGTAGAACATTTTATAGACCAAAGTTTCAAGTAAAATTAATTCGGGCATTTGGTATAACTGACAGATGTCAAATAGGGTCAGATAGAAAAGAGAACCTTGACCTGTGGTCACAGAGACATAGGTCTAGCTTTACAAAGATCTAAAGGAAATCTGTTGTTTTGCTCCTGGCAGCACACATCTTTTTCAGTTGAATGATTAGATGGATCCCAGAAAAATTCTGGGTTATATAACATACAAAACATTAAAAAATAAAGATGCTATAATTTTTTCTAACTTTCAGACATTATATTTTAATAATCTTATTAATTGAGGACATAACACCAAAGCGATGTAAATAAGCATTATATTAGGGAGTCTGGTGTGCTTTTCTGTTTTACATTAAAATAATTGAAATAAAATCCCAGAATTATCATACAATCTATTTTTAATATTAGTCTGAACATTTGGCATATATGGGATCCTAAATTATGTGAAAATAAAATTACATAATTCATGTAATTGCCCTGTATAAAAGGACATGCAAATCCCACAAATCTTAATACACTAGTGAGTTGACACTAAAAGTCAAGTCGTTGGGAAAAACAACAAAAAACAATGATTAGTAATTGATTAAATTGTGAATTAGGGAAATATTTTTAAACCACAAAATTATGGATGCTTTGACAAAAAGAAGGTTGGACAATTTGATCACAAACAGTAGCAATTTATAGGTCAAGATAAGCCAATCAAAATTATATTTGTCTGAAACAAAACTGAAAGTCAAATAGGGAATTCAGTAAAATATTATCAATAAATGTTACATAATCATTCATCATGTAGGACATATATCATTTTCTCTTTAACATCATTAAGGACTCATAAAATTCACAAGTGATAATAATAAGAGCTCCCCTCACAATAACAAAATAATAAAATAGACTAAGGGAAAGAATATATTTTTAAAGAAATATCTCATTAAACATAAGGAATTATAATTCTCAAAAATATCTGAGGTATTTTCAAAGAAATACATTATGAAGAAATATTGAGATATTTTATTATCAAATTCACAAGGATAAATTTTTGACATGTTTTTAATGACAAAAGATAATGCTGATGAAACAGATACCTTGAAACAGTATTGGTAGTAGTTTAAAATGCCACAGTTGTTCTGGAAAACAATCATGAGCTTTAAAGATATTCTTTTTAACCAGGTAACTCTGATTGGGGAATCTGTCCTAATTAAATAGTTTCAAACATGTGATATTTATGTTATTATAAAAAGTTATTATTTAACAAAAAACAACATAACAACATATTTACTAGCTCCAGGTAACCTTAATTCCTTGAGGAAAAAAAGGCAAATTTTTGAATTAAGATATTGAGAAAAAGATGAATATTCTGGGCAATACAGTTTTTTAAATTCTTCATTTCCTTTGGACATATGCAACATTTTCCTGGGAGCAACATTTTCCTGTTCCCTGGTTTTTATATCTTCTTTTCAAAATGACATTAATTATCTAGTGAATAGATATATATGATTTTTAAAAATCGAGTAATACTTTTTTGTGGAGTGGCAATGAAACTAACTTGTATGTTAATTTTGTGTCCTACTAATGATTCTTTTCGAATATTCATCCTAAGTTATAATATTGAATCCTTGAAGCATATTATTCTATTTATAAAACTGAATTGTTTGCTGAGCATTAACGTTTCATAAAGTTCATACTTAGAACTTTATGCTCAACTAATTTAGATGGAAAAATAACTGGAGAGAGAATACAAGGGCAAGAAGGAAATGAAAGAAATAATACTTGGTGATTAATTGTGCTTGATTTAACAGCAATATAGGCTGTGTTACAAGTGTATAGGAAACTATGTTTGTTGGTGAAGAGAAATCTGCTGCTTCAATTAATGACAGGAGGAAAAATGGAAAGAAATTACATTTTTCAAAAATCAAGGCGAATACATTCAATATTGTATTAACTCTAGGATAAACAATCTACTATTGTTTCCTTTCCTCTAATCATACTTTTCCTAGGTATGAACACTGTTTAAAATTTAAATTCTGTCTGCTAACAACACTTTTATAATTCTTTAGAAAGAAAAAAATTAATAGCACATTTGCTGACAAAATTTTTTTAACAAAAGAAAAAGCAAATAAAAATTAGTCAAAAATTGACTTCTAGGGCTTCCCTGGTGGCGCAGTGGTTGAGAGTCCGCCTGCCGATGAAGGGGACACGGGTTCGTGCCCTGGTCCGGGAAGATCCCACATGCCGTGGAGCGGCTGGGCCTGTGAGCCATGGCCGCTGAGCCTGCGCGTCCGGAGTCTGTGCTCCGCAACGGGAGGGGCCACAACAGTGAGGCCCACATACCGCAAAAAAAAAAAAAAAAAATTGACTTCTATTCTGAAATGGTACTAAAGTTTAAACAGTTTATTCTAGAAATCTGCTGATGAACTAGTAAAATATAATATATTCCCAAGCACTATAATATGTGAAAAATAGAATCTTCTTGAAAAAAACATGTTAACACTGTTTTTGTAGTTTTATTGAGAAATAATTGACATACATCACTGTATAAATTTAAGGCTTTTAGCATGATATTTTGATTAATATACATTGTGAAATGATTACCACAGTAGGTTTTGTTAGCATGCATCTTCTCATGTAGATACAATAAAAAGAAAAGAAAAAGAATCACCTGGTGATAGCTTATAGAATTTACTCTCAACTCTCCTATATATCATACAGCAGTGTTAGCTATAGTCATCATGTTGTACATTACATCTCTAGTATTTATATTATAACAGGAAATTGTACTTTGTACCACCTTCCTCTAGTGCCCCCCTCCCCACCCTCCGCCTCTGATAACCACAAGTCAGATTGATCTCTTTTTCTATGAGTTTGGTGATTTTTGTTATTTTGATGGTTTGTTTTTGTTTTTAGATTCCACATATAAGTGAGATCATATGCATTGTTTTTCTCTGTCTCGTTTACTTCACTTAGCATAATGTCTTCAAGGTCCATCCATGTTGTTGCAAATGATAGGATTTCCTCAATTTTTTTACAGCTGAATAACATTCCATTGTATGTATACATCACAACTACTTTATCCATTCATCCACTGATGGACACTTAGGTTGTTTCCATATTTTAGCTACTGTAAATAATGCTACAATGAACATGGATGTGCATATATTTTTTCAAGTTAGTGATTTTGTTTTCTTTGGATATATTCCCAAAAGTGGAATTGCTGGATCATATGGTATGTACATGTTTAATTTTTTGAGGATCCTCCCGACTATTTTCCATAGGGGCTATTCCAATTTACAATCCTACCAACAGTGCACAAGGGTTCCCTTTTTCTCCACATCCATTGTTATCTCGTCTTTTTGATGATGCATTTCCCTAAGGACAAGGGACGTTGAAGCATCTTTGCACGTACCTGTTGGCCTTTTGGATATCTTCCTTGGACAAATGTCCATTCAGTTCTTTTGTCCATCTTTAAAATTGGGTTATTTGGGGTTTGCTATTGAATTGTACTGAGTTCTTTATATATTTTGGGTGTTAACCCCTTATCTGATAAATGGCTTGCAAATACTTTTTCCTTTCCTTAGGTTGTCTTTTCACTTTGTTGCTGGTTTCTTTTGCTGTGCAGAAGCTTTTTAGTTTAAAGTAGTCCCACTGGTTTGTATATTATTTGTTTCTTATGCTTTGGGTGTCCTAATGAAAAAATCATTACCAAGACCCATGTCAAGGAGTTTTATTCCAGTGTTTTCTTCTAGGAGTTTCATGTCTTACATTTAAGTCTTTAATCCATTTTGAGTTAATTTTTGTGTGTGGTGTAAGATATGGATCCAGTTTCATTCTTTTAGATGTGAATATCCAATTATCCCAGCACCATGAGGCTTACATAAAATACCTTAATCTCATAACATCCTATTTTAAACTGTTAACAACTTAACTAATAGAATTTGTAAACTCTGCACTTCCACTTCTCCTCCTGCTCACACTTTAGGTTATTGCTATTAAAATTTACATGTTTTTTATATGGTGCAACTAATAACAGATTATTATAATTATGGTTATTTTTACCATATTCTTTTTTTTAAACTTCCAAACTAGTTTTGTTAAGTGAATTTTGCACCACTATTACCATACTGCAGAATCTAACTATGACTATATGTTTCCCATTACCAGTGAGATATACACTACATTTTTTTATGTCTTTATGATGTTAATTAGTGTTCTTTTTTTTTTTTTTTTTTTTTTTTTTTTTTTTTTTTTTTTTGGCGGTATGCGGGCCTCTCACTGTTGTGGCCTTTCCCGTTGCGGAGCACAGGCTCCGGATGCGCAGGCCCAGCGGCCATGGCTCACGGGCCCAGCCGCTCCGCGGCATATGGGATCCTCCCAGACCGGGGCACGAACCCGTATCCCCTGCATCGGCAGGCGGACTCTCAACCACTGCGCCACCAGGGAGGCCCTAATTAGTGTTCTTTTACTTCTACTCAAAGAACTTCCTTTAGCATTTCTTGTAAAGCAGGTCGGGTGGTAATGATCTCCCTCAGCTTCTGTTTGTTCAGGAAAGTATTTCTCTCTCCTCCATTTCTGAAGGGTAGCTTCAGAAGTTACAGAATTCTTGACTGAGTTTTTCCCCAATATTTTGAATATGTCCTCCTATTCTCTCCTGGCTCAAAAAGTTTCTTTGAAAAATCCGTTGATAGGCAAATGGGGTTCCCTTGTATGTAACTTCTCTCTTTTCTCTGCTGTTCTTAAAATTATTAGTCTTTGACCTTGGTAATGTCCTTGGGTAGGTGGGGCCTGCTATTATGGTCTATTTCTAGGCAAGGCAACTCTTTGAGCTTTGAAGATATGTATGGTTTGGGGTGGTGATGGGGGGGAGTGCCACTGCCTGAGGACAGTTAGATAGAACTGCTGGCTTGGTTTTCTACCCAAGTGAGGCTGCAGGATGGACGCTGTGGTTGCCTGAATTTTCTGTCAGGCTTCCTGGATGGTCAGGATTGGGTACTATAGTCAGTACTATATGGGCTATACATTAGCTTCCTTGTCCTGATGGGGCACCAGGATGCACAGAGCCTACACAGCTTATTGTTTGCCAACCCAAATCAGGCCAGAGTGTGCCCTGAATTCCCTGGTCAGGTGAGGCTGCTGGTTTTGCTCTGCAGATGGGGGCTGCACTGTACTTATGGTGCCACTGTACTTACTGGTGCTGGTCAGAGAGGCTGAAGGCTGTATTCAGTGATGAGCAGGGCTGTGGATTATAGTCCCTGTCTGGACGCTGCAGGAGAAGAAGCTCTAAATCTGGTAAGGTTCTTCGTTGTCTTAACTCAAGACAACCAGCACCCAAGTTTCCTGACCAAATAGGGCCACTGGCTTTGTTCTGAAAACTATCAGCTCTGCCTGCCTCTCAGCTGGAGTTCTGCTGTGCTACATGGTTTCCAGGGCTGTCTCCAACTCTTCTGGTCAGATAGTCCTGGAAGACACACTCCACAGAGGGAGCGGGGGCTCGGCTCCCTTACCTGGGTGGGAGGGAAAGGGGCCTCCCTAGGCCACTTTCAATTTCCCTAACAGAGTCTCTGCTTGGGAGGGGTTGGATGCTACCCTCAGCCTCGGCTATGGATTATTCCCCTGCTGTAGTAGCGTGGGAATGCCCTACGCCCAGTACTGGCTTTGCTCTGAGGATAGTCAGCTCTGTCTGCCTCTCCACTCAAGTGCCACTGGACTGCACAGCTTCCAGGAGTTATTGCCAGTCCTTCTGTTCAGATAGGCCCAGAAGATACTCTCCACAGAGGCTGGGGCTGTGGGGAGTATGGGTATGGGCAATCTGGGCTCTAGGGCTGGCAAAATTGCTTGCTTAAGGATCCAAATCAGGCAGACCTGCATCCACCAAGTTCTCTGGTCAGAATGTGCGCCCAGCCTGGTTCTGCAGATGGCCAAAGCCACTGCTGGAATTACTACTTGGGCACTACCGGTGAGAACTCGGCCTGCCAAGATCTGTGAGCTGACCATTGCAAGCCCCGCCCCCTTCTCCATCACAGATTCCCAGCGATTGCGCCCCACAGGCCCCTGCAATCCCTGTGGTACTAGATCAAAGTAGGGGCTTCTGCAAAGCCACCCACAATGCTAAGGGAGCAAGTTGGCTCCCCTTGGTTCTCTTTCTTCACTGGAGGAACCAGAGGCTCAGGGGTCGAGAACTCTTTGTGTCGTGCTGCACTAGCCTGCAAGTGAGGCCATGTGGTCAACACGTTGCTGCTCTCTTACCCTTCTGATGCAGGATGTCTTGGTCTCTGTGGCATGGCGGGTGCTTCAGAGTTACCCCCACGTTCTAGGATTTTTTCAGCATTATCTTCTTCTTGAATAGTTTTTAGTTGTTTTTCTTGTCGGGGGGAAGGAAATCAGAAACAACTTATGTCGCCACCTTGGTGATGGCGCCACCTTGGTGATGGCACCACCTTGGTAATGGCACCACCTTGGTGATGTCACCCAGCCCATGCTGACACTCTTGTGACTCCTCCACATATGAAGCAATGATACACATACAGTAACTTTATTTCCTTTATATTGTTATTCCTTGCTAGAGAGAAACTTACAACTTCCCTAAGGTCACTCTTACTGAAGAAAAGCCTGCCCATGGCTTAACTTACTCAGGTTTGAAGTTTGGGAAGTTTTCCCATTCTTCTGTTTATTCTATTTTAACCAAGGTTCTTCATTTGTCTTCCCACCCACTACCACCATGCTAACAGTTATGTTGAACACTTGTCCCCCAACTGAATGACACTTGGCTCTACTCTGACTACCTCCCAAATTCAAACACTACTATCTCCAGCCAAGACTGGCTACTCACACTGTCTCCTTGCTTTCGAGAGCTTGTCCTTTTATGGCCTACTTCCACAAAGACACCAGTGCACGTATCTTAGAATATAAATAAGATTTTATCTAACACTTGACTGCTTAAAACCTTCCAGTGCCTTTGAATTGCATGTAGAAAATATGCAAACTTTTTCTGCTGGCCTTTTAGGACTAAAAGTAGTCTCTCTGACTACTTCTCCTAACAACATCAACCACACACTCTTATTTCTCATGAGCTAGTCTAGGGTTGCCAGATTTAGCAAAAAGGGAAGAGAAAAAAAAAAAACACACACGTTTAAATTTAAATTTCAGATTAAAAAACAAAACAAAAAAACCCCTCTTTTTAAAGTATAAGATGTGCTATCCAATGGTTGGGATATACTTATGCAAAAAAAGTTTTTTTAATTGAATTTAAAAAATACTTTTAATTGAACTTTTTTAAAAATTCAATTTTAACTGGGTGTCCTGTTTCTTAACTGATAACTCTACTCTAGCCCCCAAAATTTAGCTTCCTTAAAATTTTCAAGCTTGTACATGCCTGAGTTTTTTTGTTTTGTTTTGTTTTGTTTTTTGCGGTACGCGAGCCTCTCACTGTTGTGGCCTCTCCCGTCGCAGAGCACAGGCTCCGGACGCACAGCGGCCATGGCTCACGGGCCCAGCTGCTCCGCGGCATGTGGGATCTTCCTGGACCGGGGCACGAACCCATGTCCCCTGCATCGGCAGGCGGACTCTCAACCACTGCGCCACCAGGGAAGCCCCATGCCAGAGTTTTTGAACTTAGTCTTCCTTGTCCCTGAAATGCCCTTTCTCAAGGTTTTCACATGCAAAAGTATTAAAATTTAAATGACAACTAAGCCCTCAAATAAACACCTGTGAAAATTCAAATGTAGTGGCAAAAGGCTATATGCATTTTTTTTCAAAGATTAAAAAGGCCAGTTTCACAAGCCTAGGCATCAAACAAGTAAAGTGGAACATAAGCAAATAAAAGGGAGGATTTTGTGAGGTAAAATTCCTTAGGGGAGAAGAGAAATACAAAGCAAATAAAAAGAGAACAAATCAACTGTGGTGTACTGAATAATGGCTCCTTAAATATGTACATGCCTTAATGCCTGGAACCTGTGAATGTTACCCTATGTGGCAAAAGGGATTTTTCAGACGTGATTCAGTTAAAGATCTTGAGATGGGGAGATTATCATGGATTATCCAAATAGGCCCCATGTAATCAAGATGACCCTTATGAGAGGGACCCAGGAGAGTCAGCAGAGAAGAAAGCAACATGATGAGAGAGGCAGAGATTGGAGAGATGCAGTTTGAAGGTGGAGGTAAGGACATAAGCCAAGGAGTACAGGCAGCCAGTAAAGGCAGAAAAATGCAAGGCAACAGATTCTCCACTCAGAGCCTTCAGAAGGAACCAGCTTTGCTGACAATTTGATTTTTCAGCCCCATAAGACTCAGCTCTCAAAACCGAAAGAGAATAAATTTGTGTTGTTTTAAGCCACTAAATTTGTGGCAATTTGTTACAGTGCCTATAGGAAACTAACACACCAGACAATTCACAGTTTCTACTCTTTTCCCATTACAGCTTCCAAACTTAATGATCAAGGATTTTTTTTTAAAGGAACTTTATTCATGTTTTAAATTTAGCATTCACCCAGCACTTCAGTTAAGTCTTACTTAATCATTCTTCTGTATTTACTCTGAGTTCTTTTTAAAAATTTTGGTGGGGAGAGTGGTTTCAACCCTCAACCTGTTTTTTTTATAACAAGTACAATGAAATATTGTGGAATGTCTTAAGAAATATGCTAAGAAAAGTGCATCAACCCTTTTTATTTAGCCATTGAAATAGTCTCGCTGACTAAAAAAGTACTTTTAGGCACTCCTTGGATGATACGCAGTTTGTCCACTTCCCTTCAGAAATCAAGCATGTAAATAAATAAATCTGGTAGCCTCTCTAGTCTGTTGCTAAGAGACAACAAATTATGCGGTTTTAGAATTGGGAAACAAAGAGAATTACTATGCATAAAGCATGTTGTAAAAATAAGAAAAAAAGAAAATACAACTGGATTTTTATCCAGTACAATGATGGCAAACATAATAGTATTCATAAATATGAGACATTACAATATGAACACAATTATGATGAATGATAGGGGAGGAATAGTAATGATAACCAGGATGACAACTGGAACTGAGAATGTTAAGAAATTCTTACCTCTTTTTCAAAATCCAGAGGCACAGTTTAAGCTTGGATTTAGTGTTAGTAAGGCTACTTACTTGGTTAATTTTTCAGCACAATGTAACAGTTTCGTAAAACAGCATGATAAAATGTCTCAACAAAGCAATTCTACAGAAGTAAATAAACAATTTGGCAACTTGAGGAAACAGAGGTATTTTTGCTACAAATATTTATCTAAAATTAATGTAGTCATTTTAGGATTATAAAAATACAAAATATTATGAGTACACTAAGGGTAGGAAGGAAAATAATCATATCATTGTAGTTTTCCTCTGTAGGCACATTTTATGTTTGTCCTGTAAGTACTGGCTTGCCCAAGACTCTGCCTCATTCCTGCTTTGTATTTTATACAGCTTTCCAAAGAGAGTCCATGCAAAAACTTAAAAATCAATAATTCCCAGCTCATTTCATCTCACTCAATGTTAATTGCATTTCTCTATACTTACTTAAACACTAAACATCATTTCCTAAATGTTCAGGGTCAACTTCAACTCAATCCAAAACTAAACACCTTCAAGAATCTGCTCCTTTTTCTCCTGTATCTCTAATCTTGATGAATGACAGCTTTACTCACTTGCCCAGACAATGAACTAGAAACCATCCTAAATGCCATCCTTTTTCAGTTTTTAATCAATTGTTAATAATCTATTTCCCCATCTCCATCCTGATTTCACTACTTACAAGTTTCATCATCTGCTTTTGAGGTTACCTCAATCACTCTTCATTGGCCCTATCAACTCTCAGTTTGCTTCCCATTATTCTATAGCACTATTGGCATGTACTGGCAATCCAAGTTCTTTACCAATTCCCTAGTGATGACATAATAAAATAGAAATGTTTCAATGTATGACTTCTCTCTCTTATGAAACCTATATTTAATGTATGACTTCTCTCTCTTATGAAACCTACATGTCCACTTCACCCGGAATGATTTTAAATTACATTCATTTTCTCAGTACTCATTTTTCTTCAATCTATACTATTCCTGGGAAGTCTTCCCTCACTCCTATAGGCAGATATAAGTCCTCTTTTCCTCATACTTCCTTGTTTAAACCTCACATATTAACCAGAATTTCTGGTTCCAAGCAACAGAAAATATTATAGTCATCACCATTTTATTACTGTATTGTATTTTATCTTGTTATTTCACATTGTAGTTTACTAATTGATTGATTTCACATTTGTCACCCCATGTGAACCTTAAATATTAGAAGTACTGGGACAGTTTTTTTTAATTAACTTTGTATAATTGGCATAAAGCAGAGTTCATGGCATGTAGATGTTTCCCAAATGTATGCTAACCGACTTTTAAAGTTAATTATATGAAATAAATTAGATGACATGCATTTATGTGGTTTATAATATGATTAGGCAGAAAACAATATACTGTTGGTGGACTTAGGTAAAGCAGGTACTGTAAAGAGTCACCTCACTAAAGTGCAAGTACTTACTGTTGGGTTGGCCAAAAAGTTAGTTTGGTTTATGAATATGTTGTTCAATAAAGTTCTTGGTGAAAATGAAAAATGTGTCGTTTATTTTTACTTAAAACCGAACGAACATTTTGGCCAAACCAATACATAAATTGCAACAGGCAGAGTTTAACATATCATGAACTTTTTTTAGCTGACTTCCAAAATAAAAATAAGTAAATTTAGTTAAAAAAAAAAATGGAATGACAAGAAGGGAACCCAAATATAAGCAGGAACACTAAGGCAGTAAGCAAAAGCAAAATCCAGAAAAGTCCTGAATGAAATAACCATTTCAAAACCTCAGATTGAGTCCTACAAATATTTAAGATACTGCAATTATTAGATATGAAATATAAAATTAGTATGTAGGAAATACATATAAAGTAAAAGGGCTCACACAAATGAGAAAGGAACAAAGGATTATAAAATGGCCTGTGTGATATGGAAACTATATAGATAGTATGTAGTCCCTTGGTATCCTGGGGGATTGTTTCCAGAACCCACAGTGGATACCAAAATCTACAGATGCTCAAGTCCCATTGTAGGCTTTCTGTGCCTGAGGTTCCCATCTGGGAGTTCAACCAACCATGGACAGTACGGTACTGTAGTACTTACTGAAAAAAGGAAATCTGCCTCTAAGCAGAACCCCATCTCCCCTCCCCCCCATTTTAAACCCATGCTGTTCAAGTCAGATATATTTTATACAGACACACAGAAAAGAAAAAAAAAGAGAATTTTAAAATTTCCAAAAACAGAAATTTAGAGCAGTTAGGCACACTGAAAATATTTGTGACTAGAAGTTAAGTTTGATGTGACTAAAATGAAGCACAGAGAAATTTAAATACAGAAACAGCCAGTAGATATTACAAGACACAAAAGATAGAATGACAAGATGTAAAATTGGCTAATCACAGTCCCTAAAAGAGGAAATAAAGACTATGGAAGAGAAGCAATATTTCAAAGATCATACCTAAGAATTTTCTAGAGTTGTTGAAAGATGTGCATCTTCAGATCAGCTGTCAGTTGGGTGATGCACAACTTGTTTGGCTTACTTCTGCTTGTGCTCTAAGAGTTGAACAATTTTAAGTTTTCCAGGTTTGTAATTTCTTTTCTTGTTTTGACAATACAATTCTTGGCAATACAATTCCTACAATTCTAAAAATATAGTCTATTTGTTTCTGGTCAGTTCTATGTACAAACAACAACAGATCTTGTCTATATATAGCTGTTAAGCCCAAGGGCTCTGTCGTATGTTCAGCAGACTCTGTTCTTTTGTCATCCCTCTATGTCAGCTTGATTGAGCTTACATGAAACAAGCAGCTCCGGTGGGGCCTTACGTTCCTTCCTATGCTGGTTCCCATCACAGGGCAGAAAACTCCTAGCAGAAGATGTGTCTAGAAGAGGTTTGGGCCAAATATTTATTCTTTCATAAGACATACACTTTAAGGTCACTGCTTCTAACAGATACAGAGCTCAAAGACTCCAAATCTCAACATTCTCCATTAATGTAGACTGTAGGCCAGAAGCAGCTTAAGCAGAGCTTTTTCTCCATCCATCACAACCTCTAGTGTGTTTACATTTCTCTTGCAGGATTTGTTTAAAATGGAAAGAATTAACAAAAACATATCAACTTTCTTGATTTACCCTAACATTCCCACCAACATTACAGTGCGGCGGGTATGCACTCTGCCTTCCATGATACAATCAACCAAAGGTAGCCAAATGTTTTGCCAGGAATAACGATATTGTAAATATATTAGTTTCACCCAAATCATTGTTTATATCCAGCGCAAATCCAAACAATACCTTTGAAAGATTCTTCTAGAAAATAATTATAAAATTTAAATGAAGAAGTCAGTATCTAAAAATAGTGTGTAAAAGAATATATTGGGATGGCTAACCTTATCAGATATTAATATTCATTACAAAATTATTGTATTTAACGTTACTTTGTTGCCTCATAGATTTATCAGTTAAAATATGGATCGTTATAAAAACTCCAGAAAGAGATGAACACATATAGTGAACACGCTATACAACAATGGTAATAGCGCAAATCTTTAAAATAATTGTTGTGGACAATAGCTTCAATATCCGTAAGGGGATGACAGTGAAATTGGGTCCTTATTTTACACTATACACAAAATTCAATTCTAGATAAACTAAAAGTTTAAAACTAAAGTCTGGTGAAGAAATTATACAACATTTGTATGATCTCAATTTTATAAATAAAAGCACTTCTGCAAAAGCATGCAATATGAGTAAATCAAGAAGGTAGAACTTAATAATTTTGATTGTTTTGAAATTGGAGATTTCAATTGATAGTATAAAGACAAACCAGTATTTCTGAGAAGATATTTGAAAAGCATGGCTGTGAAAGAATAATATCCAAAATATGTAAGCATGCCATTGAGAGAAAAATCAAATATCTCAGGAAAATGTGGCCTGAAGATAGAAACTGTGACTGTGCAGGGGAGAACACATAAATGGCAATATGTTGAATCTTATCAGTATTGGGGGAAATGCAAGTCTTGAAAATACTGAGATGTAAGTTTTTTTCCTCCCTAGATTTGTAATAATTGAGAAACTTCTTACTACCAAATGTCATAGATAAGAAGTAATGGAAATTAGGTACGTTTGGTGTGAGTGTATGATTGATAAAAACAATTTGGAAAACACTTTTGTATTATAAAGATGAAACATATAAACTCTAAGCACCAGATATTCCGTACTGATAAACACATTTTGCAGAAATTGTTGTCCAAGTGCAAGAGGCATATACGAGAATGTATATAAGCAGTGTTGCTTATAATAGCAAATAGCTGGAAACAAATGATTATTAGCCAGAGAATGGATAACTGTATTAATGGAATAGATGTTCATACCATGGGTTATTATACCTCAGGGAGGACACTATACAATAGTTATCTAAAACAGTATTACTAAGCTTAAAAATGCAGTATTGTATGAAAAAGGTCAGTTACGGGTGAATACAGAGAGGAAGATACCCTTTGTTAAAGGATGAAGAGCAAGCACAATGAAACATGCATTGTTTAGGAGTAAATGCATTTTTGGTTAAACTGTAATAGAAAAATAATTTCTGATAAGCAATCTCATATGACAGAAGGCAGGAACATGGAAAACGGAGGAGCTCATGGATTAATGTAAAGTCATCACTAATATTCTAAGTCTTAGTTTGAGTGGTAACTCATGCATACAAATGTTCTAATTATGCTACAGAATTACATGTGTATTATGCATATTGTCTTGTATGCATGAAACACTGAAGAACAGAATATGTTTAAATCTCAATGACATTTTTTACCCTGAAATTAATTCTTATCCCAGGTACACACACTGATGAATCAATCTGAACAGATACATGGTCTCCCTCTCCTCGACCCCTTGCTATATAGCACTGCAGTGTTTCATCTTTGTCGCCTCTTCGCTTCTTTGTCTTGTGAAGAGTAAAAAATTAAGCCACGCGGGTCAGTTTTCTTAGGAATATCACTTAGATATTGGGGCTGTAGGAGGGTGAGTGCATCAGGAGAGCACAGAGAAGAGTTTCATGTGTAAAGGATAGAGGGACTAAGGTGCCAAAATGACAGGAAATAGTTAAACTGATCTGAGAAATCTTTTGAGAGACAAGAATAAGAAGTCTGCCTAGAACATCAAGGTGTGAGCGGCTAGGAGGACAAAGGTTATTTTCACCCGAGTTGCCTCTGACTATTTACTCCAACACCACTAAATGTCTAAGAAAAAACATATTTTAGAGCGTGCTCTTTATATACCTGCTCTGAGGTTCCAACACCGAGCTCTGGATTTTCATGATCAACAAAGAAAACATTAAGAATAAGAACCTACACATTTGCTGTAGAGCAGGTACATGACTTTCAGGAGAGTCCTAAAGTATTAAACAAAGAATGATGAACAGAGCTCATGTGGGGTGCATATACTGGATATGGAAGGCCTCCCAACAGACATCTGCTCATGTAAAACAAAATATACCTATTAATTATTTAGTCACTGCTTGTTGATTTTTCCATTGCTCTAGAACCTAACTGACATAGTTCATGGAACAAAAAGGATAAATATCACTGCAACTGATACTGTTTGCCTGTCTTTTATTATTTAAATAATGAACAAATGTTATTACATGAACAAATGGGCACATTCCATACAGAACAAATCATGAAAATTAAAAGTATGTCATCAAGTTTAAATCAAATATCAGATTAAGCCTTCACCTTAATAGAATTAATAATCCTTACTGTGCATTGTGTTAGTCATGACTGAAGAACATGAATTATTTGTTGTAATTAGGATCATACTTATATTCTCAATCTCAAGTTTAATTTTTATCTACATTTTTGTAGTTGTTTTCCAACTGTGTTTAATCAGTGGTAATGCCAGTAGCTTTTCCTGTTAAAACATCTCCTCACCAACCTGGATTTAAAACAGACATTATAAATATATTGTCTCAGCCTCAACCTGCTCTCACAGCCCTCACGATGTTTGCCTCCTATTGCAGTTATTTCTGGGAATCAGCAGAGTTCTACTCTCTGCTGCTCAGGAGGAAGCCAGATAGTGTTTTTCTGCTCCACTGTCCTGATGGCTTTCTGTGTGGCTCTGTTCAGCGGGGCACAGCTGTTGTCTGCAGTGTTTCCCGAGGCCTGCAGAAGCAGAGCGCTAGCCATCTCACAGCTCTGAGTTAGCCTTTGGCACACAGGCCGTGAAGAAATACTGCTTAAACTCAATCTCAGAAAATACTTATCAGCTACTTCATTGCAGGATATTAATCCCTAAAGATTTGAAAGAGTGGTGTGATCTCATTGACTGCTTGAAATAGAGCATGGTAATAATATTTACACCATGGAAATAAGCATATGATACAAATTAGGTTCAAGTTATGCTTTTTTTAAGGAGGGAGTGATGGTTAAACATTTGCCTGACACCACGGATTCAAAACGATCACCAACAAATAAAAAAACAAACCCCGCAAAAACTAAAAATAACAACGACAACAGAAACTATCACCGAGTTCAGGAATGGGAAGGAGGTGCCATAGAACCTTTACCATCATTTATTTCTCCATCTCTTCTCATCAGAATCCAGTGCATGTAGGAAAAAAAAGAATCAAATAAGCAAACCACAACAACAACCAAAAAACTTCATTCCTCCCCCTTTAGCCAAAAGCAAAGGACTCATTTGTATTAACTCATGGAAATAAAAAGCCTGAATTTATTAACTCTCCACCATTTCTATATTCTGAATTATTTGGATTCTCTACTAACACTTCATTACAAAAGTAAAGATTTTTTTTTCATTTCTCTCTCTCTCACCCACACACACACTCACACAGTCTCTGAGTTATGGTTTCTAAAAGTCAAATGTCCTTGAACTAACAAACCAACAGCTTTCTCTCAACCCTTTCACCTGTTTCTCTGGATTAATAATCCCTATGATCTATAACAATTTTCCTGACATTCCTGACCTTGCTAAGAGGATTAAGTTATCAGAAACACTGAGCCAAGCACTACTTCCAGTAACTGGTATGATCGTTATTCTGCTGTGGATACTGAAAAGAACGATAATGAATTCTTGAGACCTTATGGTAAAATCAAGAAGTTTACTGAAATAGAATCTGACTCCATTTTTTATATTTGACTGTTCACAGCTTTCAAGCCCCAACACCTCTATTTCTTTTCCCTTCTGTGTCCACCTTAGGGCAAGTGGTTAAGAAAAGACAAGTGCTCCCTACTTTAGTACTGGCAGGAGGTTCAAACCACACAATCCCCAGCACGTGTGCAGGAATCATCACTCCAGCCCTACCTCCTATGCACCATGAAACGCTAAAGCCACTCTCTTTTCCCTCCTTTCTCAAGCCATTTTCTGACATGCTTGGGAACTTGCCTTGCTCCTTCCAAGAAGTCTCATGATGTGAATGATAAATACCTTATATAACACCATCAGTCATGACATCTGAACCAAATCTGGTGTGTGAGGGGGAAAAGGAGGTACATCCTGTCTGGATGGAATTATCAAAATATTTACAGAGGCCATTTGGGCTGTATTTGGTCCAATAATGGGAAAGAATAGCTAGGAGAAATCCCATAAGGAAACCCTGACTACACTGGAATTCATTTATATGGAATTAAACAATTTGTGGGAGAGCACTAATATAATAATTTGTTCATATTCCTTGGTGTAGCATAATGTATGTCTTGCTTTTAATGATGCCATTATTTTAATCCTGTGCCTAGACTCCAGTAAGTGGAAAAGGATGCAGTACAAATCACTATACAATCATCAACTGCAATGTAAGGCAAGAGGACTCTGTCTTGTTTCAGCATTCTATCTTCCAGTATCTAGAACAGTGTCTAAAGTACAATACATGATACAACAAAAATAAGAAGCTGAGCAGAATACACCGAGTACAATATTAGAAGTACCATAAATATTTTATGCTTATTTAGAATATCAAGGACCACCCTTTGGCTGAGAACAGAGGTGAAAGAAGAAAAGTGACAAAGACTATCATGGAAGAAGCCTTTGAACTAGGACTTGCTTGAGAAATGTTCAGAAATTCCAATCATGAGCCTGGCAGAAAACAGACTTGGAGTTGGGAAATAGCATTTTAAACATTGTGTATTTTAAGCAGTAATAAAGAGGTGAGAATCAAGCCCTGATATCAATAGAATAAAGAAAGTCTAGGTGTAAGCAACAACTTGCATTCAACTTGAATCTGACAAGCACAATATTTAGGGAAAGTGAACAGATTTTTAAAAAAGTGTACACGATATTATTTCAGTATAAAATTCAAGACATGCTTTTAGCAGTCTGGATCCTGGTTCCCCTTGGGAGGGGCAGCTTAGTGAACAAAAGGGTCACAAAGGGGGCTTCTGGAATGCTCCTAAAGCTCTGTTTCTTGATCTGGGTGCTGATTAAACAAATACATTCAGATTATGAAAGTTTACTGAGCTATATATTATGATTTGATTTCTAAATGGGCATTATAATTTAATAAAGTTTACTTTCAAAATTAAAATATATATCAACAATTACATTCTGAGGAAAAATTTATGAATGGTTAAGTTTGGTTAAAGATTAAATTAATATTGAATAAGAGCAGGATACACATTTGGAAACGAGTGATACTGTGATAGGCTATAAAAATGGTTCTCAGAAGCTTTGGGACGCCAAAATTACACACAGAAGTATAAAGAGTGGTATAAATACAGTTTAGTTTTGCCAAAAGTAATCTGAAATTAATGTAACTAATGAAGGGTAGGCAGTAAGTAAGTGATGGCATGTGAGGCATTGGGACAGCTGGCAGAACCAACCAGACAGTAGTCTGTGCAGCCGTGCATTTGTGTGACAGCAGTGGGAACAGTCTCACAAACCAGGCACTTCATGTACGAACATCTTGCCATTTAATAAGGTTAAGGTAAAAAGCAGGTGTGATATAAAGCTACTAAGTCTTCTAGCTAATGATATTAAAGATGCTAAGATAAGGAATGAGGTTTTGCGAGTTGAAATGAAGGACTGTCAGGACATGCTTGAATTCTGCTTTTCCCTATATTTTGGGAGACAGAAAAATTGAAACTGCTCTTTGTTTAGAAAAAGTTCAATTAAATCATTGTCTCACTGCCTCTCGGGGAAAGTCAGCCATTCACTGCACAGTGCTGGGACTCTATTTCAAAGTGGCCCAAAGGTGTTATAAAAAGTGGTAATTAGGTTTATCAAACTGATTTGTATAGACTTTTGCCTGAAGCTATGGCTTATTCGTTTCAATAAACTCCGTGATTCCAGGCTTAAGCCTTACTTATTTTCTCAGGAAAATTCTTGACCATAATACAGTCTGGCATACAGGAGACAAATTCTTCAGCTTTTATTCATTCAAAGTATAGAAATACGCAATTTGATCTGGCAATACATTGACGGGACACTAACTGTGCTTCAACCTGGCACATTTCCTGAACATGAGCGCCCAAGAGAAGACTGTCGTCTCCTCGGTAGGGGAGGGTGTGGTGAGTAAAATCTGTTTGCAGTAGCCCTGAATGACTGTTTCAGGGTTCTTATGACACACTAAATATTAGTATTGCTACTTGAGTACATATTTTCAGTTCCCTAAAATGCTTTAGTGCTATTTTAGGGCTAATATTTACCGTGTATTAGGTTGTTCTGTGTGTTCTGCCCCTCCTAGCTGAGCAGTTCACAGAAGGAGATCAGATTACGGGGGTGTCTCATAAACCCATGCCAATACTACCCAGCTACCTGCTTTGGCACCCATTTCTCCTTTTCCTCCTGTTAGAGTGAAGTGTGGCCCCTCTTCCTACCTACAGGTTATCTGCGTATCATCTGGTTCCTATAAATACTACCTGTCTTTACTGGGCATCATGTTTGGTTATGCACCCTATTCTACTCTTCTGTGGCATTGACCTATTTACTAGAAGACAAATTCCACTAATAGGAATGAATTGGCCACCTATTATATTTTTGCTTCGTAAGTTATCAGGCTATGTCCCAAGAAAAGCCCCAAGAAAATAGGGCTAGAATTTCTCTGGAGAAATCATAGTAAGCAATGATCAGCGGAAGACTCTCTATATATTTCTACACCTCTTTCTATATATGCACTGCATATTTTTTCCTAGAAAACCCCCTTGACTTCTTGATCATTACACAGTGAATGCACCTTGAGTTGTAATGACCAAGTAAAAGTAATCATCAAATGATGGGAACACACTGCCTCCAAGAGGTTATTGTCAGAGGGAAGGTACTATAAGAGTGTTAGTGTGAAAGCGTTCCCTGGGGATACCTATCACTCTCTCCACTGTCCCCATGCCCATCACATGAATGGGATACCTAATATCAAAACCAAAGGACCTGCTTCTCTGTGGTTACCTGTGTCACTGAACACATTGTTAATAGCAAGAGACCAGTGTGCTACTGAGAGACACTCATTCAAGAGATGGGCTCTCATCTTCATGGGTTCCAGTTATCTCAGAAAATTGTTACATGCCTTCCTCCTTTACTCCTTGAATTTCAGTAATAAAAACACCTAACTCTTCTAACATCACATGGCAGGTATATGAGTCATTGACAAAAATTAAGGAAGGAACATTTCATATGGTAAGGGAAAGGTCACCAATGATTTTAGTTTAGTTCTTTAAATTGAGTTGCCTTACCAAAGGGTCATAAAAATCTCTTAACAGTTCAACTTCACTGCTAAAACTCTATATTCAGAAGGAAGAGAAAATTAGGGCATGCTAATTTTTACATGACTATTATCTGAATATTTTTATATACATACACACATATAAAAGCATACTTATATATATGATAACAGTTAAAATTGCTTTATAGGCCACATATTTTTGAGCAAATGCTCTTTCAGTACCTACAGAGTATATGAATATCGAATGCTAATTCATTTATTCACCAAGACATGTGACAGTACTAGTCTAAATGCTGAGATTACAAATATAAATAGGACTTAGTCATGCTGATTAACTCTGGCTACCGTAAGACAGAATAAAAATATCTCATTGTGTTAACAAATTATAAATTTATTTCTAACAACACAGTCTGATTATAGTGTTCAAAGGGAAACATTCCATGTGATGTTTTAGGATTCTGGCTTCCTCTAAATTTCTGCACCACCAGCTTCTAGAGAGCTGTGCTGTCTGATAATGTAGCTATGAGCCATGCAGCTCTTTAAGTTCAAATTAATTAAAAACCAAGTTCCTCTAGTGTCCTAGCCACATTTCAACTTCTTAGTAGATCTACCTACACAGAGTATGTGGCTGCCATATTGGAAGGTGCAGAATTATTTCTTCTTCAGCCTTTCATTCATACTTATGACAAGCAAAGGAAGATAGCAAAAATGGAAGATCATTCAGGAGATTTTGGAATTCAGGCTTGAAAGGAACGATTTCACTGTCTCCCACTTTATTTTGGTTAGAGATAGGCTCTGGACCCGACATAAAAGCAAGAGGAATTGGAAATATATGTTTATGCCAGTGAGCAAAATTCAGACAGTTCATTGAATGAGTAACACTGCTTCCACTAAAGTCTACTGTAGTCGCTGAGCATTTACTCCATTTTTCTTCAGTGGATAAAGTGTACTCACATACCTGCTCCCCAAAAGAGATATCCCGAAGACCCCAACAGTCTCTGCTCAAAGCCCAATTAGAGTCTAGCTTATAGCCCACAACTGTTACATGGGAAAGTCTCATAAGAAGAAAGAGCATTTATCATAATGCCTAAACTCGCTGAGATTTTTTTTTTTTTCAAATTATGTTAACCCCTATGTTCTTTTTTTTTTTTTTAATTTATTTATTTATTTATTTATTTATGGCTGTGTTGGGTCTTCGTTTCTGCGCGAGGGCTTTCTCTAGTTGTGGCAAGTGGGGGCCACTCTTCATCGCGGTGCGCAGGCCTCTCACTATCGTGGCCTCTCTCGTTGCGGAGCACAGGCTCCGGATGCGCAGGCTCAGCGGCCATGGCTCACGGGCCCAGCTGCTCCACGGCATGTGGGATCTTCCCGGATCGGGGCACGAACCCGCGTCCCCTGCATCGGCAGGCAGACTCTCAACCACTGCACCACCAGGGAAGCCCCGGGAAGCCCCCTGGGTTAAACTTTTAAAACAGTGACTTTAGGATTAATACACAGGGTGGAATGAAAACATCATATTTGTAACTGGAATCCTTATATGAGGGAATATCAAAGAAAAAATTAGGCAATTCTCTAGCAACAGTGAAAACTGCAAAGATGACTCCTCCCAGTCACAGCCCACAGCTGCTCTTGCACATCCTGGGAAATAAATGCTCTCAATTATAAGCTTGGCACAAAGAATAATGTTTGCAAATTATAATTAATGTAACTTACATGAGCTGATTTTCTCAGCTTTATGACCAGTAACCTACAGGTAAACAGAATATTCTACATTTAAGAGGTTGTTCATAATTCAGAACTGTTTAACATGCAAACAATATTACTTAGTGTGTTTACCTGAAAGCTGGAAATATTCTTCAGAATTAACAGAATAAACAGAGAGACAAAGTATGCATTTTAAGGGTATATTTTTAATAATGTCTAATTTAGTTTCATTTATTCATGCTACTCTCATAACTGATGTGCATATTACTAATGTAAAATAATCATTAGAGAACAAGTAATTTTTATACAAATGTGGTCCCTTATTTTCTGGGGTTATTTTTTAAATTATACCAAATCTTAATGATGAAATAAATAATTCTTCATTCAAGCTATCATTTTTCATTGGGACAAATCAGAACATGAAATATATTTGTCAGTGGAATCACTACTTAAGAAACATACTTGTGGGTCTCCCTGGTGGCGCAGTGGTTAGGAATCCACCTGCCATTGCAAGGGACACAGGTTCGAGCCCTGGTCTGGGAAGATCCCACATGCTGCGGTGCAACTGACACTGTGCACCACAACTACTGAGCCTGTGCTCGAGCCCACGAGCCACAACTACTGAAGCCCACATGCCTAGAGCCTGTGTTCCTCAACAAGAGAAGCCACCGCAACGAGAAGCTTGCACACCTCAACCAAGAGTAGCCCCTGCTCACTGCATCTAGAGAAAGCCCGCGCACAGCAACAAAGACCCAACGCAGCCAAAAATAAATAAAAATAAAATAAATTTATTAAAAAAAAAGAAACGTACTTGTTCAAAAGTTAAGTTAAATGTGATACATTCATTTCTCTGTAGTAAGTGTACCTGTGAACACTCTTGTTGGACAATAACATTATAAGGGGCAGATGCTACTTATTTAGCTCTCTGTTAGCTAAGGTCAATGAGATGCTTCTGTTCAAGGTGTTCTCTCTTGATGAAAGAAAATCTCAGGGGCAATGAATTGTTTTTTAGCAGATTATGTTAATTATCTTCAAATATTGATTCTCTCCATTTTTATTTTGGTAATGGAAACTACCACCTCAAATTCTAGTGGCATGCATGGCCAACCAGCAAAACTTGAAGCTGGTGTAACCATGTACCTAAGGACTGTCAAATAAAATAGGAACAGAAGTGATATGTGCAACTTCTGTGTGATATCTTCACAATGAAATTATGCACTTTTCACTGCCTTTTTCCCCTCAGCCCTGCGTCTGGAACCAGACACGATGGTGGTGAAACCCTTTTGACAAGGAGGACAAAATCTATACCCTGAAAGAATTGTGGAGCCAAGAGAAACCTGATTCAGTCTTGAATGGCTGCATGAAGCAGAGCTGCCCAGACCTGCCACAAGTCCTCTTCCTCCAAGCTTTCTATAAAGTCTCTCCTCTGGGTCCTAGAGTCATACCCCTATGTCTATTCCGCCTTCCTTTTCCCACAGATGGTGCATCACCAGCACCTAAGAAAACTGCCTGGTGAAGCATAACTCACCCAAGAGGGACAGACATGGAACAAACTGAGAGGGCGAAATCAGAATTCTCTTAAGTGGGCAGGAGAGAGAAAAATTTGTAATTCATAAGAAGATAAGTACTTCCACAAATAGCAGTGGCAAAATCATTACAGAGTTCAAAAGATAGCTGCAAATTTTAAAAGGGAGTAGACATGAGTTTTTCGTTTACATATTATGCCATGGAATAGAGTTAGTAAGGCATATTGTAAGAGTCATTAAGAGGGAGACAAACTCTTAAATTCATATTTATTCAGTGATTATTATATATATTTGAAATTGCAAAAGAAAGATTAATTATAAATGGGATATCAACTAGCATACCTTCCCTATGAGAAGTTTTGAAACTCTTAACTACTGTAATTCATATTGGTGGTTATATGAAAATTCTGGAATGGTTATAATTCTCTGATCATCGCACCTATACAGCAATTGATAACTTTGAAACTTAAAATACGCTTTAAATTACTAAGTATAAATTACCTTATGCCTTGCCTTTGGCTGTACTTAAGTTTCTAAATTCAGTCTCTCTTATACCATAAAGTGAATTTAACCCTCAATTCTTAATTGAAGCATGTACTTCAAGTGCTGAGCCTTTTTATTTAAAGTTTATTCATATCATATTTTAGAAGTAATTGTGACTGACTCAATTCCTGTGGCTTTTCCAAAATTCTGCTTCCATGTTATTTTTTTTTTTTTTTTTTCTTTTTGCTGTATGCGGGCCTCTCACTGTTGTGGCCTCTCCCGTTGCGGAGCACAGGCTCCGGATGCGCAGGCCCAGCGGCCATGGCTCACGGGCCCAGCCGCTCCGCGGCATATGGGATCCTCCCAGACCGGGGCACGAACCCGTATCCCCTGCATCGGCAGGCGGACTCTCAACCACTGCGCCACCAGGGAGGCCCATGCTTCCATGTTATAGTAACAGAAGTGTGACTTCAATTTTCTCTTTTGAATTGAGAAATAATTGAGGACAGTTTTGAAAAGGAGTCAAGTGCTTGTTTTCTCCTGCAATTTTGTTTTTTGAGTGTAGCATCATGGATGATGTGTTTAATGCTGATGAGCAAATTGCATTTAAGCCAGAAATGTAAGAAGCGTTTGTAGATAAAAGAAATACAGTGGGTAAAAGCAGATAGAGCTAACTAATGTGGATCCATTCCAATGGAAAAATTCTGGTTTTGGCAGTTATGAAAGGAAATATGTGGTTTAGAACTCAAAAATTCAAATGACAGAGATGAACCAAGATACTAAAATAAACAACAGCCATAAAGATACAGGTATGTTGAGCTGTGTAACCAGTTAAAAATATTATGTACATTTTAGTAAAATTGATATTAGGCTCCATTTTATGAGCAAGGTTTAGGATATTACTTTAGTATTACTTAAATAAAAAGACTAGCACATTAAAAATATTATAATGGAAAAAATTCCACATATAATTTCCTCATTGTTAGCAAAGAATGTATATGGTACATTATTATTTCTAAAACTGCCCTAAACAATCAGTACATATAATCTCTTCAAGATGTTTCCCCACATCCTTAGGCTAGAAATAAAACTGTTCATATTCCAAAAGTAAAGAATAAATAGATAACAAAGGAGAAAGATGCCCCTGGTGTGCATTCATGCTTTGTTTCCTTCATTTTTCTTTGTGAGGGTGGGTGTGATACTTTATTTAAAAGATTGGGGTGGAAATACTCTTCTGAGGTACAAGACACTAACTGGAAAATGGATTTGTTAAAAATCTTTGAATTCTTTGGTTTTCAGATGATTTGCAAGCTACCAAAGAAAGGTAATTCAAAAATACTATAATTGGGCTTCCCTGGTGGCGCAGTGGTTGAGAGTCCGCCTGCCGATGCAGGGGACACAGGTTCGTGCCCCGGTCCGGAAAGATCCCACATGCCGCGGAGCGGCTAGGCCCGTTAGCCATGGCCGCTGAGCCTGCACGTCCAGAGCCTGTGCTCTGCAACGGGAGAGGCAACAACAGTGAGAGGCCTGCATACCGCAAACAAACAAACAAACAAACAATATATATATATATATATTATAAGTAATATAACAATGACTATAAAAGCTGAGTTGAACTTGACTGATTTATCATTATCTAATCATTAATATTTACCAGATTTGATCATGTGTTTCATTGTAATATATGCATTCATAATAAAATAATCAAATTCTTGTGTTTCTTCTCCTCAATATTGTGTGCTATTCCATTTAGCAAACTTCAGAGGGGGAAAGAGTCTTAGAGGAAATAAACAAAGGGACAAAACTGAACTTCACAGTTAACTGGTTGAGCGTTTATTTGAATTAAACATTTAAATGTGGCTAATTAACTCATTAACCTTTACACTGAAAACTCTATTTCACACTGTGTACTACACTGTAGTTCAGCTATGGTTCAGGTGTTACTTAATTAAATCTCAGGCCAAGATATTTATTCAAAGATTCTCTATTAACTCATTTATTAGGAAACCATAAACATTCAGAACAATGCCCAGATATATTTTACTATTATTTTATTATTAAACAAGTTTCACTCTTATAATATACCTGTTTAATAATTTGACCAAAAACACAAATCTTTTTCTACTAATTAAGAGGCATAATTATGAAAGCCTGAAGGCTTTCAAAGACAAGCATGATTGGGATTACAGATTCTTTATACCAGTTATACATTTATTTCTACTTCAATTTTATACTCTGTTATTATGATATAATATTCATTTTAAAATTTAATTCAAGGAAATTTAATTGAAGTAATGACATTCTATATAAAGAAAAATATTTATGAATCAGAATTTTTCTTCAATTAGAGTAAAAATTCTATATCTCCTTATGCTTATGATATCATTATGGGGTAAATAAAAACTAATCTCTTTCATAAATTAAAAAAATAGAAATACTGGAATCACAGTTTGGCTTCTACCAAGCATAAGTTATCTATCTGTTTATCTATCTATCTATCTATCCATCTATGTATCTTTTTATTCATTTTGTGTGTGTGTGTGTGGTACGCGGGCCTCTCACTGCTGTGGCCTCTCCCATTATGGAGCACAGGCTCCGGATGCGCAGGCTCAGTGGCCATGGCTTACGGGCCCAGCTGCTCCGCGGCATGTGGGATCTTCCCGGACCGGGACACGAACCCGTGTCCCCTGCATCGGCAGGTGGACTCTCAACCATTGCACCACCAGGGAAGCCCCCATCTATGTGTCTTATGTTCCAAATATATAATTGCTTCTCAGAGTGCCTTTTCCCAAGATTTCTATTACCACATGACTTTATCACTCCCCTCAATTTCTCAATAGTGAAAGCATTTAGGATAGCTTTTTGTTATATAATTTATGCTTTATTATGTTTCATTTAAAAAATGAAATAAAATAACTTGTTTTAAAGTAGAGATTAGAAAAGCAATGATGAATGAATTGTGAAAATCATAGTTTCCACGTTAAATTGACAACAGAAAATCTAGAACAGTAATATTTACTAGCAGAAATATATACAGAAGTTTCCCCTTATAGAATATTTTTAACAGTACATACATAATCTGCCTAAATTGCTTATTTTTAATGTGCATAAAGTTTGAGACCTGGTTTTTCTAAGTTTATAGTTGTAAAAAAAGGAGGATCCCAAAATCAAAAAAAAAAGTTGCATTTTAAACAGTGTTTTTGTAATTATTGCTCAAACCTCACAATTTGATGTAGGAAAAAGAAAAACTTCAGCAGCTATTTCTCCTGGTTTTTGGTTCCAGAAGTTTTGTATTTCAGGCATATTTTATCTGGTTTTGCCTTTATCCTTTGAATCATTAGTATACTTTAGTGTTAGATAAGATCTAGTTTTCAGAGATCAACCCTTATCTTACAACTTGTAGCAGTAGTTAGGTTGTTTTTCAGACTCATGTTTCACTTCTTTGACAGAAAAGAGAGAGTGGAAAACTTGATGAGAACTGGACTTCAGGATGGCTTTCTAGGAATCCTTGGGATCAAGTGGTGAAAGCCCCAAATAAGTTTATGGGGTGATTTTCAAGACTGAAACTTAGACCAGGGAGAATTGGCCAAGGGAAGAGACAGAGAATGAAAAGCATTAAAAAAATAAATAAAAGTAAGGAAAAATTACTATTTCCTTGCTGTTCTTAGTATCCCCATTGAAAACTTATAAAGAAAGAAAATAGAACAATCTAAGAGAAAGTAATATATTTCTTTATATTTCTGTTAATGAGAAACTTGTTGTATTTCCCTGGATACTTGAATAGATGTTATAAGTGAAGACTATACAAGTGGCTTTGAGCCAGGGTGAGGTGACCATGGAATGCAGAGGATATTCTATTAAGACACAGGCCACAGTATACCATGATTCTTGTGCAGATTAGAGAGTGCATTTTAAAAGGCCCAAAGGCATAAACTGAAAGTCATGGAGATTCTCGGAGGTTACGATAATGGTATATCATGAGTTAGAAAATGATACTGGGATGGGTATTCTGTCATTTCATCCCCACAGTACAAAGGCATGATGTCAATGTACATTATGTGTAAATGGAAGACTCTGACTTAACATTCTTACATGACGTCCACCAAATCTCTCCTGCACCTGGTTTTAACTGTGATGTTAAATGGGAACTTTTAGAATTGCTCAAGCTTCTCCCTGTAGTAAAATTATGCAATATATTGTGCCAGGAGGGCAACAAGAGGTAATTGGCTGAAAGATTAGTTCTGATTCCCACTATACAGGGCAATGGGTCATGGAGACTTACATGACTATAGGGACTAATCAGGGTGATTTCCTCATGCACTTCAGTTATACCTGATATGATAAAGTCAACACAAGAAGTACAATAAGCAAAGAATGCCATAATAGACTTGGAAGGCATCTTCTATTACATTTTACTGTCGAAGTAAAGCCAGGCATAATTGTAATTTCATAAAAATTAAAATATTATGAAACTAACTTGGTTACCAAATGACTGTCTAATGTTTTAATTAAACATGGTGAAAAGGCAAAAAACAATAAAATGGTCGGAGCATTTAGTTTAGTTTTAAAAAATCATATATTACCAGTGATAATATATTTTACAATATTTTTCTACAAATCCTTGATTAGAATTACTATACGTGTTTCAAATAATTTCGAATACATTTTCAATATTTTGTCTGTGAGTTGAAATTTCACTGAAAATTAGCCACAGACTAGATGAGGAAGGTGAGTTTCCACATCTAGACAGTCTCTAAGACCTTTGCACATGTGGTCCATGTGTCCAACTTCGGTTTTTATGATCCTCCTTCTCTCAATACAATCTCACTTTCATTTTCTGAGCGCCAGTGAATGTTATAGTTCTTCTGTAGCAGAACTTGCTAGACAGCAGAAGCAAGAAGAACTACAATCCTGCAGCTTGTGGACCAAAAACCACAGAAAGATAGACAAAATGAAAAAGCAGAGGGCTATGTACCAGATGAAGGAACAAGATAAAACACCAGAAAAACAACTAAATGAAGTGGAGATAGGCAACCTTCCAGAAAAAGAATTCAGAATAATGACAGTGAAGATGATCCAGGACCTCGGAAAAAGAATGGAGGCAAAGATCGAGAAGATGCAAGAAATGTTTAACAAAGACCTAGAAGAATTAAAGAACAAACAAACAGAGATGAAGAATACAGTAACTGAAATGAAAACTACACTAGAAGGAATCAATAGAAGAATAACTGAGGAAGAAGAACAGATAAGTGACCTGGAAGACAGAATGGTGGAATTCACTGTCACAGAACAGAATAAAGAAAAAAGAATGAAAAGCAATGAAGACAGCCTAAGAGACCTCTGGGACAACATTAAATGCAACAACATTCGCATTATAGGGGTCCCAGAAGGAGAAGAGAAAGAGAAAGGACCAGAGAAAATATTTGAAGAGATTATAATTGAAAACTTCCCTAACATAGGAAAGGAAATAGCCACCCAAGTCCAGGAAGCACAGGGAGTCCCATACAGGATAAACCCAAGGAGAAACACACCGAGACACATAGCAATCAAACTGGCAAAAATTAAAGGCAAAGAAAAATTACAGAAAGTAGCAAGGGAAAAACGACAAATAACATACAAAGGAACTCCCATAAGGTTAACAGCTGATTTCTCACAGAAGCTCTACAAGCCAGAAGGGAGTGGCATGATATACTTAAAGTGATGAAAGGGAAGAACCTACAACCAAGATTACTCTACCTGGAAAGGATCTCATTCAGATTCCATGGAGAAATCAAAAGATTTACAGACAAGCAAAAGCTAAGAGAATTCAGCACCACCAAACCAGCTCTACAACAAAGGCTAAAGGAACTTATCTAAGTGGGAAACACAAGAGAATAAAAGGACCTACAAAAACAAACGTGAAACAATTAAGAAAATGGTTATAAGAACATACATAAGAATAATTACCTTAAATGTGAATGTAGTGAATGCTCCAACCAAAAGACACAGGCTTGCTGAATGGATACAAAAACAAGACCCATATATATGCTGTCT
Source organism: Mesoplodon mirus (assembly GCF_964341445.2). Taxonomy (NCBI): domain Eukaryota; kingdom Metazoa; phylum Chordata; class Mammalia; order Artiodactyla; family Ziphiidae; genus Mesoplodon; species Mesoplodon mirus. The sequence goes on from NC_138978.1 coordinate 187,194,557, forward strand.
ACAAGGGTCCCACTTCAGACTGAGGGACACATACAGACTGAAAGTGAGGGAATGGAAAAAGATATTCCATGCAAATGGAAATCAGAAGAAAGCTGGAATAGCTATACTCATATCCGATAAAATAGACTGTAAAATAAAGAATGTTACAAGAGACAAGGAAGGGCACTACATAATGATCAAGGGATCAATCCAAGAAAAGGATATAACAATTAAAAATATATATGCACCCAACATAGGAGCACATCAATACATATGGCAACTGCTAACAGCTATAAAAGAGGAAATCGACAGTAACATAATAATAGCGGGGGACTTTAACACCTCACTTACACCAATGGACAGATCATCCAAAATGAAAATAAATAAGGAAAAAGAAGCTTTAAATGACACAATAGACCAGATAGATTTAATTGATATTTATAGGACATTCCATCCAAAAACAGCAGATTACACTTTCTTCTCAAGTGCGCACAGAACATTCTCCAGGATACATTACATCTTGGGTCACAAATCAAGCCTCAGTAAATTTAAAAAAATTGAAATCATATCAAGCATCTTTTCTGACCACAACACTATGAGATTAGAAATGAATTATAGGGAAAAAACTGTAAAAAACACAAACACATGGAGGCTAAACAATATGTTACTAAATAACCAAGAGATCACTGAAGAAATCCAAGAGGAAATCAAAAAAATACCTACAGACAAATGACAATGAAAACACGACAATCCAAAACCTATGGGATGCAGCAAAAGCAGTTCTAAGAGGGAAATTTATAGCTGTACAGGCCTACCTCAAGAAACAAGAAAAATCTCAAATAAACAATGTAACCTTACACCTAAAGGAACTAGAGAAAGAAGAAGTAATAAAACCCAAAGTTAGCAAAAGGAAAGAAATCATAATGATGAGAGCAGAAATAAATGAAATAGAAACAAAGAAAGCAATAGGAAAGATCAATAAAACTAAAAGCTGGTTCTTTGAGACGATAAACAAAATTGGTAAACCATTAGCCAGACTCATCAAGAAAAAGAGGGAGAGGACTCAAATCAATAAAATTAGAAGTGAAAAAGCATACTACAGACACCACAGAAATACAAAGCATCCTAAGAGACTACTTCAAGCAGCCCTATGCCAATAAAATCGACAACCTGGAAGAAATGGACAAATTCTTAGAAAGGCACAACCTTCCAAGACTGAACCAGGAAGAAATAGAACATATGAATAGACCAATCACAAGTAATGAAATTGAAAACATGAGTAAAAATCTTCCAACAAACAAAAGTCCAGGACCAGATGGCTTCACAGGTGAATTCTATCAAACATTTAGAGAAGAGCTAACACCCATCCTTCTCAAACTCTTCCAAAAAATTGCAGAGGAAGGAACACTCCCAAACTCATTCTATGAGGCCACTATCACCCTGATACCAAAACCAGACAAAGATACTACAGAAAAAGAAAATTACAGACCAATAACACTGATGAATATAGATTCAATAATCCTCAACAAAATACTAGCAACCAGAATCCAACAACACATTAAAAAGATCATACACAATCATCAAGTGGGATTTATCCCAGGGATGCAAGGATTCTTCAATATACGTGAATCAATCAATGTGATATGCCATATTAACAAACTGAAGAAGAAATACTATATGATCATCTCAATAGATTCAGAAAAAGCTTTTGACAAAATTCAACACCCATTTATGATAAAAACTCTCCAGAAAGTGGGTGTAGAGGGAACCTACCTCAACATAATAAAGGCCATATACGACAAACCCACAGCAAACATCATTCTCAATGGTAAAAAACTGAAAGCATTTTCTCTAAGGTCAGGAAAAAGACAAGGATGCTCACTCTCGCCACTATTATTCAACATAGTTTTGGAAGTCCTAGCCTCGGCAATCAGAGTAGAAAAATAAATAAAAGGAATATAAATCGGAAAAGAACAAGTAAGACTCTCACTGTTTGCAGATGACATGATACTATACATAGAGAATCCTAAAACTGCCACCAGAAAACTACTAGAGTTAATCGATGAGTTTGGTAATGTTGCAGGATACAAAATTAATGCACAGAAATGTCTTGCATTCCTATACACTAACAACAAAAGATCAGAAAGAGAAATTAAGGAAACAATCTAATTCACCACTGCAACAAAAAGAATACAATACCTAGGAATAAACCCACCTAAGGAGGTAAAAGACCTGTACTCAGAAAACTATAAGACACTTCTGAAAGAAACCAAAGATGACACACACAGATGGAAATATATACCATGTTCTTGGATTGGAAGAATCAATATTGTGAAAATGACTATACTACCCAAAGCCATCTACAGATTCAATGCAATCCCTATCAAATTACCAGTGGCATTTTTTACAGAACTAGAACAAAAAATCTTAAAATTTGTATGGAGACACAAAAGACCCCGACTAGCCAAAGCAGTCCTGAGGGAAAAAAACAGAGCAGGAGGAATCAGGCTCCCTGACTTCAGGCTATACTACAAAGCTACAGTAATCAAGGCAATATGATACTGGCACAAAAACAGAAATATAAATCAATGGAATAGGATAGAAAGCCCAGAGATAAACCCATGCACATATGGTCACCCTTATCATTGATAAAGGAGGCAAGGATATACAATGGAGAAAAGACAGTCTCTTCAATAAGTGGTGCTGGGAAAACTGGACAGCTACAGGTAAAAGAATGAAATTAGAACACTCCCTAAAACCATACACAAAAATATATACTCAAAATGGATTAGAGATCTAAATGTAAGCCCGGACACTATAAAACTCTTAGAGAAATACATAGGAAGAACACTGACGTAAATCACAGCAAGACCTTTTTTGACCCACCTCCTAAAGTAATGGAAATAAAAACAAAAATAAACTAATGGGACCTAATGAAATTTAAAAGCTTTTACACAGCAAAGGAAACTACAAACAAGATGAAAAGATAACCCTCACAATGGGAGAAAGTATTTGCAAATGAAGCAACGGACAAAGGATTAATCTCCAAAATATATAAACAGTCATTCAGATCAGTATTAGAAAAACAAACAACCGAATCAAAAAATGGGCAGAAGACCTAAATAGACATTTCTCAAAACAAGACATACAGATGGCCAAGAAGCACATGAAAATCTGCTCAACATCACTGATTATCAGAGAAATGCAAATCAAAACTACAATGAGGTATCACTTCACACCAGTTAGAATGGGCATCATCAGAAAATCTACAAACAACAGATGCTGGAGAGGGTGTGGAGAAAAGGGAACCCTCTTGCACTGTTGGTGGGAATGTAAATTGATACAGCCATTATGGAGAACAGTATGGAGGTTCCTTAAAAAACTAAAAATAGAATTGCCATATGATGCAACCATCCTACTACTGGGCATATACCCAGAGAAAACCATAATTGAAAAAGACACATGCACCCCAATGTTAAATGCAGCACTATTTACTAAAGAAAGGTCATAGAAGCAACCTAAATGCCCATCAACAGATGAATGGATCAAGATGTGGTATATATATACAATGGAATATTACTCAGCCATAAAAATAAATGAAACTGGGTCATTTGTAGAGACGTGGATGGATCTAGAGACTCTCATATAGAGTGAAGTAAGTCAGAAAGAGGGAAACAAATATGGTATAATAATGCATATATGTGGAACCTAGAAAAATGGTACAGATGAACCGGTTTGCAGGGCAGATATAGAGACACAGATGTAGAGAACAAACATATGGACACCAAGGGGGGAAAGTGGCAGGGTGGGGTGGTGTTGTTGTGATGAATTGGGAGACTGGGATTGACATATATACACTAATATGTATAAAATAGATAACTAATAAGAACCTGCTGTATAAAAGATTAAAATAAAATTCAAAAAAACATTAAATAAAATTTTTTTAAAAGTCCATGTATGTAGTCTTTCTTTATGCCCCAATGATTTTCAGTGGTCTTGTAATTATTTAGGATTTTTGCCCTTAAGTATAGCAGGTATGCCTGAAGATGTGGATCCCAAACACTCATGGTAAAATTCCGTTGTGCATTGATTTCACATTCTCCTCTTTACTTTGACTCCACTGCATGGAGATGCTGTCATTGACTTCTGTTTGTTTTTTTTTGTTTCTTTTTGTCAACTCTATTATTTGAAAGGCTAGGAAAGCAAAGCAAATAGTTATCTAAAATGTACCTTACATATGATGCACATAGATTTATTTTGAGGTTGCTATCCACTATGTATTAACATTTGTAAATATTATAAAATATAAATATAAATATCTGGGTAAAATGCTATTTTAGGTAGATATTATGGTTCAAAATATGGATTTTTTTAATGTTCTATAATTATATCTGTTTTATTATAAGATATAAATCAAAGTTTTGTGTACTATTGATAGAGAATTCTTATTAGAACTATTATTATTGTTTTTATTATCATTGGTTTTAATGTTAACATCTCTAGCACATATTAACTATTTTTTAAAGCACTTTTTTCTAAGGCATGGTCATCAGACCTTGGATGTTGTGTAGTTGTTTTGAGAGAAAGAAATATCTTTTCATTCCAATATTCTCGGGGAAGGGCTTTAAGCAAAATCTGCAGCACATCCCAAGTTGTACAACCAAAGAACCACACACCATTTTTTTTTCTCTAAAGGTCATCTTTGGAATATATTTTTCAGTGTGATTCCATGTTTAGAAATCTTGATACAGACCATTTTTCCTCTTTATATAAGTACTCTTTATTTGCATTTTTCATGTGTAGATTTTTTGCTACAAGGTTTCTTTATAATAAACATGTATTTTTAAAAAATCTGAATATGACAAGTATTGCATATTTTCCCCACTAGATAGTGCATTAAATAATGTGGACAAATAATCAAGTATGCAATTAGCATGACCTAAAGTAAGTTCAATGTAGAAACAATGTAAGATACCAAAATGAGTACAATTGCTCAAGAAAACACACTGGAGTAATAGCTCCTGGTGGTCCATACCTATTCCCTAAGCAACTGCTAATAGCTTCTTAGTAGTTCCATTAACTACCCGGTAAATCTGATGTGAAACTAACATTTTGTGTTTTGTGTTTGAGATTTCCTTTACACAGGAATCAAGGATCTTAAGTGTAATGTATAAAATTCATCATAAATTATATCTCAAATTTTTATAATTTTATTAACACAATCATGAAATTTTAATAGCACTGCTGATACAACAAACGTTTGTATATATTCTCTACAAGAAATTGTTTTTGAGGTCAACGTTTAATATAAGTCTCTCTCTTCAAAACCTATTTTTGCTTTCCTATACTGGAGGGTCTAACATTACATTCACTACATATCAAATTACTATTATTTTTTTTAATTAGAGAAATATGATATTCAGAACATATATAAGTTATATAAGAAAATGTATAGGACAAACATATTTGACTGTATTTGACTACAACAACAACAAAAGAGTAGGCTCCTATTTCATGGCAGTGTAGGATTCCAAGAAAACAAATAATTCCAATGGAAACATATAAAGCAGAAAAGCATTTAAATATGCTACTAGAAAAATCAGAATTAGTCAATATACAACAATAATCCTAACTCTATGAACTTAATTAAAGAATGAACACATTTTCTCTCATTATTGTCTTTTCCTGAAATGCATGTTGCTTATTTTAAGCATAGAGCCAATAGTTTCTGATCCTGAGTTTCTAGAAAATAAATCTCAACTGTGTACTTTAAGAATTGTTGGATTCTCTAAACTTTCTGGTCAAGTGTTTATCATGACTGACCTTTGAAGTCAAACCAATCAACTGTGACCTTCATATAAGTGCCACCCTTACCTAAGGAATAAAGGGTTTTTTCATAGTTTATGTGCTGGCCTCAGCTCCCTTCCAGTGGTTTCCTTCACCACTTTATGACCACTTTATGACCAATATTATGGAACTCAGTTTTGCTAAACATACTTTATGCTCTTCTGAGTGTTTTAGCTCCATTCATTGGATAGCTATAGCTCACTTTTTTGTGCTACATGTTAAATTGTATTATAACAGTATAAATATTAATAATTTTTATTAGATGTTATGCTTCTTGAAGCCAAGGACTATATTACATTCATGATTTTTCTCACATAGTAAGTTCTCAGAGATTGTCTTTTTAAATAGTAATTCACATTCATATCTTTAAACTGAATTATCTGAATTATATTAATGTTGTTTTGAAATAAATTATCCAAAAATGTCCAGTGTAGTAATATTTTTAGCAATGCTCTATTTGAACAATGATGAGGAGAGATTCATGGATAGGTATGATATAAGGAAGATGAGATCTATTGGGTTTCTTTATTATCTGTTGAAAAAAGAGAAACAAGGACACAAATACAAAATGAGTACGGACCCACAGAAAAAGTAAAACTTCAACAAGCTTTGCTATTGTACAGAGAGGAATTACAGACTACACCATTAATCTAATTGAAGATTCTTTAAAATATAGGAGGTAATTTATTACAACAAAACACAGATTGTCTCATGGAACCCATGGAAAATGTAACCAATCATTAAGATATGATGGAAACCAGGAGAGGATGCTAAGACAGCGCATTCTTCTAGCCCAGTTGTATGGCTCTGTTTTTGCTATCAACACGTTTTCCAATTGCATTCCATCAAGGGAACCACTCAAAGCTCTGTGCTGTTGTTAATACTAATAACATTTTATTTAACCCAGTATATCAACAAGTAATCAATGTATATCTTATTAATAATATACTGTTTCATATATGATGTCCTTTTCGCATTAGACTACTTCACAAAATAATCATAGCTATTAAATTCTCCGTGTGATAATGTCAGCACCTGTGTCATATCTTAATCTGTTTCTGATGGCTATTCTGTCTTCAAACTGTAATTTTCTTTCTTTTTATAATATCTTACAATTGTTTTGGTTGAACATGGGACAGGATGTATTGGGTTAGCAGAACTAAGTTAAAGAGTCATTTAATGTGAGGTTTTTTGCTAACATGAATAGGGGTAGGCTGTGTTCAGTGTTTGCTGTAGCTGTGTAGACAGAGCACCCTTGTTTGGTCTCCCTTGTTTACTTTGGACCTCCCTAAGTAATACTCCTGGGAGAAAGTCTGTCTCTTGCCACTTTCTTCAGCTGAATCCACTGTTGTTATATTGAAGCCTTTTCAGTGGTGGTAAGCTATAAGGGAGTGGAAGAGCTCTATAATCTTAGGGCTAAATCTCATTGTTTTCGTTTGGTCAGTCATTGTCCCTGGGTTCTGATCTTTATAAACTCTTATCTCAGACCCCCCTACCTTCCACCGTACAAAGACAGAAAGGCTTAAGACAGAAAGTTCTTCAGCTGGCATGGGAGAAGTGCCCTTCCTCCAGGTAAGACAAGGCTCTGGAAAAGTCTTTTCCCCTGAGAGTAGGTCTTTGTTATGGAGAACATTCTGGGAGGATTTCACAAGGATTAATCATCTTCCCTCCTTGCCAAAGCTATGAGAGGATCTTCCTTAGTTCTTCAGTATAAGAATTCCATCAAATTTCTGGAGGCATAAAAGTGTGGGGGCTAGGAGTTCCTTACTCTGAAGGTAGTCCTCCAGGAATTCATCAAAATTACTATTTAAATGTCCCTGCCAATTTATAGGTCCAGATACTTCTTTTCTGTGTAAGAAGATCTTGGCTGTGGCTCTGTGCAGTTATGTGTTTCTTCAGGTTTCTGCATGTGGTGTTTTCCTGTGTTCTCCATTCTCTGATATGACCACGAAAAATCATTGATTTTCCATTTGTTTAGATTTTTCTTTTATAAAAATTGGAGTGATGACTTCTAAGCTCTTCACATGTTGGAGCTGAAACCAAAAACCTTGGGTATACTTTTTTGCCTTTTCAAGAGAACAGGTAGACTATGGTTGTAATATTCCAATATCCTAAATACCTGTGACATGTACTAAGATATATAATGCAGGTTTGTATTGTGTCCAAGTGGCTATTTTCTTTCTAACCTTCTGGATGAAAGAGAGGGGCAAGTTCCTTAAAGTAGGGAAATGAGCAAACAAGACAGCATATGTCTACTACAAACTGTGCAGTGCTGAAACGATAACTTGCAAGTGGAGTCCTCAGAGAGGTTTTGAGGTAGGAGGGAGATGGGTCCCGGGGGCTGGACAGCTGGAGTTGAGAGGAGTAATTGGAGCTTTGCTTTCCCTAGACACTCCAAGGACAAAGTGGCAGGAGCTGAGCTCAGCTGGAGTAAAGAGATAAGAGGACCACATCTATCACTCTTGAGGTCAAGGAAGCCTCCCCAACTGCACATGCGCAGGAAGGCTTATCGGAGGTCAAAAAGGGAGGGGGCGTCAGTCACCCCATAAATGTTGTCAAATCTCCCACAGGCCTCTGCACTGGAATCCATCTTGGCAAAAAGTTGCACATGCACATTGGGGAGGAACCTAGGGTAGGTCAGGTGTGGATAAGAAGTGAGATAAATGGCCAAAGGGAAACAAATACCCGGAAGAATGGCCCTATGTAAATGATTTAACTGCCTTTGTACTGCATTCCTCCTCATTAGGGAGGAGTTCCACACCTTTCTCTTCCTGCGTGTGTTTCTGCCTTGCTTCTGTCTTAAATAAACAAACTGTTTCTCTGTCTGTTCTCCCACACGTTATGCTGTCTCTGATAACAAACTTTCATACCTGTTTTTTATAGTTTTTGCCTTTTTGAGAAATAAATTTTTCAAATGGGGCAAGAGCCAGGGGAACTTTACTTCTATCCTCCAGCCCCTGGTGCTCTAGCAGCTAGGATTCCTGGTTTTTCATCCAGGCTACCCGGGTTCCATTCCTGGGCAGGGAACTAAGACGCCACTTCAAGACCGCTTGCTGCTGTCCCTCCGAGATCAGTTTGACTAGGATTCTTGACTCCTGGATTTTCAGTGGGAGTCTAGCTTGTGGAAACTTTAAATTCCGAAACAGACTGTATTCTAGGACCAGATTATTAAACCGGAAGCAAATGGTCAAAACAGATCTGTTCACATGTCTTAACTGCTACGTATTTCTCAGTGCCCTAAATCAGCTGCTTCAGAGGTGGTGTCATTATACAATGCATGCAAGGCAGCCTTTACTCATAGGTAAAGGGTAATATGCCCTCACCAAATTTTAGTGGTTGTTGCTGTTTTTCACTTTTTTATATTCCAAGAATAATATCTGTACATTGACATAATAAGTGTTTTAAAGGGACCTAAAATATGTAGCTTTATATGCTGCATATATTATTAACTAGTAATCAACACACAACATTAATATACAAAATAATAATAGATTTAACATAATTATTATATGATTATTAATTATATAATTAATTATAGTTAATAATTAATGTGTAGTTTATATATTGTCTTTATATGTTAGAGCATCCTCCATGGTGATTTTGTTTTTCTTGGTAGAGATTCCATTTATTGAAATATCTCTTCACATCTAATTTGGAACATAAAGTTTGAAATCTCAGGTTTATATATTCTGGGTAAAAATTAAAAAATAATATTCTAAATAAATTATTTACAAGTTATCATGGCTAAGAATCAGGACACTCAACCATAAGTATTCTAGAGAATCTTAACTATTATTATTATTTAGTAAAATTTGGTAATTATCTTCCAAGGCATTATATATATATAGGATCATTAACTTTGACTAAGGCAATGTGTTCTAACAATCTCATTTACCTTACTGGTGTAGACTCTATTTTTAAATGCTGTACGTAGTACTTTCAATAATATATATGTTCTTTATTTCCAATAAATGGAACTGTATCATATTTTGTATAGTCACAGCTCAAATGATTCAACAGAAATTATTAGAACAACTGTTAGCCTGAATAAAGAAAGTATTGTGAGTAAAATAAATTACAATGGTAAGTTATTAGTTGTATGTAATATAGCTCCCCAAATTTGTAATATTTTTAAATTGGTGCATAATATTGATTTATTTCACAAAATATTTCCATAATAACTATGAAATAGGAACTATGTTAAGTCATGGGGATTCAAATATTGATAACAAATGGTCACTACCATTGAAGTTTCCAAACAATAGTTAGGAAAAATATGTACAAAATTAAAATATAATTACTAGAAGAAACTTGTACATAAAGTTCCTTGGTGTTACAGAAGAGGAGAAAATTAAATTTTCTCCAGCTGCTTAGGGAAGCTGCCATTACAATTTTTGATTTGTTTAAAATATTTCCTAATTTTAATGAAATAAATCACCTTTGAACAATTGAAAATGGAAGTTGAAACTGAATGCCACATTGGAAATGAAAACAAGTCAAACATTTGCACATCTGAGAACAATTTATGTTAAGGAACATGAAGATAAGCTTAGAGTAGATATCCAGTTACCAATACATCAAAAATAGAACAATATACATGCGCATCTATACAATATCTTGGAGGACTTATTTTAAGCCTTGAGTAAGTATGCAAACTAAAGACTGGAAAAGTCAGTGCTTTAGAAGTATTAATAGTCCATGTGGAATATATTGGCTATATATCCAATAAAGGGTTGACAACATAGTAGGAAATTATCATTAGGCCCATACAGCAGAGAAAACAGGAACCCAATATGTCTTCTACGTGATGAAATAGGTGTTTATCTATTTTTTTAAAATTTGCATTTCAAAATACACAAAATACAGTTTGCCTCACCCCCATGTTACATACTGCTCATACAGCATTAAATGGAATATAATTTATATTGTACTTTAATATAGATATTATCTTAATAGTTAGGATGATTGCATTTACTCCAGGCATTCTTACATTTGAGCCGTGGAAAAATTCTTAGTTAAAATTAAAATTAATTCTGCCTTAGCAGTATATACCATGAGATATTAAACATGTACACTTAAAATATTTTGGGAGGGGGCCTCCCTGGTGGCGCAGTGGTTGAGAGTCTGCCTGCCAATGCAGGGGACACGGGTTTGAGCCCTGGTCTGGGAAGATCCCACATGCCGCGGAGCAACTAGGCCCGTGAGCCACAATTACTGAGCCTGCGCGTCTGGAGCCTGTGCTCCGCAACAAGAGAGGCCGCGATAGTGAGAGGCCCACGCACCGCGATGAGGACGGGCCCCCACTTGCCGCAACTAGAGAAAGCCCTCGCACAGACACGAAAAGCCAACACAGCCATAAATAAATAAATACATAAATAGATAGATAGATAGATAAATAAAAATTTTTTTAAAAGGCAAAATTCCTTTAAAAAATATTTTGGGAGGGTTCAGAAATGACAATTAGAAAACTTATTTTTTCTTTTTACAATACGCCATTTTCCCACATTAATCAACACTTTAAATAATAAATTACATAGCAAATTTTAAAATAAAATTAAGAGAATAGTGTGCAAAAGGCTCGCTTCTCTTTATGACTGAAATCACTGAATTTACGGAAAGCTGTGTGTGAGTGTGTATGTGTGTTTAAAAAAGAAAGAAGAAAAGGAAGAGAAATTGAATTACTTGCCCAAAATTAGAGAGTAGAAAAACTTGAAATTTCCCATAAATATTTTCCAAAATTTATTATACAAATATATTTTGGGTATTTTGTTTGGGAACCTGTATGTCTCTCTAGTTATTAGAACAGGTTTTCACAAGTTACATTTTCTAATATTATCCTTATTTTTTTCCTATTATGATTTGAAAAAATATGAACATATTACTTTCCACCTTTACTTTTTCTATTCGTCCATTCAGTACATCTTGGAGCTTCTGTTTATAGTCCAGGCACTACTCTTAGGTAGTGAAGATAAAAGCAAGAAACAGAATAGACAAAAAATCCCTTACTCACTAAGAGCTCATATTCCAGTATGATGCTCTAATTAACTTTTTCACAAGTGATATTGCTTCAAACTATGAATTGATACTGGAAGAAAGTACCATAGCACATACTACACACATAAGGATAAAAGCAATGTACAAGAATAAAATATTCTATTATTCTATTCTATTCCATTCTAATATTCTATAATAATTATCAGGGCATAAAACAAAAACATTTTCGGATAAAGTTTCTGGGGGTTTATTTTGTTGCAAATTAGTTTAAGTACAAATGATCTGACTTACATTCTACACATGATTTATAATATTGTGGTCATATGAATGATATGCAAACATCTAAGATGCTTGAAATAAAGAAAAGTAACTGCAGCCTCTCTACAGAATGGAACTTTATGGACTGAACTATATCTACTTAAGGAGAAGAAAGTAAGGATATAATACAACATAAAAGTTTTCTATACATTCTGTGATTATGGGAATAAAATGTATTGATTCTTTACTGTTTCAATAAGACACCTGAGAGGCCTATATGCCTACTATGAAACAACAGGCTTTCAAGAGTTGAATAAGTATGCAAATCAAAGACTACAAAACTCAGTGCTTCAGAAATATTCATGGTTTAGGTAAGGAGTTGTTAGATTATGTAGCTGAAAATTTCAATTTGGGAACTGACTGATTATGCAAGGTCTCAAAGAAATAACTGAAGAAACAAGGTTTCAGCAGAAATTTTGATATTCTTAAAATCAGGAGGAAAGAGCAATTGAAAGCCTTAAAGAAAGAGCACGTGGTAGACTATTCCAAATACGGCTGCCAATAAATCTCGGTTCCTGATATTCATTCCCATGTATAGTCCCTCCCTCACTGAGGCTAGGATTTCCCATGTGACTGGTTTTAGCCAATGGGAGACTAGCAAGCATGATTCATGCAGAGGCTTAAAAAAGTACTTGCAAATTGGAGTTTATCCTCTTGGAATGCTAGGCCTTGCTTTTAGGGGAACTGCCCCCTGAATTGTTCTTTGGGGGAACTCTACCCAAATTAATTGCGTCTGGTCATAATTCAGATTATGAGTTCTTGGACTTCAGATCTGTCTAAACATTATAATTATATAGATGAAACCCTGGTGGTTTTAGGGTTGGGCGTGGGTCGGTATGTTTTACATGTAGAAGGAAAGTGAATTACTGATGTTCTAGAGGAAGACTGTGGGAGGCAGTTAAAATGCCCTTCCTTCTCCTGAACCACTAGTCCCAGAATTCACAACTTTTGTCTTCCCCTTCCACATTGACTCTTGACTTTTGCCTTTAACGAGTGGAATGCAAGTAGAGGCTTGAAAAACTCTGGCCTACTTCCAGACATTTGTAAGAAAATGAAATATATTTCTATAGTTATTTAAAACATTGTTACTGCAGGTATATTTTAAATATACATACCTAAAATATATGTAAATTAAAACACACAGACTGAAAGAGAAAAATGGAAAAATACATAATTGAAAAGCTATAACCAAAATAAAGCTGAGTAACTATACTAATAGGGAATAACACAAGCAAAATATTATTTGAGAAAAGAGTATCATAATATAATGATAAGTTGTTTGGTTAACCATTAACATTTTAATACGTATATACCTAATAATATATTTTTAAAATATGTAGAGCAATAATAAATTATGAGAATAAATAAATAGTAAGGTAAAGAAAAATTAAATAACATTTTAATATAGAAAACATTAACACCCCCAAATCAAGGCATACCCAACACAGTAGTTGCAATGGTCAATAACTCCAATAGTTCCCATTATATTTGGAAATGATTTTGGAAATCATACTACATATCAGGTAGTAAAGCACAATAAAAATTTTTAAAGAATTTGATGGTAGTACCATCAAGTTAAAATTCAACAACAAAAGGATAATTAAAGAATAAATGTTCTGCAAAATAAACAAATAAAACCCCAAAGAAATTAGAAGGAAAAAATAATATAAATGAAATCAGAAGTTAAATAGGCCTTAGTGCATGTTGAGGAAATGAAAACAAATGTAATTATTCTCATTTTTACAGATGTCCGAGTGAAATTCAATTTAGAAAAAAGACTCATAAATTCTTTTGTTTGTTTATATAGCCCTGAACTGATCAGTTCTGCAGGAAGAAGAGAGGCAATAAATGGTCAGATAAATCCAGAGAACAAAAAATGAAATGGATTAGAAAACTGGTAAGGTAAAATATATGAAGAAGTTTGGGAAAAAATCCCAAAATACTAAGGTATAAACTGAGAAAACAGCCTTGGCATAGAGAGGAGAAAAAACTTTACTCTGACATAAGAATAAAAGATTGTATAAGTAAAAACACCCAAAAGACATTTTTAGTTGGAAACAAGATAAGCTCAGGAGTTTATGCTATATGATGTCAACCTTTTGAGTACAAAACTATTAATAGAAGAAGAAATGTGGAATTGGCCTGGAAGCTCAAGAAGCATGGAAGATTTGGAAAGCTTTTCTGTGGGATATAAGTAAAAGCCAATACAGACAATTTAAAAACACTAAAGAATAAAGAGATAGATTTTGTTAATCTGTGATAGACTTAGTAAACAGGATTTAATAATTATTTTATTATATGCGGATGTTCCGCAGTCTAAGAATGAGAATTTGGATGGGTGAGGATCCAGATGTGACCCTGAGCACACTAGTGGTATTAAACAATCTAGGGAAAGATGCTAGCACACAAATAAGCTCTTTGTCTTTGTCTTTCAGTATTCTGACTATGCTGTGTTTGGGCATGGATCTCTCTGTGTTTTTGATACTTCAGGGAGTTTAAGTTGCTTCTATATGCAGATAAATACTTTTTCAGCAAAACTAGAGTAGTTTTCAGCCATTATGTTTTCAAATATATTTTCTGCTTCTCTTTTTCCTCTCTTTTTTGGTACTCCCCAATTATGTGTATTTTGATGCACTTTAAAGCTTCCACATTTCTCTAAGGCTCTGTTCATTTTTCTTCTTTTTATTTTGTTTCCAGATTGCATTATCTCTACCAATCTAGTAACCTATCTTCAAGTCTTCTGCCAGTTCAAATGTACCCCTGAGTCCTTCTAGTAAATTTGTTATTTAGGTTATTGTTTATTTCAAATCCAGAATTTCCATTCATAAAATAAAATTCAAATACTATGGCAAGACAAGAAAAACTTAAACATAAAAAATTTCTCTGCCCTTTGGCCTCCTCACCCCCCTCTACTGTGCATTGTGTATTTGCATTATGCATAGACCAACCCTCCCCCACTAGCAGAAATAACTGCCAACCATAAAGAGCAATATTCTCAATATAATTACATGACTGGAAATTTAAATAAATAACGTGTATGACTTGATTAATAAAGTTTAATTCATCATAAAAAATAAAAATTTAAAAACAGACCATATATTTTATTTCAAAAAAAAAAAAAGTAACATTCTCCTAGCACCAACAAGACAAAACTCCTTAAAAGGTAACATTCCTTCTTAATCTTGTAAGGGACCATAATGACCCATGACCCACTGCTTGCTAGGCTGTGTAAACTGGCAATAATACTTAATTTAATGGACAGTCCTTTGTCTCAAAATCTTATATAACTGTGCTTTGACCTCTAATCCATGGAACAGTTCTCAAAGCTTCCTGAGAAGTTGTTCCTGGGTTATAAACCTCAAACTGGCTCAAATAAAATTTTCCATTTCTTTCTTAGATTAACTAATTTCTGTGAACACATTTTATTTATTTATTTATTTATTTATTTATTTTCTTTTTGTGGTATGCGGGCCTCTCACTGTTGTGGCCTCTCCCGTTGCAGAGCACAGGCTCCGGACGCGCAGGCTCAGCAGCCATGGATCATCGGCCTAGCTGCTCCGCAGCATGTGGGATCTTCCTGGACCAGGGCATGAACCCGTGTCCCCTGAATCAGCAGGTGAACTCTCAACTACTGCACCAACAGGGAAGCCCTCTTTTTTTTTTTATTTTTTAATCTAATTAATTTTTTTATACAGCAGGTTCTTATTAGTTATCCATTTTACACATATTAGTGTATATATGTCAATCCCAATCTCCCAATTCATCACACCACCACCACCACCCCCCGCCACTTCCCCCCTTGATGTATATACGTTTGTTCTCTACATCTGCATCTATTTCTGCCCTGAAAACTGGTTCATCTATACCATTTCCCCAGGTTCCACATATATGCGTTAATATACGATACTTGCTTTTCTCTTTCTCACTTACTTCACTCTGTATGACAGTCACTGGATCCATCACGTCTCTACAAATGACCCAATTTCGTTCATGTTTATGACTGAGTAATATTCCATTGTATATATGTACCACATCTTCTTTATCCATTAGTCTGTCCATGGGCAATTAGGTTGCTTCCATGACCTGGCTATTGTAAATAGTGCTGCAATGAACACTGGGATGCATGTGTCTTTTTCAATTATGGTTTTCTCTGGGTATATGCCCAGTAGTGGGATGGCTGGGTCATATGGAAATTCTAGTTTTAGCTTTTAAAGGAAACTCCATACTGTTCTCCATAATGGCTGTATCAATCTACATTCCCACCAACAGTGCAAGAGGGTTCCCTTTTCTCCACACCCTCTCCAGCATCTGTTGTTTGTAGATTTTCTGATGATGCCCATTCTAACTGGTGTGACATGATACCTCACTGTAGTTTTGATTTCCATTTCTCTAATAATTAGTGATGTTGAGCAGATTTTCATGTGCTTCTTGGCTATCTGTATGTCTTGTTTGGAGAAATGTCTACTTAGGTCTTCTGCCCATTTTTGGATTGGATTGTTTTGTCTTTTTAATATTGAGCTGCATGAGCTATTTATATATTTTGGAGATTAATCCTTTGTCCATTGAATCATTTGCAAATATTTTCTCCCAGTCTGAGGTTGTCTTTTCATCTTGTTTGTAGTTTCCATTGCTTTGCAAAAGCTTCTAAGTTTCATTAGGTCCCATTTGTTTGTTTTAATTTCCATTACTCTAGGAGGTAATCAAAAAAGATCGTGCTGCGATTTATGTCAAAGAGTGTTCTTCCTATGTTTTCCTCTAAGAGTATTATATTGTCTGGTCTTGCATTTATGTCTCTAATCCATTTTATTTCTGTGCATAGTGTTAGGGAGTGTTCTAATTTCATTCTTTTACCTGTAGCTGTCCAGTTTTCCCAGCACCACTTATTGAAGAGACTGTCTTTTCTCCATTGTATATCCTTGCCTCCTTTATCAATGATAAGGGTGACCATATGTGCATGGGTTTATCTCTGGGCTTTCTATCCTATTCCATTGATTTATATTTCTGTTTTTGTGCCAGTATCATATTGCCTTGATTACTGTAGCTTTGTAGTATAGCCTGAAGTCAGGGAGCCTGATTCCTCCTGCTCTGTTTTTTTCCCTCAGGACTGCTTTGGCTAGTCGGGGTCTTTTGTGTCTCCATACAAATTTTAAGATTTTTTGTTCTAGTTCTGTAAAAAATGCCACTGGTAATTTGATAGGGATTGCATTGAATCTGTAGATGGCTTTGGGTAGTATAGTCATTTTCACAATATTGATTCTTCCAATCCAAGAACATGGTATATATTTCCATCTGTGTGTGTCATCTTTGGTTTCTTTCAGAAGTGTCTTATAGTTTTCTGAGTACAGGTCTTTTACCTCCTTAGGTGGGTTTATTCCTAGGTATTGTATTCTTTTTGTTGCAGTGGTGAATTAGATTGTTTCCTTAATTTCTCTTTCTGATCTTTTGTTGTTAGTGTATAGGAATGCAAGACATTTCTGTGCATTAATTTTGTATCCTGCAACATTACCAAACTCATCGATTAACTCTAGTAGTTTTCTGGTGGCAGTTTTAGGATTCTCTATGTATAGTATCATGTCATCTGCAAACAGTGAGAGTCTTACTTGTTCTTTTCCGATTTATATTCCTTTTATTTATTTTTCTACTCTGATTGCCGAGGCTAGGACTTCCAAAACTATGTTGAATAATAGTGGCGAGAGTGAGCATCCTTGTCTTTTTCCTGACCTTAGAGAAAATGCTTTCAGTTTTTTACCATTGAGAATGATGTTTGCTGTGGGTTTGTCGTATATGGCCTTTATTATGTTGAGGTAGGTTCCCTCTACACCCACTTTCTGGAGAGTTTTTATCATAAATGGGTGTTGAATTTTGTCAAAAGCTTTTTCTGAATCTATTGAGATGATCATATAGTATTTCTTCTTCAGTTTGTTAATATGGCATATCACATTGATTGATTCACGTATATTGAAGAATCCTTGCATCCCTGGGATAAATCCCACTTGATGATTGTGTATGATCTTTTTAATGTGTTGTTGGATTCTGGTTGCTAGTATTTTGTTGAGGATTATTGAATCTATATTCATCAGTGTTATTGGTCTGTAATTTTCTTTTTCTGTAGTATCTTTGTCTGGTTTTGGTATCAGGGTGATAGTGGCCTCATAGAATGAGTTTGGGAGTGTTCCTTCCTCTGCAATTTTTTGGAAGAGTTTGAGAAGGATGGGTGTTAGCTCTTCTCTAAATGTTTGATAGAATTCACCTGTGAAGCCATCTGGTCCTGGACTTTTGTTTGTTGGAAGATTTTTACTCATGTTTTCAATTTCATTACTTGTGATTGGTCTATTCATATGTTCTATTTCTTCCTGGTTCAGTCTTGGAAGGTTGTGCCTTTCTAAGAATTTGTCCATTTCTTCCAGGTTGTCGATTTTATTGGCATAGGGCTGCTTGAAGTAGTCTCTTAGGATGCTTTGTATTTCTGTGGTGTCTGTAGTATGCTTTTTCACTTCTAATTTTATTGATTTGAGTCCTCTCCCTCTTTTTCTTGATGAGTCTGGCTAATGCTTTATCAATTTTGTTTATCGTCTCAAAGAACCAGCTTTTAGTTTTATTGATATTTACTATTGTTTTCTTTGTTTCTATTTATTTCTGCTCTGATCTTTATGATTTCTTTCCTTCTACTAACTTTGGGTTTTATTACTTCTTCTTTCTCTAGTTCCTTTAGGTTTAAGGTTAGATTGTTTATTTGACATTTTTCTTGTTTCTTGAGGTAGGCTTGTATTGCTATAAACTTCCCTCTTAAAACTGCTTTTCCTGCATCCCACAGGTTTTGGATCGTCATGTTTTCATTGTCATTTGTCTGTAGGTATTTTTTGATTTCCTCTTTGATTTCTTCAGTGATCTCTTGGTTATTTAGTAACATATTGTTTAGCCTCCATGCATTTTTGTTTTTTACATTTTTTTCCCTGTAATTAATTTCTAATCTCATAGCACTGAGGTCAGAAAAGATGTTTGATTTGATTTCAATTTCCTTAAATTTACCAAGGCTTGATTTGTGACCCAAGATGTGATCTATCCTGGAGAATGTTAATTAAGTCCTGAAACCAGGTGTGTGATCTCAGTTGGAAGACTGTGGGCTTTGGCTGTGTTTGAGTCCCAGCCACATGGGTTCAAGTTCCAATCAGGGTTTTGGCTGGGATCAAGTCCCAGTCTGGGTTTAGGCCAGGTTTGAGTTCTGCCACGTGGGTTCAAGTCCCAAATTGAGGTGCACAGTTTCAGTCATGTCTGCCAGCACCCACTATGTTTTAAACGTGGCAAGATAACATGCAAGTTTTATTACCCAAATTTATTAATTTATAAAATGATATTTTAGAATTAGAAGGGAATCTAATGAAATCCATCCATCCATCGTACTATTAGACCAATGTGACCAAAGGAAGAAAGGGGGATTTGCTTTATGTATGGGAAAGAAAGGGAAGAAATAGGATTAGGATCAGGATCTCCAAGTTTCCTGGTCAAGTTCTCTTTCATGTGTCATTGTATACAAATGCAGATTATTTTATAGTCAAATTAGTTGAATTACTGGTAGTTATGTTTCCTTGCTTTATGTTGACAAATTATTCTTCAAGGGAATTTCAGTCCTGACTATGATTTATTCAATCAGATAGAATATCTCCCTTTCAATAGTAATTACCCTTGGGGAGAAAAAAAGTTTCATTACTAAAATTGTTCAGGTGTTTTTTATACTTTATACAGATAGAAATCACAGATATTTGAAATTGTACAAATTGTACAAATTGAATTTGAACAGGAAGTATGTCTATCTGTAGCCTTAGCCAGGGAAACAGTTCCTTGATTATTGGAAACAAGATAAAAGGCAGGCTCATTTTGGAAATGGAAATGCTATTTGGGGATGGAAACTGTCAGTGTAATCAAACATGACCACTGTAATTTTGCCACAATTATTAACAAACCCCTTCACTTTGTACTTTTTAGTGGAGAAGACAAGAAATGGATACTGTGGGAAGAAAAGCATAAAGGATGCTACAGATTTTTCACTGAAGTGAAAGAAGAAAAAAAAGATTCAGAAAAAAGGGTACAAATGAACTTATTTACAACACAGAAGTAGAGTCAAGGATGTAGAAAACAAACTTACGGTTAACAGGGGATAAGGTGGGGGGGAGGGATAAATTGGGAGATCGGGATTGACATGTACACACTACTATATATAAAATAGATAACTAATAAGAACCTGCTGTATAGCACAGGGAACTCTACGCAATACCCTGTAATGGTCTATATGGGAAAAGAATCTAAAAAAAAAAGAGTGGATATATATATATATATATATATATATATATATATATATATATATATATATATATAACTGATTTACTTTGCTGTACAGCAGAAAGTAACAGAACATTATAAAGCAACTATATACTCCAATAAAATTTTTTTTAAAAGATTCAAGTTAAATTAATGCAATGATGGTGTTTATTTTGCCCTTTTCATCTTAACAATGTAGATAAACACATTGATACAACCCACTATTATTAAATGTCTGTTATGTGCCAGTCATTGTTTCTGTGTGGTAAAGGTGAAAAAAACAGAGTTTCTACCTTTCAGGACTCACAGACTAGTAGAAATAAGAACACATATGCAAATAACCAAAGCTACGAACTAGAATTTAAGTAAGTGCATAAAATTATGAGTAATGAGCGCTTATGTCTTTGGAGGGAGATGAAAAAATGCTACTTGAGAGAAGATCATTTGATCTAAATATTGAATGTAAGTACAAGTATTCTTTTTTGTAAGGGAAGAGGAGCATTTTTACACAGAAAGAACAGTATGGATATAAGTGTAGGCAAAAATAAAGCTATTTGGCTATAAAAGAACTCAATTTAGAAGGTCTTTTTACTTCAGATGGCAACTGTAATGAATTAAGATAAAGTTGTGTTCAATTTTCTATTCCATAATGAATTTTGTCAATCAAAAATATATTTTCTGGTTAGAAATTCAAAGATCTTAACTGTAAACGAAAAACAAACACTTCTGTAGTGACAGATTCAATTCAGAACTTTCAAAATCATCCGGTTACACAGGCACCCATATAACTAATAGCAATGCATAAAAACAACCCCAATTCCTTATAAAATTACTACTTGAAAAATCATGGAAAGTCAATTAATTCCAAAATGGGTGCTTATTTTGCATAAATAACATGGAAGTAATTTTCTGAGTGTGGCAATGTATTTAGCAGAATTTGGTTCATAAGTCCCACTCTTAGAGACTTGAGTTATTGTTTAATTTCCATTCAAACGTGTGAGTTAATTAAACAGTACTTTGTCAATATTCATTTCAGTCTAGTTTATGATCGGCTGCATAGTTTTCTATTGTTAATCAGTCTAGAGACAGAAATCAAGGTTTCTAAGAAATGTACATACTAAAACATTGTGTTCCTTTCAAATTTCCCACCAGAAAAATAAATATTTAGAAAGCACTATATTAATTCACTTGCAAAATGTCATATTACTGCACTAAAGAATATTCAAAATTTAATAAAACATTTAACTTGAGAGAATAAACATTAATTTCCTTAATCTGTTGAATTTTGTGGTATGTGAATATATTCTAAAGTAAAGAACACTCAGAAATTTTGTTTCCTCATGCATAAAATAGATAGAATAAATTCCCTGTATACTTGAGCAATATGCAGACATACACACATCTATTAAGGTAAAATAAGTTCTGCACAATTTTTACAATGTATTTTATTCTCTATATATGTCTTTGTGTTTAAATATGCTCTAGGGAATTTGAGTTCCCATAAATCATTACAATTTTAGAACAATGTTAGATTTTGTTCCCCTGTTTGGAAAGATACATGGAAATTTTCACTTCTCAGATTTTGCCTTAATGTCTAAATTTGCTAGGGCTTTATTCAAAAACTCAAATAAACATGCTTTTACTAATGTGTTACTAGGAATCCTTTATTCAGAATTTAAAGTCTAAGTTAAAATATATATTAATAATATCAGATGTCTCAGCCTGAGTCCCATCACCACTACTATGGTCTCACAAATAGAGATTTTAAAAGAACAAAGGAAAATATATGTTACCCCATTTATTAGTAAATAGAACAATAGTAAGAGTTGGTGAAGATGCCAGGTAACCAGATCCCCTCAATCACCGTTTAACCCACACATCATCATGATGTTGTCTGATCTTCAGAGGCTTCAACAGTGTTTATAAACTTTCAAAATTTCAGAAAGAAACCTCCACCAATCTCCAACTGCTTGATGATCTTTATTATTACTTGATCAATTCCTGAGAAATACAAGTTAAGGTAAAACTTCTTATCTGTTGCCGGGTGGTAATAACTCCTGACAACAACCAAGTCTGTGTTTTGAGAGTCAACCATAGATGCTTAACAGATGCTTGTCTTTAGGTGTCAAATGTTCCTCCACAGAGTGCTCTGCATCCAGTGTGTGCACACAGAATACTATGTTCTTCTCTTAAGTCAAGGAAGCAGTGAAGATGCCTGTGGTACACTAAGTGTAATGCTAGGTACATAGCTACATAATTAATTAAGTTAATTAACTAGTGTATTCTGTGTGTGTAGGTAGTGTTAATTGTTGCAAAATAAAAACTCTTGAAAATGTGTGAGGAATCCTCACCACCATTGCTGCTTTGAACCCGTTATAATGCTAATTTTTCTCAAAAAGTGGAGTGGATACACTCCTTTTTTCCCACTCCTTCTTTCCCACTCCTTCACCCAAGGAATGGTTATATTACCAGTCTATTGGAGACTGAAAATACTTCCTGGGGCATATATATCGCAAGTTCAACTACAACCAGAGATGTCAATCTAAGGATTCCTGGGGTAGAAATAAGGAGAGAGAATCAATGCCCGAAATGAAAGGGTAGGTTTATGAGATCTTAATAGGATTTATTTTAACAGTTATTATGGGAGAAGAGAAAATAATCTAGATACCTCTAGAAGTTAAGTTTATTTTTCATGAAATAATAGAAATGGATTTTTTAAATAGTTTTAAATATTTAAAAAAATATTCATTATACACATAAAGCAGATGTTTACACAATTAGTTAATGGCAAAACTGAAGACAAAAAAAGAGATTTTAATTTATACACGTGAATTATACATTAGATAGTAATCAGATCAAAGGTAAATAGTATTAATAATATGGTCTCTGAACTATGCCGGCTTCCACGATAAATCTTCTAAATTTCTAACGGGATTTGATTACATTTTACACATGATTTATCACAGAGAATAAAAGCAAAACTGTGACAATTAGGTCTTTTAACCACTAGCTCTATATTCCCAGTACCCAGTGTATCACTAGAGTAGATATCTAATCACCCTTTTTCCAAATCAAAATTTTAATTTTAAACACATGAACTAGAAGAAGGAAAAAAATCCAAGATTTCAAAGAACAAGTTTTAAACAGCTGACTGTCTAAGAGCAAGATAATTAACCCATTTTTTTGATCAGTGGAGGAAGGTAAGGCTCTGTGTTGACAAAAGACACTACAGATTTCTGTAGGTGCAGAAACCCTATAAAATTGGTATCATTCTTTTTCAGCTTTTAAAAGTCTTTTCGAGGTAAGAAATAAATTGAGTTCAGATCATATCTGTCAGAACACTGTTTCAAAAATTGACTGAATGTTGCATTCTCAGCTCTGCCACTAACTCTAAGGCTTGTTATAGCAACTGTGTTTGCCCAGTTCTGTCATTTAAATGTTGGCATTAGATTGTGATAGATGAAAAGAATTTTCAAACTGTGTTCAGTTCCCTGTTAGTTTTCCCTCATTCAGAATAGTTTTCTATTAATTCCAGATCAGCATATCTAGAGACTTTTGTCCAGATATTTATTTTGTTGTAATTGCAATTTGCCTCTGCTCCTATGCTCTTTTAGTGTTGGCATCTCACGGTTTAAATAAAAGCCAAGGCTAATACTTGTAAATACAATGAAAGCATGCATACAACATTCTGTAGGATTGACTGAAGCAGAAATTTATTCTTGTGTGTGTTCTGAGTCACAATACAATATATAACTATAGTGTAATAAAACTATAGTTTTTAACCTGGGTAGGCTGCCATGTGACCAACTTTCTGTTCCATTTCTAAACCAGAACTTGATTATCAAGAATCAAGAGTTTACATTGAACACAATGATAAGAAGATAACAGAAAAGAAATAGACCTTAGTTTCATATTTTATGTTTTCTTATAATGATCAATGATGTTTGATGTAATCTTTCATGTTTTACTACATATAATGATAGTCATAATCAACTATTTGTACTGAGTCAATTACAGTACCCATTTTGAGTCCTAACTGCTTTATTATATACAATTTTCAATAATACCATATATGTATTTTTGAATAAAATAGCATGATGCAAATATGCACATGAAAACAGAAGAAACAGATTTGAAGAAACAGGTTTGAGGCAGGCCAACTAAAGTCCTAAGAAACTTTGCAACAAGAATATTAATGCTTTAATTATCCTGATAAAAATAATAAAAGCACTAATGCGGCTAAAATAACATGCTGAATTCCTAATATATAACAAAATATTAGACTTGATGAATGGCTTTACCATTTAAAAAAGTGTAAGTACAGCAAAAGGAACCTTCAACAAAATGAAAAGACAGCCTATGAAATGGGAGAAAATATTTGCAAATGATGCAGTGAACAAGGGATTAATATCCAAAATATAAAAACAACTCATACAACTCAATATCAAAAAAACCAGTTGAATCAAAAAATCAGCAGAAGACATGAATAGACATTTTTCTAAAGAAGCCATACAGATGGCTAAGAGGCACGTGAAAAGATGCTCAACATCACTAATTATTAGAGAAATGCAAATCAAAACCACAATGAAGTATTACCTCACACCTGTCAGAATGGCTATCATCCAAAAGTCTACAAATAACAAACGTTGGCGAGGATGTGAAGAAAAGACACCCCTTATACACTGTTGGTGGGAATGTAAATTGGTGCAGTCACTATTGAAAACAGTATGGAGTTTCCTTAAAAAAATAAAAATAGAACTGCTATATGATCCAGCAGTTCCACTCCTGGGTATATATCCAGAAAAAATAAAAACACTAATTCAAAAAGATACGTGCACCCCAATGTTCATAGCAGTACTATTTTTAATAGCCAACACATGGAAGGAACCCAAGTGCCAATCAACAGACAAATGGATTAAGAAGATATGGTATATATGTATGTATACACACACACACACACACACACATGCACGCGCACACACTGGAATATTACTCAGCCATTAAAAAAATGAAATATTGCCACTTGTAGCAACATGGATGGACCTAGAGAATATTATGCTTAGTGAAATAAGACAGAGAAAGACAATTACTATATCACTCATATGTGTAATCTGAAAAAATACTACAAATGAATGTATATACAAAATAGAAACAGACACACAGACATAGAAAACAAACTTATAGTTACCAAAGGGGAAATAGAGGGGTAGTGGGACAAATTAGGGGTACAGGATTAACAGATACAGACTACTACACATAAAACAGATAAGCAACAAAGATTTACTATATAGCACAGGGAATTATACCCAATATCTTGTAATAACTTATACTGGAATATAATCTGCAAAAAAAGAATTAATCACTATGCTGTACACCTGAAAGTAATACAACATTGTAAATCAACTACAATTTTAAAAAAAAGGGTGGATGTAGCTTGTTTACACAGTGTATAAGGAAAAGATAGGGTTACCAATTTATGAAAACAAAGATAAAATGTGCAAATTATCAGGGAGAACAGTGCAATCAGCACTACGTGGACAGGACTTGTGGCGAAACTAAGACAAAAAGAAGACCATGGGATGGAACTGGCATTGAGTTTTAACAGGGCTTGCTGAGGCTGGCTGGTGTGTTTGGTATCTTTAGTTGCTTTACTTGGGAGCAGAAAACATAAGGGTGCTGGGAAAACACCATAGGGACTCACATGGCTTCCATCTTTTAACAATGTCATTCCTTTTTTTCCCAGTCATCCATGAGCTAATTTGAATTACAGAAATATTCACTGAAAAGAAAAGGGACTACATTAATACAATTCTTTGTATCCGGATAAAAATGTTGTTATTCTATAAAACATGTGCTTTGGTGTTTTCACTTTTATGATATATATTAATATAAATATGATAATTTTGGAGTAATTTTCTAAAATCTTCAGAAAGTTATGCATAATGATTGTCTTTTTCCATGTTAGAAATATCTCCATTTTTTCATGTTTCCATATATATATATATACACCCAAACCCACACACATAAGATTTAAGGGATTTAGGTCAGTAGATATTATGAAAATAAAACAAAACAAAAATGTAAACTAGTACATTTTAAGGAACTTTTTATTCTGATCCTACCTTTTCACAAAACTTCAGAAAAGATGCTTTCAGTTTCTTTGCATTTTTTTTTTATAAGTTTGTGTTTTTCTCAGATTTATATCTGATAATGTGCCCTTCGACTCCAGTCCAAATTCCACTAAGATCCAGCTTAGGTCCTGGCTTACATGTTATTGTTTTGCCCTTCATGATTTTTTCTTTCTTTGTGAATGTCCTCCAAGCTTTTGTTTACATACAGTCTTATATTACTCTCATTTCTAATTTTGGGTATATTCAGGATTTTGAATAACCATTTATTAAGAAAGGTGGCCTCAATATTCTTAATATAACTCATGGTCTAAAAAGGCCATTCAGAATATTCACTTCCCTCAAGCTCCACCAGATTTTTTTTAATGTTCTTTGAACAGTTTACCGTTTTCCAGGGAGCAAAGAAATAGTTTTGGTTACCTTTTAAAGAGGTATCACCTAAGATTACAGTGTTCCCCCTCATCAATTTGCTTTTCCACACTGATCTCTGACTTGAAATTTTCAGGCTGTCTAGAAGGTCAAGTAACAAAATAGCACTATTCATTATAGGGAATATCACTCCTGCCCTTTCGTTTGGAGGACCCTGCTGTTCCATAGGTATGACAGCAAAAAGAGGGGCATGAAGGCTCCATCTGCCTCTGACTTTTGTAAGCTTCAATTCAGTAGAAGCAAGGATTAATGGAGAGAAATGTCTCATCTTTTGAAAACATCTTGTTAAAATTTCACAACTCAAAAAAAGGTGTCCAAATATTCCATTTAAAGAACCTAAAATTTAAAATAAAAAAATATATAGATTATACATTCATTACAGGCCTGAATCGTTAGAAATTTAACGACTCTTGGGCCTCCCTGGTGGCGCAGTGGTTGAGAGTCCGCCTGCCGATGCAGGGGATACGGGTTCGTGCCCCGGTCTGGGAGGATCCCATATGCCGCGGAGCGGCTGGGCCCGTGAGCCATGGCCGCTGAGCCTGCGCATCCGGAGCCTGTGCTCCGCAACGGGAGAGGCCACAACAGTGAGAGGCCCGCGTACGGAAAAAAAAAAAAAAAAAAAAGAAATTTAACGACTCTTTTCTCTCATGGAATCATTGGGCTTAACATGCCCTTTTATATCCTGTTTCCAAGATAACTCAAGCATCTGCTTTATGACAGGACTTCAATCTGCATGGAGTCAAGTGTGACTATTCTGTTTCTTTTTATAGAAAGGATTAATTGTGTTTTACATCTTCTGAGTGACAATTATCCTGAAAGATACCCTTCACAATTCCTATCCTCTCCAGGCTCAGCAGGGTGACAACTAATGTTCTTACAATATCAAAATCTGACCTATAGGACCCTGACCTGAACTGGTATATGAGCAAAAAAAAAAAAAAAAAAATCATTGTATGGGAATCATTATACACTTTGACTCTCTTTGTTTCATCACAAGAGCCTACTCTTGCTAACACACTCATAATGTTAGCCCAATGTTTTAACTGAGAAAATACAAGCATTTCTCATTCAAACATGAAAGTTAACTACTTAGTTGTTTATGATTTTGGAATTAAATTCTAACCACTAGAAGTTCATATGTTCAAGACTAATTTTGGTAATTCCATAAGATAAAAT
Organism: Mesoplodon mirus; assembly: GCF_964341445.2. Taxonomy (NCBI): domain Eukaryota; kingdom Metazoa; phylum Chordata; class Mammalia; order Artiodactyla; family Ziphiidae; genus Mesoplodon; species Mesoplodon mirus. Next base: position 187,222,744 of record NC_138978.1, read on the forward strand.
TGTATTCACAGTCACTCCATTAATATGCCAATGACATTAAATTGCCTGAACAATTTGCTGCAATATGTTTCATAAAAAGAATGGAATCTATTTGTTTAATCTTCAAGTTTGATTTCTTTTCATTTACTTCATACCTGCTCATTTTTTTCCAAAAGTTTTTGCCCTATTATTTTATTCTTTGACTGTGATTTTTTTCTCTTTTGGTTCAGAAACAATATTTAGTCAGGTTACCCTTTCCAAATAGATTTTTCAACATTCCTGCAATTCACTCTGGTCACCGTTCTTTTTAGTCTACTGATATCTTAGAAATATGTAACCATATCTTGAGCATATGTGGCTCAGAAGTTGCACTACAATGGTTCTTTATATCCTTCCTAAAAGAAAACTGGAGACATTCTTCAAAGTTAGAAATCTTAAAGTCTTGTACCCTGCTTTGTCCGATTCCTTTTGTGAAATTCCAGGACACTGAAACTAGTATCAAAACCATTTTCAAACATTATGTATTTTGAAAAAGAAATTTTTTTCTCAGATGTCACTATATATCTATCTGAAAAACCATAAAGTGATACCCAAGATAATAGAACTATTAAAGGAATCTGGGGCTTAACTTTCTTTTTTTTTAAGCATAATGTAAAAACAATAACATAGCTGGGATTCACTGATGAATTCATAATACATTTATCAATTCATTTTTTTCTCAAGAATCATTATTTTGTCAAGAGGCAAAACTAACAACAACAACAACAACAAAAAAGAGAATTCCAAAATCTGTAAATTTAAAGAATGTCTGAAATGTTTATTTCTTAATAAAAAGAATCATTTGGGCTACAGTAAGAAGGAAAATCCTGTAGCGAGTAACATAAATTTAACAAATTCATCTATATCTTTATATTGGACTCCCATACTATTTTTGCAGGGAAAACACCTAGATTTGACATTGATCCACAACACAGTTGGATTAAATGGGGGAAGGAAAGGGATTAGTGGAAAATGTATGAACCCAGTGGAATCTAGGTGGGAGGAAATAAATAAGAGGCTACTGTTACTTGGAGAAACTATGAGTTGTGTGTATATGTGGTGCAGGTGTGTGGACAGGGAATGTTCCCTGCCCTTCCAGTAAACGAAGAATGCTGCCGACCTTCCAGTTCTAAAAGGATCAAACCATCAGCTCCTGCAGCTGCCCGGGACAGTGTGCCCTGATGGGAATTCAGAATGGAGAAAAACAGGAAGCATTCTGTGCTTTGGATACTGGCCCTAGATAGTTAAGATGCAAATCTAAGGAATAATCTGAGTGAACCGAGATCTTTGCATCTTCCCATACACAGAAAAGCACTGAAATCACTAACTTGAGGTGTCTGTTCTTTGTCATTAGCAGTAATCTTGTGATGTTTGATTACAGCAAGGAATCAAAAATCACAGCAGGAACTCCTATATATCCTGGCTCCTCCCTTAACTCTTCAGAGAAGCTCCTCAGGGATATCTGAGAGGCTGTCGCCTGTGCTAGAATCCTCAGTAAGACCCCAGAGTACAGCTTAATTTGCAACTTTTAGGTTGTGAGTTTTTCTTCAGTCGACATGTGTGTTCAGCTATAAATTAAAGAAATAACAAAGTTTGATTCTATTTTTCTGAACTATTTTTTGCCAGTCTTTCAATTATAAGAGTTGGAAGAATTAGACTCTGTCCTGAAGAAAGTTATGTAACAACTAGATAAACACACAGAAAGAAAAATGTAAACTAGAGAAATTAGAGGCAGTATGCTAAGTATAGAAATCTATAGTGGAAAAAGTGGAAACAGAGTATACAGAGAATAAGAAAATGATTAACAAAGATATATTACCTAAAGTGACTTAGACTAGGAGAAATTAAGAGAAGATACAACAGAGCTTCATAGTGATGAAATACGCATATAAAATATAGGCCAATTCTAGATTTACAAATGTCTAATTTTGATATCAGTTCATGTGCCTGATAAAATTCAGACAAAGACTACAGTGACCAATAAAACTTACTTTCTTGCTCCTAAAAGCTGGAGAAACATCCATTTTATTTATTTATTTATCTATCTATCTATTTATTTATTTATTGTTGTTGTTGATATTCCTAATTACATTATGTATTGTATTTCTGCTAATTTTTTCTCTTTCCTTTTTTTTTCATGGAAAGGCATTTTACTTTAAATATAGCAGTGTTGTGTACACATTCATTTAAAAATTGTATTTGTTTTCTTCTTCTCTTGGAAATCACCCAAAAGAAAACAGAAAAATGAGAAACAAAAATAAAATATCAACTTTGAAGAAATCAACAGATATCTAAAACTCTGAATCCCAAAATAGGAGGAGAGGTTGTTTCCAAAACTTTTTGAAGGTCAAATAAGTGCAGGAAAATGTAGATTATCACATCCATGGACACAGATCTTGAAAAAGCTTACAAAAGCACACTTGTCAAGTAAGTAGTACACCCTGAAGTGGAAAGCAACCATGTTTCTCTTCAGCTGTGGAAATAAAGTGCAAATACCCAGCCATGAGACTTTGCTGGGTTGGTAGCTTGATACGCAGGAGTGAAAAAGCCACACGGGCTGTTTATGTGTCTGGACAGCAGAGCGGGGAGAGCTAGTCTGGTTTGAGAGCCCTGTGATGCTACTCTTGACTGGCTGGGGAGACCTCATTCACACCCAAATAATCCTAAAAGGGAAATTCTAGTAACCTGGGAACATGAACCTGAATTCCACCCCCACCCCCCATGAAGAATAATCTGGTTCAAAGAAGAGAAATAATTCAATAGAAACAATAATAGACCGATAAAAAGTAAATATAATGAATAGGACAAAGAATGAAGAAAGGAATGAAAACTAACCAAAGGAAAAATACCACAAAAGTATTGCTGTAGATCAGATACAAATCATCACAAAAATATCACAATTGATTATAAAACTACTGAAGCAATCATGTTAATAATACAAGAGCATTAAACATTTCTTCATGGTGATGAAACGGTGAGAAGGAAATGAAACAAGAGTTGTTAAAACTCAGAAAAGAAATTAAATTTTAAAAGTCTCATAAAAATAAACACTAACTTGGAAGCAGCAAAAATGTAAGATATTGCTAAAATCACAATAAGAAAAAACAGAGGACAAGACTTTAAAAACTGAGAAAAATAAAGTATGAATAAACAAAACACAGAGCAAAATACAGAGAAACTTCAAATACGCAGTAGTTTTTCAAACAAGATCTAATACACTCAACTAGCATCTCCCAATGGGTCCAAATAAAACAGTGAAATGAAAAAAAAAATTAGATATTCAGTTAAAAAAAACCCAACTTTTCAGATGTCAAAGAAGACTTGAATTTACTTCTTTAAAGAGAACACTATATCCTAGGAGAAGCTGACCTAAAAGTATCCACTGTAAAATAAACCCTTTAAGTTAACTGAATTTCAAATTTTATATAGATATGAATGCTTTGGGCAGCCAGGAAAATAGATTTAATTCATCTATAAGGTGAAAAAATAGGCTGACCTTCAACTTCTCCACAGCAATACTCAATGTTATAATGATCATGAAAAACCACCTATACAATCTTCAAGGAAAGAAAGTGTGACCTAATAAATTTAGAGCTAGCCAAACCACTATTCAAACATGAATGAAACAGGGACAAGGGAGCTATTATTTTTTTAACTTACGAGAAACCAGAGTTCCTAGTAAGTTCATTTGAACTGTAAGTTCATTTTGAAGAAATTCTCAGGGAACACATATCATCCACCAAGAGAAAAATGGCAAATGAACAGCCAAGGGACATTAAATCTGTTTCACTAGAAGTAAAGGAGGTGTTATGCTTACATAATGTGAACATAATGTGACTTTTATAAGAACAAACAAGGAAGAAGTATAAAGTGATGTGTGAGATATTTTAAGTGTGCTGATTTCCAAATTTTTACTAGCTGGAGTAAAACATATGTCATTTAAGTACATAAATTACATAATAATAATGATAATAATAACAATAATAAACTAATAAAGCTGGAAAGTAGAAAGTAATGGTGGAAATGACAAATCTAACAGAAAAATGGAAAGAGTCTTCTTTTCATGATGAAACTGTGTGCAAGCCCCTGTGTGTCTTTTGAAGTAAAATGCTGACTCAGGAGTTAATGATGGGAAATGTGAAGATGTAGAAACAAAGAACAGCTGTTGGGCTGGGAAACTGGTAACAATCTAGACTCTAAATCCACCACACAGCAGCATCCCAGTTCCCCGAACGATACAGATAAAGGCCCGACACACATTCCTAAGTTGTTTTTATAGGAAGCAGACCCCCTCCAGATGAAAACTGCTGACCACAAGCACAGACCCTAGACTGGTTGAATCCAGAAGGCTGATGATGCTTGAAGCTTCACCTTGATGCCAACCAATCCAAGAATTGTCCACGAGCTGACCACGCCCTGCTCTTTGAACACTAGAAAACTCCTCACTACCCCCTTCAGGGTGGGTCACACAGCCTTGAGGGCATTAGCCTGCTGTGGCCCCCTTTGCCTGGCAAAGCAATAAAAGTTACTCTTTTCTACTTCACCCAAAATTCTGTCTCTGCATTTCTATTCAGCACTGGTGAACAGAGGCCAAGTTTTGGCAACAATCAATAACTTACTGTACCTTTCAAATTTTGAGCTTTATACAAACAATACCCATCAAAAGAAAAGAATAAAAATAAATGAACAAATCATAAACAACTAATTAAATAAATAAAAATAAAATTCCTGATTTGAGCTGGAAGGCAGTGTATGACAAAAGTTCCTAGATAGTCAAATAGATCTTAGGATTTCCTAATATGAAGTATCTCAACACGTATGTAACATTCACATGCTACTAGCAATCTTTACACAAATATCAAGTTGTGGTTCACAGGACTAACGAAGTCGCTCTATCATCGTAAATTGAAATGTGTTACAAACACAATGCACAGTCAAAAGCAATGAGGTATTGCTACAAGTACACCTGCATATTCACTTATTTTGATTACCTATATTTATATTCAGATACCATTTTATTTTACTGTATGATGAAAATATTAGAATTCATTAAAATGTTACCTTTGTAACAATTGCTCATGATACTTGTTTTAAAATTTTCTTTAGGAGCTTTGCATACATATATAAGAATTAGTTTCAACTAATTATATTTTTCTCCTTGATTTACATAAAGAAAATAACACTTTCCTCTAAAAACATGTTATCATCACTTTCAGTATATTTATGACAAAATGCACTTGGATTTCCTTTCTTAGTCTCAAAATTTTGCGAGTAAATTGGCATGTCAAATAAAGCTATGTTTTATGTGTTGACAACATGGGAGCTATTTCCTGGAAACTAACTCAATTCTATTTTTCTTGTGCGCCAGTAATATAAATAGAAATTCTCTTTCTGAAAATTAACTTCATATCTAAATATACCAAAACTGATCTTAAAATAAAGTAAAAGGCAAAATAAAAATGATTTTCAAATATTTCAAAGCTTTAAAATAAAATCTGGAGCCTAAACTCACCTGGAATAAATGCATATATATGAATAACTACGTGTAGGTCTGCTCATTTTTGAGGCTCCTTAGAGCTGCTTTCACACCTATGACTACCTCTGCCGCCTTGTTAACAAGGTGTTTTACAGCTTATCAGATACTTAACTGATGTCCTTAGGATGATTCTCTCTCAGTGCCAAAGTACCTGATTCTCAGTTTTTATAATACTTAAGTTTCTTCCCTCTGTGAACATTTCAAATAAACGCAATTACCAAACCGCAATTTAATCAGATGCTAAACTTCAGTTTCTTCAAAACTGATATATTTCCACACATAACCTAGTAACACACTAAGAAAATCAAGTAGAATTGAATAGCATCTATATTTTGAAGAAAACAATATAGAAAAAAGAGAAAATGCAGTAGTTTTTAACCCTAGTCCATTTACACTTAAAAACTGCAGTGAACTCTCAAAGGAGCAATTGTAGAAATAAACTTTTTGAAGACAGAAATGAACAAAATGTCTCCTATATTTTTCTTCATTAGAGAGTTTAATTTATTCAAGATTAAAGCCATAGTAAAATTAGCCATAACTATTTGGCAAGTTAAAATTTCCATCCCTCCAACTTTGATCGAGTGGTCAATAATAAATGTCAATACTGATACTAAAAATTACAAAATTTATTCATTTAATTAAAACGGCTAAAACTATTTGATAGTCTTTGGATAGTACTTACAAAACAGAGAGACAGAATGTTATAAGCATTTGCAAAGTTTTTACTCAGCAGGTACTTTTAAGAAAAAGAAAACTGTAACCAAATTCAGTTATTTGGAAAAGTTTAACTATAGCAACAACACATGAAGTCTACCATCATCCTAGTTTCTTCTTTTACAAATTGTTAGAGTATCATCAGGTTGTATTTTGGAGAGTATTTGCACTACATAACAGAAGTAAGAAAAGCAAATTGCATACCGTTCCTAGAGAATCCTCTTGCTTCACTTTCTCACTCTATTGTCAACTCTCACTACAAATTTGGACTGAAAACCTCAGTAAAAATAAGGAGCTAAAATAAGCAGCACTGAACATTACACTTTGAATTTTGTGATTAATAAAACAAAGAATCTCATTTCTTAAGATATATAAATGAAATAATGACTTTTGCAAAAACATATGAGAAATGGATTGCATCATTCAGTAAATATGTATTTCCCTTCACTGTATCAGGTACTACTTTTGTGCTCTAGAGTGCAGGCTCAGTAGTTGTGGCACACAGGCTTAGTTGCTCCGCAGCATGTGGGATCTTCTGGGACCAGAGCTCGAACCCGTGTCCCCTGCATTGGCAGGTGGATTCCCAACCACTGTGCCTCCAGGGAAGCCCCCTCAAAAACCATTTCAATTTAAAAACTCTAACAGAATGATATAGATAATAATGCTTATGTTGAGACCTGAGAGAAACTACTGTGAGACAGAGTAATTAGAGAAGGGATAAAGAAGACACTAGGTCTTAGGTATTAAGTCGTTAGTTTGTTGGGCAGAAGCAAGAATGCACAACACTCACTTGACCACCACAGTCGGTATGCCCCGTCATAAAGATAAATCTCCTCCCTTAGTTCTTGGAAGAGGCCATGAACTCCTCTTGGAAGTGTGATTTTTCTTTGCCTCCTCATCTTTTTACCCCCAGAATTTAGCACTGTTACTTGCATGCAGTTCTTGATCAGGAAGTGTTCAGTGATTATATGTGTGATTTAATCAATTAAAATGTTAGAAGGTTTTGATTGAAAAAGTAAGGGTTTTTATTTAAGATTTTGGAAAGAGGGAAACTTTCTCTCCATATACATGTATAGAAAGAATAATTTCAGCATTCTTAGATTTGCTTTCCCTGGGTTTGTGATATAAGTTTACAGCTTTACCAGGAACACCACTGTCTAGGATTGTGGAGGTGTTTTTCAATGTTCCTTCTCTCTTACCAAATATATCAAATCGGTCTATAATCTCTTCTTGATATCACTTCCAAATTGCTTCTTTATCTCCATTCCTCCTGTCTCTACTCTAATTCCAGGTTTCATTATCTCTCACCTAAACTACAGCAATCATCTCCAGACTGGCATCCCTGTTGGTAACGTCCTCAGCTTCAAATCCATGTATTGTACTGCCAACAGAATTCATTTTCTAAAACACAGATTCGACCAAGTTATACTACTATTCAGAGTGCTCCAATAGCATTTCTTCTCTCATGAAAAAAATGTCAAAAATCTCAGGAAAATTTTCAAATTTTGAGTTAATTTGGCCTCAATCATTTTTTCTAGTATTAATGCTATTAAATATCTTTACTATATGTTCAAAATTACCATTTTTTTAGCATGCCATGCTGTCTCCAAAAAACACATCTTTATTTTAGGATTATTTTGGTCTTGAGTGCTGTTTCACATTTCATTGTATTCTTCAGAATCAGTCTCAAAATAAACTTTGATGACTTTTCTTTAAAAAATCATTGTTTCCTTCTAAAACCCTGTGTTTATATATTCCTTCTATTTAGCACACAGTTTTTAAAAACTTTTTTAAACTTTTTATTTTATATTGGAGTATATCCAGTTAACGATGTTGTGATAATTTCAGGTGCACAGCAAAGCAACTCAGCCATACCTATACATGTATCCATTCTACCCCAGACTCCCCTCCCATCCAAGCTGACACATAACATTGAGCAGACTTCCCTGTAGCACAGATACAGTTTAACTCTTAATAAGCACTTCCCACAACATTTGCTTTTTTAAATCCTTGACAGTAGATGCAATGTCTTACTCATTTAGCATCTGTAAGAAGGTCTAGCTTTCACTGAATTGAACTAAATACCTTTCATGCATTTTTTCAACAATAATTTATTGTAGTTGCAAGTCATCTGTCTACCCATTAGAGAGGAGACAAGGAATAAAAGATAAAAAGTCCCTGTCTTCATTTAACATTCATTCTACTGGAAAATGGACATGTAGTAGTAGGTCAGATACTAAAAAGTATCTGCTATAAAGAAATAAATAGAAAGAGAATATTAAATTGAACTGAATTCATGAATGATATCAAGAGTTAAAACATCTTTCTAGGGCTTCCCTGGTGGTGCAGTGGTTGAGAATCTGCCTACCAATGCAGGGGACACGTTTGAGCCCTGGTCTGGGAAGATCCCACATGCCGCGGAGCAACTAGCCCCGTGAGCCACAATTACTGAGCCTGCGCGTCTGGAGCCTGTGCTCCGCAACAAGAGAGGCCGTGATAGTGAGAGGCCCGCGCACCACGATGAGGAGTGGCCCCCACTTGCCGCAACTAGAGAAAACCCTCACACAGAAACGAAGACCCAACACAGCCATAAATAAATAAATAAAAGTTTAAAAAAAAATCTTTCTATAAAAGTCAAATTGACATGTTAATTCTTCTTGGATTACATTCTAAATGTGTATCTAGTATTGTGAGTGATAAAAGTATCACACATTTTGTGATACTGCTGGGGATTCAGAAAGATATTTTCAACGGATGAGAGAAATCAGCAATCTTACTGATAAAACAGCATAATGTCACAGACGTTAATCACCAGATCGTGATACTCTTTTTCTACTTATGGCAACGCCTCTTGCACTTAAAATACAATGTGGAAATCATGACCATGTTATCTTCAGAACTTTTACCTCATGTTGCTATAATTACACTATGTTACACTAAAAGAGTTTTGAAAACATAGGGTAGAATGAACTACAAATTCAGGGCTATGGAAAAAGGCTTCTCAAGATATCAATAGTTACAAAAAAATGTATACTTAGTTATTTAAAACTTTACAACCGAGCAAGATGGCAGAATAAGTGGTTCCTGACATTCCCTTTGTCCACAGATGGACCGAATATAGAGCTACACATGGATCAATTCCTTTTGAGAGAAATTCAGGTAACATCTTATGGAAAAACCCAAACGAACTTTTTGGGCAACCCACTAGAATGACTCCTACATATCAGGAGAATGAGAAAATACTCACCTCGAAACAGGTAGGAAAGGCTGAGACACACTTCTACGATAAATACCCCCTGACCCAGGACAGCGCTTTAAAATCAGGAGGGAATCTCCTACCCCCAGTTTCTCCCTGAGGGGTAAAGAGTTTGCCCCACAAATCCAGTGCCCCGACTTTTATGGCTGCAACCTGGACTGGCTCCCAAATCTCCCAGCTTGGAGAGCCGCCGACCGGGTTTGGCATTCAGGAGTCCCTCAGGACCACAGTAAGCAATGATGCAGTTTTTAAACGGGCACGTGAACACCTCCTGTGGCTCTCTCCCAGGGCCCGGCACAGAAGAAGCAGGTGAAACTCCCCGTGCCCAGTTTCTCCTTGGAATGGATTTGACTGTGTATTTTCTCAGCTGACATCCCAAGGCTGGGCTTCTACTCAACCCGCCTCTGGGAGCTAACTGAAAGAACCCCCCTAACTTCTCCCCTTGGCTCGCGCCAACGATAAATCCAAGTTTCTACTTCACCATAAATCTAGCGCCCCAACTTTTGAGGCTGCCACCTGAGGGCCCAGATCCTAAATCACCCAGCTCTGAGAGCCAATGGAGTCTTATTCATGAGTCCTGGGAACCACAGTAAACAAAGAAGGAGTTTATAAACAAGCACATGAGTGCTCTCCACAGTTATCCCCTCAATGCTGGGTTCAGCACAGAAGGAACAGACAAAAATGCCCATCTCCCAGTATCTTTTTGGAAGGCTTTTGACTGCATACTTGCCCAGCTGCTGCCTGAGGGTCAGCCTTCTAATCAGACTGCACTGGGGAAGTGAAGGGTCACATAATTCTCAGTCTTCTGGGAGCCTGAATTGGCATGTTGGAACTTCCTGTACCTCCCCCTGGGCTTGCCCCAGCATTTAAACCAAGTCAACAGCAGCTCTCTGAGAGGTGTTTGTCCACATATCTAGTGCCCCAATTTCTACAGCTCCACCTGAAGGACTGGTCCTAAATCACCTAACTCTAGGAGACGACAGATAAAACAGAATGAATAGATAAATTCTTAGAAACATACAACCTATAAAGCCTGAGTTGTGAAGAAATAGAAAATCTTAACTAATTCCAATTACAGTAAGGATGTGGAATCAGTAATCAAAATCTTACAACACAGAAATGTACAGGACTTGATGGCTTCACTGGTAAGTTCTATCAAACATTGAAAGAAGAATTAATACCAGTCCTTCTTAAACCCTTGGAAAGGAGGAAATACTTCCAAACTCATTTTATGAGGCCAGAATTGCCCAGATACCAAAGCCAGACAAGGATACTACAAGAAAAGAAAGTTACAGGCCAACATCCCAAATGAACATAGATGCAAAAATTCTCACCAAAATATTAGCAGACTGAATTCAACTGTACATTAAAGAATCATACACCACAATCAAGTGGGGTTTATATCTGAGATACAGAATGGTTCAACATAGGCAAACCAATAAATGTGATATGCCACATTAACAAAATGAAGGATTAAAATAATATCATCTCAATGGATGAGGAAGAAGCATTTGACAAAACTCAACATCCTTTCATAGTAAAAAATTCAACAAATAGGTGTAGATAGAATGTCTCACAACATAATAAAAACCATATATGACCAGCCCACAGCTAAAGTCACATACAAAGGTGAAGAGCTGAAAGCTCATCCCCTAACATGAGGAAGAAGACAAGGATGCTCACTCTCACCCCATTAATTCAACATAGAATTGGAAGCCCCCATACCCAGAGCAATCAGACAAGAAAACAAAATAGAAGGCATCCAAATCAGAATGTTGTCATATGATTGATATTATATATAGAAAAACCTAGACTCCACCAAAAAACTGATAGAACTAATTAATGAATTTGGTAAAGTGGCAGGGTATAAAATCAATATATAAAAATCAGTTGTGTCTCTATACATTAACAACTCACTATTAAAGAGAAATTAAGAAAATAACATTTATAATAACATAAAAAAATATTTAAGAACAAATTTAACCAAGGAGGGAATCATTTCACAATATATACACATATCGAATCATACTGTATGCTTTAAATATATTGCAATATTATTTGTCAATTATAACTCAAATTTGGGAAAAAACTTTCTATCAAATTATACATCTTTTTATCTTTCTATTTCATGTTTTTGTTTTAAGCAGGATAATTCATTAAATAAGAATTTGGTGAGTACTATTAATAATTCATGGTAATTTTTATGATCTTAACTTTAATTATTCATGTTATAGAATTGTCTATAATTTTAATTCATGTACATCATTATGAAACTTGAATACTCTTTTAAACTGGTTTTTCACATATAATAATACACATACCTTATTATATCATTATAAAGTAAATAAAGTTATAAAGTTAATGTTTATAGAGCACTTTGTGGCATTAATGATCTAGGTTAACAGTTTAGTACCATAGTCACATGATCTTATAAAATCATTAAATTCTACATAAGGACTCAGACAATGAAAAATTTCTTCCTCCCTCTTTCTCTTTTACATTGTTCGAGTAAATATTTTTGTCTGGCAATTTCTGGGGTTTTCTTTTTCCCTTGTTCCAGCACTAAATTCCTTACTGTAGGAAATATGTGCATGTTACTATGACTTATTATTTTGAGGCCTTATTTATTAGTTGCCCCCTATGAAACGCAAGGCTTGTATTACTTACACTCCCACTCCTATTCCCAAATGTTGGTAGTTATAACATTAGTTGCTATAGTGGTTAATTTTCTTAAAAAATTAAAGATAACGAATATTTGTATTCTTAGAATATTTGTGTTGCTAGAATGAATAACATAGTTTTTAATTTTAAACATACCTGTTATCTAATATCATAATATATTATGTAATAAGCCCAATACTTAAGGACTTAAAACAACAACCATCTATTATTTCTGTAAATCCACAGGTCAACTAGGCTATTAGGTGATCTTGTCCCAGTGTGGCTTGATGGTTTTTCTGGGGTCCAGAAGACTCAATATGTGTAAGATTGTCTTGATCGGCAATGACATGGCTTTTTCCACAAGTTTCTCCTAGTTTAGAAAGCCTGTGTGAGTTTATCCTCATGATATAAGCAGAAGTCTAGGAGAGAGCAAGGCCTCTTAAGGCATGACTTGGCTCTATGAATGCTATGGACAGAAGAAAAACAGAAATACACTCAGATCCAAAGGGGGAACATAGAGTCTCCCTCTCCTGATGGCAGAAGATACAAACTCATTTTTCAAAACCATGGATACAGGGCAATGTGGAGAATAAGTGTAGTTTTTCGTATCTGTTTACCACAAAATGTTTGGAAAAGCCCATACTAATGAATATATCTGGTTCTGTCCTCAGAATCAAAATATAAAATAATTTGGCAATATCCTCCTTTCTTTTGTTAAGAAAAAACTAAGATAACTATTTTTACTATATTTTTAACTCACCCGTAATTGAGTCATATCATATAGAATGAAGATTCCATCTCTCCAATTAAATTTCATTGTTATTAACATATTAATATTGACACCGGTAATACATGTGTCTATAACAAAGAAATGTATCCCATATAGCTACCTTTTCCCTAACTATAAAACTTAAAGAATTAGAGGGTATTTAAAACAATGTAAGTGCAACAGGAGAAGGTTCATTGAATCCCAATTCAACACTCTGCTATTCTATCAATCATGATGATGCTATTTAAGGAGATTTGTAAAATATAATGGCTATGATTAGTTATCTATATGTATAATTCATGAGACAAGTTGTAAACATTTCTGGTATATGAAGCAAATCTATTTTTGATTTGCATTTTTTCAATGACTATTCTGAACGAATTTTTAATTTTGCTTGTCTGATGTTTAAGAAGAATCAAATTTAGTATCTGCATATCATTTAGTCATATGTATTACTTATGAATCTAATTTACTCCTTTAAATGTACTGTAGGTTAAGAAGGCCAGTGGTCTACTTATAATCATCAGTTATCTATACAGTATGTGAAATGCATCAAAGGAAAATATTGGAATGTTAAAATAGGCCATTTTCCTGTTGATCCACATTAAGCAATTCTAAATGGCTAACACTAATTTTATAAGATTCAATAGGAGGAACAGTTTACCAAAATCACTCCAACTGGGATCCATCAGACTCTGATCATTTTCCTTAGTACATTCACACAGGATGGAATTTCTTTCACCTTGAAATGTTGTATGCTGAATGGCCATAACGTCACAGATTTTTTAAACTGTAGTTAAAATGAATCTACTTGAATAATTTAATCAGAAAGAATACCTTTGCTATGGCCTGAGAATGTTTTTGCAGTGCAGGGATAAGGAGGTATAAGGTAATCAGGGTCTCATATGGCGATGGCTGTGGGGACAGGTTGGAAGCACAGATATGAGAGGCAAGTCTCAAATAATTAAATCTGTGAGACATGATGAGGGAGCAGGGATAGAAGGAGTTAAAGATGACTGATAATTCTGGTTATGGATAGGCAAAACAGGGAAGTAGTGATGAAGAGCTGACTGGGAGGCCAGAAGACCAGATATCCATCAAAAAGCATGAAAACATCCTCCCTATTCAAATCATGTTTATTTCTATACCACTAATGAAAATATGCCACTCTTCTCTGATTCAGGTTTAATAATCTATTTTTGGCCTTTTCTTCTTAATCCACAGATGTAGAATTGTGACCTGAATGATAAAGAAATAAAGCATCCTCTTAAAGATGTTCGTGCAAAAGTTATGCAAACACTAAACAGAAAGCAGTATCTTTGAAAATCGGGCCTTGTAACTACTCAAATTAAATTATACACCTTCAACTTATTTTTCTCTTAGTTATTTTCCATTCTATTCATGGAATTCTAAATATTCTTCAAACTCAATAAAATAAGTTATGAGCAACACACAAAAATTTTATTTTGGCCTGAACCTTGGTGCCAGACAGCAAAACATATGTAACGTGTTCTGCACAACTTTTTGAAATGTCTACGTGTAATATAATAGCTAGTATTTAATTGATACTAAGTACAAATGAGGCTCTAAGCTATTCATGAATATTTCTTGTTACAATAATATTAGCAGGCTGGGGAAGAATATCATATTTTATGTTAAGTCAAGTGTTTTTAACGTTAAATAGAACTAGACATTCTAACTACTAAACTTTGATTATATTACAACTAAAAGTTACCACAGAACTATCGGTTAACAAAGAGAGAAAGGAGAGAGAAATCCATGGGACTTTAGGAATTTTCTTCCAGGGATAGTGGAGACTTGCCTCCACTGAATAAAAGAAAAAGAAACATTATGAGAGATTTTAAAAAATTGTGTCTTTATTTCAACTCTAATTATTAATAATTGGCATGAAATCAAAGAATTTTTGAGCAGCAAGAGTTTCGGAGCTTTCCACTCCAACATCCTCAATGCCACTAATGAAAACGCTAAGAAACATGGAAGCAAAATGACTTGTTCAAAATCACACGTCAGATTTAGACTCGGAGTCGACAATAGGACCTGAGTCTACTGATTACGGAGTCCCCTTTTAGAAGTCTTAGACTTTGAAACCATTTTTCAGCCTCTAGGTTTCTTTTACTACTGAGAACTTGACAAATGGAATGAAAATATTTGTTTTGTGGGTAGCTGTAAGGATTAAATGAGAGACCACGTGGAACTGTGTTTGGCAAAACAAGCAACAACAAATATTCAGTGCTCAACAAGAATTTGTCTTGTCTTAACCACCATGAAGATGATGATAACTCATGAAAAGTCTAAAATTTGAGAGTAAGGCTTATACCCATCTCAAATTCAAATGTGAGCCCCAGAATATCTAGAAGTTTGGATCAGGCAAAATGGACTTGAAAGATTGCTAAAGATGTGATTTTAGTTAAAATAAATGGAGCTAGGAGTTGCATATGAAAGCATGAATGGCTCACCACATTTTGCTAACATTATCTTGAATCTACTTTTCAGCCAAACACACCCTCCAGAATCACGGCTATTATGTGGGGACTGAGTAACTGGAGGAATTTGCCACAGAAGTGGTAGCTTTTTGGCTGGATTCTACAACCCTTCATTTCCCAATCTTTCATCATCTTACACAACCTTTACTGCAAGTCTTCCAATTTGTCCACAGTCCTCTTAAATAAAAAGAGAATCTAGGTAATAATTTATATGTAGTTCACAAATGTCTCAGTTGTGGAACTATATGGGAATTTAGGACCATATATTAACATAAATGAAAAAAATAACACGTTGTTTACTATTTGACTCAAAAACTTATTGAGCACACTAGATAGTATAATCTTCAAAATAAACTACAAATATATATTTATTTTTTTTCACTTAAGCTATTTGTATAGAATGAAAACATGTTGAAATAAACTAGAACATGAATACTATTAAAAGATTTGGCCAGGGACTTCCCTGGTGGTCCAGTGATTAAGACTTCGTGCTCCCAATGCAGGGGGCCCAAGTTCGATCCTTGGTCAAGGAACTAGATCCCGCATGCCGCAACTAAGGATCCTGCACGCTGCAGCAAAGACCCAGCACAGCCAAATAAATAAATAAATATTTAAAAAAAAAAGATTTGGCCAGTTAATGTTTCACATTAATGTAAACAGTATAACACTATATCTAACATGAATCACACTGAGTTAAATATTTTTGAAAAAAATAAAAGATTTTCTTTTTCTTGTTGTTTTTCAGTTATTGCTAAGTATATATTTAGAATCCCATTACTTTAGTATTTTAAAAACTCTGTGCTAAAGTCAAATGTTAAGTTATTCTAGATTCATCTAGAAACATACATTCCATAGGTTTTATGAGATTTAAAAGTTTTTAATGGTGTGACACAACACAGTGGCACTTGGATAGATGAAAAGTGGAACTCTTTGTTACTTGCCAAGAAGAGAAGGTTGTCTTAAAAAATAAGAAAAGGTTGTCAAGCAGGGCCACATGGGGGTTGCACCCAGGAATAGGATAACGGTAGCTGGAGATATGAGGGGCAGCTTATGTGTGCCAGTGGGAGTGGGGTTAGCTAGGGTTCATAGGCTCCCTGTGGATCAGCTCATTTGAATGATTTCCCTGTCTCCAGAGCATAGATGTTGTTTTTCCTTGTCTGGTGCCTGGCCTGCAGCAATTAGGGTAGGTGTATAGTGGCCTTGGAGTCTAAAAGCTGTGTGATAAGGGAATTGGTTGGTGTATGGACTTAAGTCAGATGCTCAGGAAGAACTGACTACTTTTCTAGCCCCGGTCTCAAAACTGACAGCATTTAAAAAAATTTTTTTTAAACACAGCATTAAAAAAACTATCATACATCAAATTATCCTAATAAAATTATAGATGTCAGTCTTCAGTTTTGAACATTGGGAATAAACTATATAGATTAAACAAAAACTGTCAAGTTGAAAGTGATTTAACAGACTATAGAATAAAATCTAAAAAATAGGAAAAAAAAGAATGTTTTGACCTGAATAGTGGTTATAGAAATTATAGATCCCCCTTTCAAGTAAAAGAAATCTTTTCATATAGCTATCCCAAGTAATTATTCGAGAATCCAGAATTTTCTTAAATAATGTATCCCTCTCACTTTATAAAACACTGAAGATAAAATATAGATATGCTTTCATCTGACTTGAGCAAAGTCAAAATATACCATGTATGGTCAAAGCGAGAACAAAACTAACTGCCCATTCTGGCTATTTATTTTAGACAAACTTGACTGAAGTATATTTTATGTCAATGAAAATGCATTCATTTAAAATTTACATCTCAACAAGTTTTGACAAATTCACGCACCTGTGTAACCACTACCACAAAAAAATATGGAACACTCCATCATCTCAAAAAAATCCTTGAGTACATACCATGAAACTCTCCACCTCTAACCCCAGGGAGCCAATCATTGGCTTTCTCTCACCATGGATTACTTAGACTTATCTTTTCTAGAATTTCTTATGAATGGAATTATTCAGCATAAATTATTCAGCATAAACTCTTTTGTGTTTGGATTCTTGCACTCATCATGTTTGTGAGATTCAACCATGTTACTGCATATAAAAGTAGTTAAATTGTCTTTATTACTGAGTATATTCCAGTTAATAGATATAGCTCCATTGGTTTGTCCCTTTACCTGTTGATGGATATTTGAGCTGTAACCAGCTTTTGGTTACTATGAATAAATCTGCCGTGAGCTTTTGTGTGCAAGCCTTGTTTCTCTTTTGTAAATACCTAGTAATGGGATTGCTTGGTCATAAGGTAAGTTTAATCTTATAAAAAAATGTCAAACTGTTTTATTTCCAAAATGGCTATAACATTTTGCATTCCCACCAACAATATACAATAGTTCTGGTTGTTGGTTGTTCCACATCACTGCCCCCAACAGGTGTTCTAAGTTTTGCTTTATATATATATATTTTAGTTATTTTAGTAGACATGTGAAAGTATCTCACAATGAATTTAGTTTGTATTCTCCTCATGACTTGTGGCACTGAGCATCTTATCAGGTGCTTATTGTTCATTTGCATCTCCTCTTTTGTATTACTTCTGTTCAAGTATTTGCCTATTTTCTATTGTATTGTTTATTTTTTTCCAATTATCAGTATAAGAGTTCTCTAAATATTCTGAATAAATCCTTTCCAGTAATATGTTTTGCAAATATTTTCTCTCAGTCTGTGACTGGATTTGAATTTTCTTCACAATGTCTTTCTAAGAGCAGATTTCTAATTTATTAGTTTTCTTTTTCTTTTATTATGAGCATTTATAGCCTAAGAAATATTTGCTCCTTTTCCAAGGCCACAGAGATTTTCTCCTATGCTTTATTTTAGAAATGTAATAGGTTTTACTTTTACATTTAAATCTATGATCTATTTAAGTTACCTGGGTATGTTTAACCATGGAACATCAAATTGCTAAGTGAATCTGAAATGTGTAAAGGAATTAGAGTACGTTACAAAATTTGACAGATTTTGAAAGATGAAATTGATACCAAATTCCACAATATCATTGGGACTCCTGAGATTAATCTACAAAAAAAATATTTTAATAGTGTTCAAATCCCTACTGTTCCAATATATCCCATTCGTGTAGGAAAAAAAATATTAAATAGAGAGTGCATTAGTATTTTCAATTCAGTAAATCTTAGCTCGTGAAAAAAACACGTTGGAGAAACAAAATTGGTATCGAGTGAAATGAATTCTATGTGCAAATAGGAAAAAAAGGAGTTTAAAGTTCAGGTCAACCAAGTTCCTACCACTAATTATATTTACCATTGATTTTATGTGTAATTAGAAGCCAAGAAAAACAGATAAATTAAAAATTGCAAATAGTGTTACAAATTAATTTTAGCTCATTTCTCCCTTTATTTTTAATAATTAAGATAATTAATCAAAATATTATAATTTGTTTATACTTCCCTGCCTACATAACTATGCAAAAAGAGGTAATATCAAACTTAAATTTTTGAATAAATAAAAGATATTCAGGCTTAATAAATTAATGAATTCACTAAATATGTATGAAGTTCCTTACATGTATTAAGCCTTCCAGAGACTGGGTGAACAGCAGTTATAAAAAAAGGCACAAATGCCATTCATCATGGAGATTATATTCTAGATGACTCAATGGCTCAAAATCTGTTCTTCAAATATGTCACGGTGATTAGAATTTTTAAATGATTACTTCATAAATATTCCTCTGAAATACACATATATCCACAGATATATACACACACATGATTTTTCGATACAGAATATATCAAAGCATTAATGCTAAAATTTGATAGTAATATATTTTAAATTATTAGTTATTACAAAGGCAAAAATTGTAATCCATTCTTTGGTGTCTAAAATAATTTAACCACAAAGTAAAAGTGCCTATATAAATTAAAATTTTTCAACATGGAAGTTAATCACTTAACCCCTCAAATCTGAATATTTCATTTCAACATTAATCCACATCAAAATTATGAATAAATTATACCCATTTCTACTTTCTTTTTTTAATTGACGTATAACTGACATATAACATTGTGTAAATTTAAGGTGTATAACGTGTAGCTTTGATATATTTGTATATTTAGTAATATGTTAGCTAACAGCTCTATCAAGTCACATAATTATTTTTTTTGTGGTGAGAACACTTCAGGTCTAGTCTCTTATCAACTTTAAGGCATATAATACAGCATCGTTAACTATAATTACAATGCTGTGTATTAGATCTCTAGAACTTAATCATCTTCTAACTGCAAGTTTATACCCTTTGACCAACATCTCCTGAAATTCCCTCATTCCCCAGCCCCTGGTAACCACCACTTCTCTCTCTGTTTTATGAGCTCAGCTGTTTATCATGTATAAGTGATATCAGACAGTATTTGTCTTTCTCTGTCTTACATATCTCATTTAGCACAATGCCCTCAAGATCATCCATGTTGTCACAAATGGCAAGGTCTCCTTCTTTCTTATGGCTGAATTATATATATATATATATATATATATATATATATATACACACACACAAACACCACATCTTTAGCCATTCATCTATTAACAGACACTTGTTTCCATACCTTGGCTACTATGCATAAGGCTGCAATAAACATAAGTGTGCATATATCTCTTTGATATCATATTTTCATTTTCTTTGGACATATACCCAGAAGTGGGATTGCTGGATCATGTGATAGTTCTATATTTAACTTTTTGAGGAACCTCTATCCTGTTTTCATAGTGGCTCAACCAATTTACATTCTAATAAGAGCAATGAGGTTTTCTAAACAAAACATTTTGTTAAATTAAAATGCAAATAAAATAATGCCGATACACAGGAACTCAGATTTGATAATGGCAGGGAAGACAGTAGAAGATACAGGAGAGCTAAAATATTTGATAAAATATTAAGAGAAAAAGAAAATATCACCTATATTCAGAATGGGAAAGATGAAAATCTTTCTAATATAGCCTTTTAATCTATTTATATAAGTTTTATGAAATTAATATGCTCATATTCTCATTTATTGTTCCACCAATAATAGTATATATTTCTTTACTGCCCAGTTGGTAAAATAAGATCATTAGTACCCTTAATTTTTCACAAAATCTTTCCACCTTCCAACTTTTAGCAGCTAATGCTTTTACATTATAGAGACAGACTTTGGGTGATTAATTTTTCATTACTTCCACAAGTGAGTGTCTATGTTGTGCTACCCACTGTACAAGGTGGTAGGTATGTAAAATGGAGAAGGTCAAGTATGAACCTTTAATGAGATTGTCAATGAATCAAGTCCTTTTGTGTTGTTGCAGCCTGTTTGCATACTTCCCTGTGTTTTCCATGGTTTTGATACGTGTTCTGATACATGGATAGTTCAGAACTCAAATTACAGTTTAGCCCGGTACTGAAATATCACGTTTTGCATGATGAAATTTCTGCTTGAATTTTACCCATCAGTATTGGAATTTCAGGGTTCCAAAGTCAAAGCTATCTGGAATTCTTTGTTAGTATTAGAGGTCATCTTCATTCATGTGTTTTAATGACAATAATTGACTTCTATGAACACTTTGAAAGTTTAAAATGAAAAGGAAATCTAGCACCAAACTTATTTGCATTTCTGGCAATATGTCCTTACTATTAAAGGGGAGAAAATAATATTTGATACAGGTATTGTCAACAGTAGTACAGTTTAGTTGCATGTTTTATTCATGAATAAAAAGAGGTGGGTGGTAGTGAGACACAAGACCACAGTGGTCCAACAAATTCCAAGCATTTGCTAGGGTCATACCTTGTGCTTTTCTAAATAAGCTCAACATAAGGGAAGCTACAGAGGATCAGTTCTCCCAAAAAGTTAGTGCTGAGACAGCTCATCTTAATA
Organism: Mesoplodon mirus; assembly: GCF_964341445.2. Taxonomy (NCBI): domain Eukaryota; kingdom Metazoa; phylum Chordata; class Mammalia; order Artiodactyla; family Ziphiidae; genus Mesoplodon; species Mesoplodon mirus. The sequence continues at coordinate 187,244,105 of NC_138978.1, forward strand.
AGCATAGAAATCTTGAGGGGTAGTAAGGGGAATTAACCAGTTAATCAAAAAGCCCAGCATGAATGATGGTAGCTTAAAATCTGAATGGTAATCCCCTAGGAGAATCCCAAAAGAAAATTTTATCCAGATTTCCTTGTCTTCAAGTACATAAAATAATTTTGAAGCAAAACAGCATTTTAAAAGCTTTAAACAAATAATTTTATCAAAAGAAAAATTACAGATGAGTCCAGAATTTCAGAAAGGTTACACTGGAAACTTTCCAGCATCTATAGAAAAAAAATCATAGCAAAAAGGAACATGTGAAATAAAAAGAGAGAATACAGCCTGGGTAGCGATGACAAGAGAAAATTATGGAAAATGAAATAGTTTCCTACGGGGACTGACGAAGGCACAATTTTGAATCCATGCTGTCTCCAAGATATTAAAACTGAATATAGTACATCTGCTCTACTGCGTCAGAGATAACATATCACAGTGTGAAGTTTCATGATGATTATATGTATTCAACTGTTTTTTCTGGATATTGCTATTCCTTTGCTTTTTTTCACTATCTGAGAGCTAGAAAGGCTGCTTTTAAGGAACTAGTAAAAAAAAAAAAGTAAAGCAATCCAAGTGATACCATAATGAAAAGTACGGCAAAGTAAAAATCCCATATTGGAAAGTAGGCTGGTATTCAGACCTAGGACTGATTATGTTGTTGGATGACTAAATACTCCAGGGTAGTACACTCTAGCTGCTGACGTGAAGTCAAACTGCTCACATACTAGTTCAGCTATATGATATCATTTCTCTTTTTGACTTCAGAGAAACTACTGACCTGAGCCCTTATTCTGAGTTAAAGTTATACAGATACAGCAGACAGCAGAAGGAGCAAGGTATGACAGGCATATATATTCAAGGCAAAATGACATATAACAACATATAAAAATATGTTACAATACTGTGCCATGAAACCATCAACTACCCTGAATAGAATTATGAAAACAAAACTGTTTCTGTTTCCTCTGACTTATAAAAAGTAAAACAGAATTTTCTCCAAGCCAACTTAACAAGGGGAGATTAAAAAATTGTCTAAATACTTAATCATAATAACCAATTTATTTTTAGGTAAAATGAATGCAGAAGAGGTAATTTTGTGATAGAAACATGATGCCAATTAAGTTTCAAATAACATAGAGCAAGTGTAGTTCTCTTACCCCAGCACACATATCCAAGCCAGGGAATTTAGATTTCCATGATCATGGACAGAAGCTTATTATAAATGTGTTTTTCTCGTCCCTTAGTCTCTTCCCTGAAATAGAATTCAAGTCTCATGCTGTGACTCTGCACTATTGTTTCCCTGCAAGAAATGATTTTGTTCTGCCTCAGAGGCAATATGTTTTTATGCTTAATTCTGCCCTGGGTAGCCACAATGCTTGTTTATGTCCTTAACGTGACTTTTAAAGAAATTACTTTCCATGAATCATCAATAAATCCTGATTCTAGGATCTAATTCAGTTATGAGCTGAGGGAAAAAAATTACATTTTCTTGCTCTATCATATGTTTACTAATCGTGATTAAGCAGTAGCATTTAATCACATGTGTGGAGATATACAAATATATCATTTTCATATTTCAACATAACTTTAATTATACGCTTTTATTTAAAGTTTTGTCACTAGCTTCAGATCAGTTTAGCCCTAAGTATAGCTAAAGAATTTACACTGACAGTGTAATAAAGTTATGCAACTGAATTTTATCTTTTGAATAAATGCAAAATAAAACAAAGGTGTGTTCAAAGGAGTGAGAAAAATGGTAAGCTCCAGTGGCTCAGGGGAAGAGAAAAAAATCCAGTGTCCATCATTAATGATTGACATCATTGTTATATTATTTTTCATAGTTCACAAAATAGTGGGGTGATCTGATGAAACCAATCTATATTTCAGAGTAAGTGATATAATTAAAGTGTCAAAATTTGCATTTTGAAGATAAAAAAATTAAATGAGAGGAATCTTGAAGCAAAGCTGCCTACATCCAAGTAGAAAGGATCATTAGATATTTAGTAATATTAAAAAGAAGTTGAATAATGAGGAAGTTCTACATAAAGAGAGTTTCCTTTTATTTGGAGGAAAGCAAAGAATCTGAACTAATTTAAAAAAATTCTTAATTTAAAAATGTGTTTAGTGTCCATCTGAATATTAAATGTTCTCAAAGGTACTTTAGTTTTGTTTAAAATATATATGCTCGGGCTTCCCTGGTGGCGCAGTGGTTGAAAGTCCGCCTACCGATGCAGGGGACATAGGTTCATGCCCTGGTCCGAGAAGATCCCACGTGCCGCGGAGCGGCTGGGCCCCTGAGCCATGGCCTCTGAGCCTGCGCGTCCGGAGCCTGTGCTCCGCAACGGGAGAGACCACAGCAGTGAGGGGCCAGCGTACCGCAAAAAAAAAAAAAAAAAAAATATATATATATATATATATGCTCATAAATATTAAAGCTATAACCACTGATGACTCAGTTTTGAACAGTCTAGCAAGCATCACTATTCTTTATATATTCAGCTAAACCAATAAACATATATATATTTATGTGATTAATCTTCCAAAAAACTATTATATTATGCATGCTTCATTGTAAACTATTTCTCAAATTTGCCATGGTCATTTTCCATATCAACAGATACTTTCCTGCATCACTATTTACATTGTTTCAGTAATATTCAAAATAATATGTTTATGGTATTTTTCTTAGCAATCTATTGACGAGCAATATATTTTTCCCAATTTTGCTATTATAAATACCCCAAAACAAAACAATTATTCAATATTTACTGAGGATCTGACTTGGCCTTATCCAATGACTGACTTCTATGGTCACGCATTTAGCCTCATCATAACAAATAACAACTAGTGCTTTAAAATTTCAATACCAAACATCATACACTTGACCATCATATTGTATGTTTCTAGCAAATGCTCTCTATTGCTCTGGCTGCAATAATCCTTAATTCATGAAGCTGAACACCACTGGAGGAAAACACAGACCCATTCTGACTTGTGTTGCCTCATACTCATGATCAGAAACCAGAGCAGGCTCGGAACGCCATCTAATATATTCTTCTTCCTTGGTTCATTTTCTTTCCTCTGCTCCTAGACAACTTTCATACTTTTATTTGCTTAAATCTTCACAACCTCCTCCCTGAGCTTCAATCTTAGCTAAAGACCTGGGCTCTCCCTTCACCCAGAAAATGGAGGCAATCAGAAAAGATGTTTTATAAGCTTCTACCACATCAGTGCTCTGGGTCATCAGTGGCCTTATACCATCTTCTTTCCAGTTACTGTGCATTTACTGTTTAAACTCTACCTTTGCACAAGAGTCCACCTCCACTTGCCTACTCCAGAGCCTTGCTCCTACAGCTTGTATTTTTGCCCTCTCCCTTGCATCATCCCTTTTTTCCACTGTACTGGAGCATACACATCAATATACAGATATTATTTTATATTTTTCTCTTTTACAAACAAAACAAAGCTAACAGCAACAAAAACAAACCAAAACAACAAGAATCACATTGCCCAATTTCTCTTCTTGACTGAATAGGAAAATTCTTCTTGCTATCTCAAGTTCCTCTTCCCCACTTCTTACTCCAATCACATTTCTTCCTGCACTGCTCCTGAATTGCTCTTGCTAAAGTTGCCAATGATCCCCAAGAAGCTAAATTTGGTAGCTCTTTCACAACTTTTATCCTACTTGATTGCCACAGGGAATTACTTTAATTTTTAAAATATTTGTCCCCCTGGCATCCAAGATGCCACATCAACTGACTTTCCCTCTTTCATTTTGGAAAACTCTCACTGCATTTTTCACATTTTTCTCATTAACCTACTTTCTAAATGTCAGATGACCCAGAACTTAATCCTTAGGTGATTTAACCAGCATTATGGTTTTAATACAATTCATTTGCTAATGACCTGCATATGCATATCTCTAAGCCAGACCTTTCCCTAAATTCCACATTATATTTAACTGCCTACTTCAATACCTCACACACATCACATACAAAACTGAGATCCTGGTACTCCAAACTCCCAATCCAGCTCCTGGAGTTATAGCATCTCAGTTAATGCCAACTACATTATTCCAATTGCTTAGGCCAAACTTCTTATCATCTTTGAGTCCTTTCCTCCTTTCACTACCTAGACCTAGTGAACAGTAAATCCAGATGATGATATCCTAACAAGAGGTGTCTGGAATTTGACCATTTTCACTCTGCAGGCTGTCCTCACTCTAGAAACCAGTCTCTTGACTACATTGTTGCAGTGGCCATTTATCCATTCTTCTGTCTCAGCTCCCCAATTCTCAAAACAGCTATCAGAATTTCAGCATATAACTCAGGAATGGGATCATGTTTTTGTTTTCTTTAAACATTCTCATGGCTTTATATATCTCTGATGGTAATAAACACAGCATTTAAGACGTCCTGCATGATCTATCACCACATCGATCTTGTCTCCTATTATTTCCGCCCTTGCTCTTTCTACTTCGGCCATCCCAGCCTCCTCCTCACTGCTCCATGAGCACACAGGTGTGCTGCTGTCTTAAGGGCCTTTTTATTACATATCTTTACTCAAAAATTTACCGTCTCAGTTAGGTCGTCCACACTCACTCTATCAATAATTCCACACACATCCCTAACTTGTATAATCACTCTTTTGTAATTTCTGTATCTTTATCCCTTGTCACTAATATATGTAGTCTGTATTATTCATATTTTTCTTGTATGTCTTCATCCTATTGAATAACAATTCAGAAGGATAGAAAGTATTTTTCTGTTTCATTTACAACTGCATCCTGAGCACTGGAAACCCTGCTATACACATAGCAAGTATGCAGTTAATATTTTGAGTGAATAAATGGATGTTTGTTGCATTCATTCCATCTTACTTTATATTAATGTTTCCTTATCATTTGCCCTAGAAACTAACATCTCAGCTTTGCCAGAGAAGAAGAGTTGGTAAGGGATATACCCAGGCAGCTTTATATGGATGGTGAGAAATATAAATTCTATAACAAATATAAAACCTTAAGGAATTGGTGTGTTACGGTCTTGGAGCTTGAATGATGGGTCACCCAAGGCAATAACAAATGTCAATATCAAACAGTAAGTATCAATGAACACTCTACAGAGATATTAACATATGAAAATCCAGGAGAGAACCTACTGAGTTAGAGACAGTATTTCTGAGCTGAAGAGATGAATACAAAAGTGTAGGGTGGGAAAATAAAAAGTGAACGGTTACATGATACTATTTTTGATGTCTTTTTATTTTCTGAGTATGTCATGTTTCCTAGAGTTGGCTTGGCTAAATTACAAGGAAAGTCATATATACCATGGAACAGAGACCATTCTTACAGGAGGAATATTTTTACTCTTATTTGTTTTTTAGTACCTAGACCTTTTTTTACATTCAATTAATATAGCATTACGCTAAGGAGAAGAGTCAAACACAGGCAAATGGAAAGTTCATTTTCTACATTCGGAAGACATTTTCCATGTGTGCAGGAGAGAAATAAGGAGAAACAAGTAAGAAGGGTTGTAATCTTCCTATAAAAAGAGAGATAGAAATTTCCATCCTGTTTTTTCCTTAGCACACACATTGATAATGAAGAGAGAATAATAAGACACTTCCTTTTTAAAGTAGAATTCACATTGGAGCATAGAAGGTTATTTAGAATATATTATAAAGTTGCCAGATGTCAGGACTCTTAGATAAGACTTGATTCAATACCAATAGTGTAGTTTCAGTTTACTGAACAGGAGACTGCCTACAATAAAGTGATTTTATGAAGATTGATTTGACAGGAACCATTAGTAAAGAAGGCAGGAAGAACAGAAAATGTGGTCATCAAAGGCACAGGATTCAGGAAAAAGAATGTTGACTACAGTGTGAAACAGAAGATGTACTGAGGAACAGAGAGAAGAAGGAATCAATTTAACTTAGTGATTAGCTCACTGTGGGGCAAGCAGAATCAGTACTAGATAAGTTGAATCCTAAGTAACTAAACAAAATGCAAGATACTTTGGTTTGGTTTGTTATTGTTAGAGAAACTATTAATTAACAGTAAGAATGTTAAAAATGAGAATGTATACAAAGCACATTCACATACACGTCATCACATTTCGAAATAGTCCTTGATTTAGTTCTATATTCCAATGTGTTTTTTAATGCAACACAATTTTTAAAGAAATAGTATTATTGTTTGTCTAATGATGTATATATGCTTGAATTGTTTTGTTTCTCTGAAAGAGAATAAATACCCATGATTATTCTCAAATTTACTGATTACATTTTAATGTCTTTGATCAAATTGTAAAAAGACATTTAGAAACTTAAGTGTCTTCCAAGAAAAAGTTTTAAGTCAAAGTCTGGCACATTCAATGCTTTCTAGTGAATAGAAAATAATACTTAGAGTTGATTGCTTTTTGTTCCATGTAAAAGATGCCCTTTTCTCATCAGTAACTTCCTTCTCAATTACTGTTGATTAAAAAGTTTCCCAGGGAGTAGTCATCATGGTCTCCACAAATCTATTACCATCTTCCTATCTTTTTGAAGATATTTGTTTTCTATTAAGTAAATCACAGAAAAATGTCTTTAAAATGTCACTTTTTTCAATCCTCTATGCATAGTTTACTTAGAGTTGTAAAATCAGCCAATACACACAATTCCCAGTCAATATCTAAAATGGTCAGAATGGATTTCCTATAAATATTAACAAAATTATAAACACAGACCAGCAATTTTTGAGAACATATCTTTAGTGAAACTAAGAATATTTACTGTTCTTGAGATAAGAATGTTTAGCTATGTGCAAAGTATGTGAAATATATTATCTCATCACTGTTCACAATGCTACTGTTCAATTCCCCTCCCATCAGGGCACAGATGTCTCTTTTCTTGTAGAAGAGCTTTAGGGCTTCATGGTGCCTCTACCTAAAACTATCTTCTCTAGGATCTTTGCTTAATGGGTTCCGTTCCATGTTTCAGGTAGCAGATTAAATGTCACATCCCTAAAGTGGTCACAAACATTCACACTATTTAAACCCTACAAGTCCACGTGGATTATTTAACAGGTCACACATTCAATTATTTTATAAAATGAATTACAGTGCATGTTTTATATATGATTATATTTTCCACTTTCTTATTATTTTTATTAGTAAAATTGGTGTTCCCTTGAGGGCACACATACAAAAATGCTCAATGTATTATTTTAGGCTCTATCTGCAAGGATTATTTAAATATTTTTACTGAAAGGTGGATATATACCTAATACTAAAATTCACAATTTAGTATTTCTACTTTGATCATATTTAAATGACATTTCATTCATTATAAAACATTCTATAAATTTATATTTTAATATGAAGTTTCTAATGCAATGGTTTGTTTCCCCATTCGGGGGCTGTGAGATTTTGCCTTTTTTTTTTTTTTTTTTCTGTTCCTAGACACAGATTTCAAGCTACATATTACCAACTACTCCATAAAAGTTTCACTTCAAAGTATGCCCTGGCTTAGAATTATATTTAGAATTATATACAACTCAATGGAAGTTTATTTCTACTTTCAGAGAAAAGTCATCAAAAGATTTATTTTTAATTACAGTGAGTTTTAAATTTTATTATAAGATTAGGGTACTATTTAATTTTAATTTTAAAACGCATTGAAATGCATACACTGTTACTATTAATGCCATTACAAACCATCCCAAGTTTATGCCATAAAACAATGTGTTTACTGTGTTCAAGGGCGTGTGAGTCAAGGAGCTTGACAGGACACAGCAGGGATGGCTTGTCTCTGCTCCATCAGCACCAGGGGTGACTAGAAAGACTGGAGGCTGGAGCCATCCAGAGGCTTCTTCACTCACATATCTGGTGCCTTGATTAGGATGGCTATAAGGGCTTAGCCAACTGTGGCTTCGGTTCACCCAATCATACGGTTTGGTTCCAAGACTGAGTACTGAGAGTAAATGTCTCCAAAGCCAGTACTTCAAAAGATCCAGGAGAAAAGTGCACAGCCTTTTATGACCTCGTTTCAGAAGTCACATACCATCACCTGTGCCATCCTCTATTGTTTGAAGCAGTTACAAGCCTGCCCAATTCTAAAAGGTGGGGACATAAACACCCTCTTTTTTTGTGTTAAGAACACTTAACATGAGATCTACCCTTTTAACAATTTTTAAGTACACACTACAGAATTGTTAAGTACAGGCACAATGCTGCACAGCAGATCTCTGACAAGTATTCATCTTGTATAAGTGAAACTCTATAACATTTGAACAGGAACTCCCCGTTTTCCCCTCCCTTCAGCCCTTGGCATTCACCATCCTATGCTCTGCTCTATGAGTTTGACTACTTTTTTTAAAAATTTTTATATTGGAGCATAGTTGATTAACAATGTTGTGTTAGTTTCAGGTGTACAGCTAAGTGATTCAGTTATACATATACATGCATCTATTCTTTTTCAAATTCTTTTCCCATTTAGGTTATTACAGAATATTGAGCCCAGTTCCCTGTGCTATACAGGAGAGCTTTGTTGGTTATCTCTTTTATGTATAGTAGTGTGTACATGTCAATCCTAAACTCTTCATGTAAGTGGGCTCAAGTAGTATTGGTCCTTCTGTGGCTGATTACTTCACATAGCATAATGTTCTCCAGGTCCATCCATTTTATCACATACAGCAGAATTCTCTTTTTATAAGGCTAAATAATATTCCATTGTATGTGTATACCACATTTTCTTTATCTGTTGATCCATCAATTGACATTTAGGTTGTTTCCATATCTTGGCTATTATAAGTAATGCTGCAATGAGCATGGGAGTGTGGATACCTATTCATCTTGATTTCAATTATTTTGGATAAATACCCAGAAGTGGGATTACTAGATGATATGATAGTTGTATTTTTAATTTTTTGAGAAACCTCCAGATTGTTTTCCATAGAGGCTGGACAATTTTACACTTCAAACAACACTGTGAAGGTTCCAATTTCTCCACATCCTTGCCAACATTTGTTATCTCTCTTTTTTTGATGGGCATTCTAACAGGTATGAAGTTACATATCATTGTGATTTTGATTTGCATTTCACTGACTTATACCTGTTGGCTATTTGTACCTTTTGTTTGGAGAAATGTCTATTTAAGCCATTTGCCCATTTCAAAGCAATCTTAAGAAAGAAGAACAAAGCTGGAGCCATCATACTTCCTGATTTCAAAGTATATTACAAAGATAGAATAATTAAAATAGTATCATACTTATATAAAAACAGACATATAGATCAAAGGAATAGAAGAGAGAGCCCAGAAATATACCTACTCATATACAGTCAACTGATCTTCAACAAGGGTTCCAAGAATACACAAAGGCAAAAGGATGGTCTCTTAAACAAATGATCTTGGAAAACTGGATATCCACATGCAACAGAATGAAATTGGACACTTATCGGACACATCTTACACCATACACAAAATGAACCCACAAATGGTTTAATTATTTCAATATAACACTTGAAACTGTAAATCTTCTAGAGGAAAACACAGGGAAAAGCTTCATGACAGTGGTTTTAATGATGCTATTTTGGACATGACATTGAAAACACAAGCAACAAAAATAAAAATAAACAAGTGATGGCTATATAAAACTAAAAGCTTCTGCACAGCAAAGGAAACAACAGAGTGAAATGGGAGAAAATATTTGCAAACCATGTATCTGATAAGGGGTTAATATTCAAAATATATAAAGAACTCCTACAACTTAAATGGCAAAAAATCAAAATAATACCCCCCCACCTTGATGGCAGGAATTTCAAAATATCTGTGGCCATTTTAAAACCTTCACATGTATATTTTCATATGCATTCAGATACATATTCACATGCTGTGCAACTGGACTAAATTTTCTTAGATTACATTATTTCCTCTTAAGGTTTCTAGCCATAATAATTTTTATTTCTGAATTCTCTGATGACAAGAAAAAGATGGAGACAATGCAGACTGTCCAATTTGTAAGTATACTCCATAAATATTCATTCTAATACAAAACAATCTTGAATTGGGTATATACTCATAGGAAAGTAACGGATGAAACATTTTCCATCAAAATGATAGAAAAATATGTTTGGTGACACAGAACATAATCTGTCTGAAAAAAAACTTACTTAATATTTTATGTTACTCTCATATTCTAGGTTTCTTTCTTATCTAGAGAATAAACTCACATGTGTCTATGACTGCTCGGGACTTTATGTGAATTACATGTTCTTATCTCTTAAAAGTAATTTTTAAAAATGGAATAACAATATATTTAAAAAATTTGGAGCATCTATTTTTAAATAGAAAACAAGTGAACACAAAGCAGGTCTAACCAAATTTCACAGACACTTCACAGATAAACTTTGCTTGACATTTTTCCTCAAAATTGAGTATGTTTGAGAAACGTTAAGTTTTCTAGATATCATCAAGCCTTTGACTCCACTTTGACTATACAACGGGATTAACATCTGAATCATTCTAGTGTCAGCTCTGTTGGAATTGGCTCTGCTGACTTTGAATGAATTTGCACTAGCACCTGAGCAGTGAAACCTGTCTTATTTGGTTAACAGCAAGGTATTCATGTCCTCTTGTCACGTTAGACTGCTCTTCAGGTTTTAAACCCAACCTTCTGCATTTTCCTTGGACATGTGATTATTTACTAAAAGTGAGAGCATATACATATACATATATACACATTTTGCTTCTTTCATAGTTTGTTGTATTGCTCCCAGAAAGGTGCCGCATATGAGGTGCCCTAAGATACTGTGTTCACAAGACCTAATTACTGGGAAAGTGATATAATGGACTAAAGGGTACAGTTGAATGCTTTTCTTCATCTATGTGTATCTCCAGCTTTTCTCCGATTAAGTGTCTTCAATATTTTATAGCATTATTCTGTCTCAGGAGATAGAATTTTAAACTGAATTTCAGTTATTTTCTTCCATAACATAATTTGTTAAAATACTATAATTTTCAAATAATGTCATGGAAAAATACCTGGTTTTATAACTGAAAGGTACATCCATTTATTTTAAAATAATATACTCAATTTTAATTTTTGATAATTTTTACACTGTTAAATCAACATTGATTCTGCCTTTTAATATCATCCTCGATATAAGAAAATATTATTACTTCAACAGTGAATCCAATTTGACTACTTAAGTTGATCCAAACTTTTCAACTGTTCTTTCTGCAGAGCCCATGGTTTCCTTTTTAACTAAGAATTACTCACCAAAAATAAAAGAAAATGAAACACTTGCAACATTGAAATGGATTTTGAAGGCCCAAAATGAAAAACACTGCAGCAGCCTAGGTGTGCCCAACAATAATTTTCTACTTCTGAAAAAAGTATAACTTCCATTTCCTGGCTTCTAAATTAAATTTAAAAAAATTAAGATTTTTGTACTTACCTTTTTTCCCTCCTAAAATTAACTATGACTGACCTGCAAGTCAGCAATGTCACTGCCACATCCTATAAGCTGTCTCATTTACAGCTTTTTTTTTTCTATTTAAAAATTTGAAATATGAGTTGCACAGTGACAGCCAAATAAAATAATTAATTGAACTCTCACCAACCCAGCTTGATATTCAAGTAAGTTTCAGCATCTTGAACTATTATGGTAGGTAGGTGACATGATGAAATATTTCAACTGATAACAAAGTTATTTTTAACCTATTTGAATACATAAATTGCTTTGAGTGGGGAGCAGTAAAGAAACTGCAGTTTGTCATGTTACTTTCCCAACATTTTAAATATTAACTGGTCACATAACCGTGGGTAGGAAATGATATATTCCTTCTCTAGTAAAACAGATTTGGAAGTCAATATAATTTCTATATTTTCAAGATTTACAGATTTGTGTTAGTAGAGAATCAATTTTAGAAAAAAAGTCAACACGATTTTTTTTTTCACTAAATGCATGAATCATTAATAAGGCAACATTAATTTGGGAACATTTCTTTCCCTAGAAATAATTTGTACCACTTATTTGGGGAATGTTGTCCATACTTATATAAATTTTACTGTGCACAATTCACTGGGCTTGCATGTGAATCTTATAAATTTAATTTGAATTATCCTGTCAACATTATAAGTTAATCTCTCTTACCTCAATTTTTTTTACAATGGTGAAACTCATGTCCAGGGTGAGTACTTAACATCCTAGGAAGCACCTTCAAGTTAAGGGCAAGTCCCCAGAAAAGGGTGAAAGTATAAACAATTAACCCACAAGCACTGAAGCTGGATGATGGGATAGTGGAGGCTGCTGAATGTATCTGGGAGGGGAACCAAAAGCCTTCACCACAAGAGATAAAACACAGATTCAGTCAGTTATGCCTTCTATAATCAGGCAATATGTTCACTCAACCAAGATTTATTGGAAGCCAACTGTGCATCAGCTACTGTACTAGGAAACCATGGATGTAAGACTAAGAAATACCGGGCTTCCCTGGTGGCGCAGTGGTTGAGAGTCTGCCTGCCGATGCAGGGGACACGGGTTCGTGCCCCGGTCCGGGAAGATCCCACATGCTGCAGAGCGGCTGGGCCCGTGAGCCATGGCCGCTGAGCCTGCGCGTCCGGAGCCTGTGCTCCGCAGCGGGAGTAGGCCACAACAGTGAGAGGCCCGCGTACCACACACACACACACACACACACAAAGAAATATGGTTTCTGCCCTGGAGGATTCTTCAGTGTAGTTGAGAAGACCAGAGTACACAAGTAATTACAATAAGATGAAGTTCTGTACTAGAAGAATCTACAGGTTTCTCTGGGGGCATAGAAAACTTGGAAAATTTAACCTTCCAACAGGCACTTTTTCTCAGATCCCAATCCTTTAGATTTCTATTTTCTTCCATGATCCCTTAACTCTTCTCTTCATATATTTTATCTGTCTAAAGAAAGTCCATCTCCTCTTAGCACACTGATTGTATTAACAACTATCTTAATTACAGTAGAGCAGAGAACCATGGAGCTTATCTCTTGAACACAATGCAGTACATACACACATAGCTTTCCTCATCCTATGCTTAAGCTTTGTTGTTCTTTTCTCATAAGATGTGAAAATCCAGCCAAACAGCATTCAAATGTTCTTCTTTTGCCTGATCTACTAGTCCTACTTCATTTAACACAGAAATGGCTCTCAAAAAGAAACTTGTAACAGACACTTTTTTCATTTATTCCCCAAATATTTAGTTGCAGCGAGCAACCTCATTCATGTCCCCAAAAGCACCTGTGTGGGAGCTTCTTTTGCATATGCACGCAAAAGCCAAGTTTCTAGGTCTGAAGACCTGAGTCTACTTAATTTGAACAACTCTTAAAAAATTCATCTTCAATACGGCTACACCCACCACCCCTTGCACCAGCTGTGCATGAGAATTCCCATGTCCTCACACAACTATCAACATGTGGCTTCATTCCACTGCTTATTCTATCATTCTAATGACTTCTGTGTAATATCTCATTGATATTTCCTTTCCTTTGGTTACTAATGTGTCTATGGTTTGGAAGTCCTCTTCTGTAAATTTTCTCTTCATATTTTTTGCTATTTTGATACTGAAGATCCTTTTTTTCTTGCCAGTTTACAGGAATGTCATCAAATCCTAGATATTAGCTACTAGTTTTAAAAACTATAAGTACCTTTTCCCAATCTATAATCTATTAATGTACAGGATATGTCACTGAACAGAAAAGTTTAACTTTATGTAATCATAGCCACCAACATCATACCTTAAGGTGGTACTCTGAGAGTTTTAGGAAGTCCTTTCTCATCTCTGGATCACAAATATATTTTCCTATATAATGTGTGTATTAGTCAGGGTTCTCCAGAGGAACAGAACCAACAGAAGATTAGACAGATCCAGGTCTAGATCTAGATTTTTTTCCTTCATCATTCCCATTCTATACAAGTTTTATTCAAAAAAAATGGTGGGGGTGGACTAAGATGACCATGAAGAGTAACCATCTTTACAATAAAGTATTCAATTGGACAGAATTCGGACCCAATTCAGTTTGTGCTATCCTATCCTCTCACTACACAAGTTAAAAAAATTCACTTTCCTGGTGTGGAAGAGTAGGACCACTTTTACACTGAAATGGTGCCCCATATGAGATATAAAAATCCCTGATTTTTTTTTTCTTTTTTTGTGGTATGCGGGCCTCTCACTGTTGTGGCCTCTCCTGTTGCAGAGTACAGGCTCTGGACGCACAGGCTCAAGCAGCCATGGCTCATGGGCCCAGCCGCTCCGCAGCATGTGGGATCTTCCCGGACCGGGGCACGAACCCGTGTCCCCTGCATCGGCAGGTGGACTCTCAACCACTGCGCCACCAGGGAAGCCCAAAATCCCTGATTTTGTCATTTATTCTTTTCTTTTTCATTCTTCTTACACTCAGCCTTAGCTGCTGCTTCTTCATGTTTTTTGAAATGCACATAAAGAAATTTTTCATCATGCAAGTCTGTGGCACCAGCTGGATGTCCCACAATTCAACTCAATTCTGATACTGTTTACCTGGAGATAGCATCAGGATCCATAGGTTAAGGGCTCAGTCCTGCAGGACTGCCCCCACCCCCACTTAAGACACCAGTCACAAGTCCACGTTGTTACCTGTGCTGACTGATTGGCTATAGATTGGAGGTTCCAATGACACCCTACACGGTTTTGATTAATTTGCTAGAGCAGCTTACAGAATTCAGGAAGACATTTTACTTAGTAGATTACTAGTTCGTTACAAAGGAATACAATGCAGGAACAGCCATATGGAAGAGATGCATACAGCAAGATATAAGGGAAGGGGTATGGAGCTTTCATGTCCTCTTCAGGCATGACACTCAATCAGAAAGAAGGCTTAGCCAAATATCTGGACACCCTACGATCCAATCACCTAAAATCAATGATCATAATATGCAATAACTGAATAATTTCACTTTCATATTTAATGTTTAAAATGAATGTAAACCTATCTTGTATATATTCTCAGGCAGAAAACAACTTGATTTTTCTCCACATAATAACCTATTTTCTGAACACCTTCTTCAAAAGAATACACCCTTTCTCAACTCATTTATATGTTCAGATTTATAATATACTAAATTCCTACATAGAGGAGAAGCACATCAAGAGTGGAGTGAAATATGGTCCTCCACAAAAGTAATGAGAACACTGGCAATAATCATCAATATTTATTTTTCAGAACCCTGGAAATTAATAAAAGTTTTCTAAACATCTGGGAATCACTTATTTGACAAAAATGGCTGAATCTCAGAAATAGTGCCAAGATCTGTGGCATGTTAACTTTCTCGATTCCCATCTCCCTTCTCTAGCTCTGCTGCAGCCTTGGGAAAAAAAAAAAAAAAAACCACCTAACAACTATGGCAGCTGTGAAAAACAGGAGGCTACTAGTCACTGGTGAGGACAGAACAAGCTTGAGCTCTCCAAAAGCTCAACCTCAGAGAACTGTGACAATTTTACCTATCTGTCAGCTCCATGAAAACAGTGGCAGTCGTTGAACATCACAGCTCCTGAGACAGTTATAGCAGTTACAACTGAAAGGCTGACCAAAAATTGCAAGAAAGAAAATCTGGGAAAGAGCATGTCTATAGAGAGCTTTGAAAATCTCAGACATGTTCCTGGGAATCTAGAAGTTCATGTGCATATGCAGGTCTGTGTGCATGTCCAGGAAAAAAATCTGAGGAGGCTAGCTGACCTTTAGGCTGTACACAAGCAGGAAGTGAAGGCTAAGGCAGAGTTGTTAAAGCTGTAGGCTGCTTTCTGGAGTGACTAAAATATACCCTAACATACACAGAGCTCATTGATAAAGGCTGGGAGATTTACTGGTTTAAATCATTTAAGAAAATCTCTGTCCAATCATTATTAGACAGAAAGGGTAATCCAGTAGAAATCTCAATAGCCACATACAACAATACAGACTTTAAACAATTAATACAGGAAAGTCACTGGATGCTAGAAGAAATAGATTCTAAGTGTAGACCTGTAAATTAGCTGTAGGACCTGGGGTTACTCTCTGAGTTTTAATTTTTGTGTTGTGAAATGAAGAAATCACACTAAATCAGTGGTCTTCCATAATTAATTTTTAAAAATTCTATATAGATTGTACTTGCCTCTGAGATCTCTAATCTGTACTACTGGCATTTTTCTGGTCCTCTGCCAATAGATACAGAATTTATTACAATGGTTTTAATATATTATAATATCAGTTTGGATAGTTTCCCATTTTCACTATGGTCTTTCAAAGCAGACTTTATATTATGAACATTTAATCTTCATATAATTTTAGAAAATAATATCAATTTCAGAAGTCCAAAGAAAATGGTGATTGGCAGAAAATTCAATTTATAAATTATCTGGGGATAACTGATAGTTGTATAATATTGTGGCATCTCACCAAAGAGCAGAAAGTCATCTTCTCTGTTCTTACCAGTATTTCAGCATATAGGCCTGCAAATGCCCTAGATAGACTTATATATTTTATTGCTAATAATGGAATTGGACCAATCTGAAAATATAATAACAAATCATTCCCATTATTGGCAATAAAATATATAAGTCTATCTAGGACATTTACTTATTCAAGAATATGCAGACCTATATGTTCATAATATTATAGTCTATTTTGAAAAACAATAGTAAAAAGAAATAGATAAAAATAGAGGGTTCATTTTTCCCTTAACTACAAGAAATCTTAATGTTTTTCTAAAATATATTCTAATGTGTTCCTCTGAATACTTTTTAGAATATTTTAAACTAATCTATCTGTGTTTTAATGTAAACATTAAGAATTTGTACATTTTATTTTCCAATAAAAAGAAGATGGCATAATAGTCTACTCCCCAAGGCCAAATACCAGTTAAATTTTCTTCACTGTTGAGATAACTAGAGGTAATATAATGATTATTTTGTTTCTTGGTCAAATCATGTCTTTGGTGTGCATATAATTTTAGAATAACCACACTTTTGTAAATGTATTTCAAATGATTATGATTGAAAATAAAGGAAAAATTGGGCTTTGTAAACTAATTGACATAGGCAGCTCCAAACTATTCATACACATCGCTTTTTTCAATATAGAAGATTTGGTAAAATAGAGTTTAGTAGTAAAATAAATATTAGAGGTCTTTTAAGGTAGTCCAGGCCTCTCTTAGATATCACAATGCATAATTGTGCTACTTTATTTTCACAAACACTCTAATGAAAAACTTAACCTTGGTTAAAGACACATTATTTAAACTAAATTTAACATGGAACAGTTCCTGACATAATGTCACTGCAGAATCAGTGATCATGGGATGCTTTCTGTAATCGGCTCTTCCAAAACAATTTTCAGAGATAATTCAGTATATTATTTTTTATTCATGATTCATACTGCTGTACACTCAGACTGATGTACACCTGGAGATATAAATTCTTTATAATTATGTATCAATAGATGTTTCTAAACTTCTTTTGACAACTTCTATATCAATATGCTAATGCCATCTCTAAATCTCTCAACTATTCTCAGATTATAAGTTTTTCAATTTAATATTATTATAAATATAATAATTTAGAAAGCAATATCCACTTTGGGCCAAAACTACCCAGGCCTATTTTGTCATTTATATTTTATTGAAGTAGTTCCTTTAAATATAAATTCCCTAGATGACCTAATGCGAATATTGTTAGGGCAATGATTACGCTTTATTTTATTTTTGAAGTGGCATTGTCTAGCATAGTCATAAAGACTCAATAACTACCTTTGGATAAATTAGTGGTTATGTGATAGAAACAATCAGCTATGTTTGGTAACTAAAACTACTAACCTAGTTGGTATAAATTTAAATAATCTAGATCGGAAAGGTTTGGTATTATAATATTGATACCCTCAGCCCTTAGTTTACTTTTCAGTCCAATGTATTATAATCAGTTTTACATTATATATCTGGAAGCTATATGACATTGCTAAGATCTGAGAAGACGAAAGCATTTTACTGGAATGTAAGTAAGTTACTTTGCCACGTTTGCTAGTTGTGTCAACAGATTCAATTGAAACTTTTTTTCAAATCTGAACAAATCTCCTTCTTCCAACTGTCACGTGCAAAAAAAATTTACTGTCTTAACATAAAAAAGTCAAAAATGATCACATAAGTGTTAAAATGAATTCTTGGAACTAGAGAAATATATTAACATCACACTCTATACCAGCAGTCTCCAAACTTTTTGGTACCAGGGACCAGTTTTGTGGAAGACAATTTTTCCACCACCAGGGAAGGGGGGTGGTTTCAGGATGATTCAAGCGCATTATATTTATTGTGTACTTTATTTCTATTATTATTACATTATAATATATAATGAAATAATTATACAACTCACCATAAAGCAGAATCACCGGGAGCCCTGATTTGTTTTCACTTGCCACTCACTGACAGGGTTTTGATATGAGTCTGCAAGCAATTGATTTATTATGTTCTCTGTGCAGTCAAACCTCTCTGCCAATGATAACCTGTATTTGCAGCCGCTCCCCAGTGCTAGCATTACTGCCTCAGCTCCACCTAGATCATCAGGCATTAGATTCTCATAAGGAGAGCACAACCTAGATCCCTTGAATGCACAGTTCACAGTAGGGTTCGCGCTCCTATGAGAATCTAATGCTGCCGCTGATCTAACAGGAAGCAGAGCTCAGGCGGTAATGCGAGCAATGGGGAGCAGCTGTAAATACTGATGAAGCTTTGCTGACTCGCAGGCCACTCACCTCCTGATGTGCGGCCCAGTTCCTAACAGGCCACAGACAGTTACTGGTCCATGGCCCAGGGGTTGGGGACCCCTGCTCTACACTTAGGAAATAGCCAATCACTTGTAAAAGGAAACTTCTGAGATAAAAATTCAATGTTTCTTTTTTTTTAAAATGGTTTTTCTTTTCAAAACAGTTTCAAATGATCAAAGAGGAAAAAAATCTCATAAAACCATGGTAATTTAAGAAATGTGTAATTAAAGTTAATATGATAACACACTTTATATTATTCTCTATACTATACAAAGTAAACAAAATATAATAAATACAATTAATATAAAGAGTTAGACTTTTTCTGATTTCATGTATCATAAAATACAAAGTAACTAGGCATGTAGTTCTCACTTTTTTTAAATTGGAAGTTTGTTTAATATTACTCATGATTAAACTTGGGCCAAATCAGAGAAACTGGTGAAAACCAGGCTCCCAAAATCACTCACAAAGGAAATACTAGAAAGTTTCCTCAAAGTCAGGAGACCAAACTTCTCCTAATACTTAAAATTATTAATAGAAAAGGGCCTTCTAAGAACCTGTACTAAAGAAAGTCTGTTTTGTTTCTAAGTTTTACCCCCAACCTGGGTATCCTGAAAATATACCTGGATGTTATTCTCAACCCATTACCTAACACTTTATTTTTTCAGGACTTGGTATAAGGCAATAATCTGTATAGGAATTATTTTATTGTGGAATTTATTTTTCCTGTTGAAAATTTCATGATCTTTGAAGGTATAGTTTGTGCTGTGTCAGACACAGGGTTAAGTGTAGTTACAGATCCAAAGATGAACAAGAGAGTTATAGCCTCAAAGAAGGTCACCACTAATTGAAAATAAAACAATATATAAACTTCATTATGGGAAAAATTGCTGAATGTTATAAAATATAATACCCACCTGCTGTTGTATCACTATCACAAATAACGCTCCACATCATCTTTATCAAATTCTACACTGTAATGTTCCTTATTACTTATTTACAACCTTAGTCAAATAAACATTGGTGTAATTCATTTGTCTTCCTTGCAAGACTCACTATGTCACTTTATTTTGTCCCTACTTAAAATAGGGACAAAGTCTGTCTTGTTCACTAATGTAGTCCGCACTTATTATGCAGCGTCTCCTATAATAGTAACAGCTCCATCATCTTCATGCAATTACTTTATATCCCCTTTCTCACTTCACAGCCTCACATCTAATTTCCCACTTCCTTCTTTGCAAATATAATTACCTTAAACAGTATAACTCCGTTTAGCATCTCACATCCTTTGATGATTGTTGTCATATCTTTTACTTCCACATATGTTATAAATACATCAGTGCACTGGACACATTTTGTTCTTTTAGGCTTAAATCATTATTGATGAGAAATCAGCAAAAATTCTTCCCATTCATATGTATATAATTTTTTTCCTTCTGGTTGTTTTCAAGATTTTCTCTTTATCTTAGTTTTCTACAATTTGACTAACTTTCCTTAATGTGCCTGCTGATTATATTTATGCTGTTAGTGGTTGACTGAGCTACTGGAATCTAAATGTAATTTTCATATAATTTTAAAGGTTTTAGTCTTTTTCTTCAAATTTTTTCTGTCCCAATTAGTTTATTGTTTGATATTGTTCCACTCAGGTCCCCAGAAACTTGGCTCATTTTTCTTCGTTCTTTGTCCCTCTGTTCTTCAGACTGATAATTTCTACAGACCTGCCCTCAATTCACTGACTTTTTTATTCTGTCACCTGTAATCTGCTAAGACCATCAAATAGTTTTCTTAAAATTTTAGTTAGTTCTAAACTTCTCATTATTATTGTCTCCATTTATCAGATAAGATTAGCATTTATGATTAATTCAGACTACTTTTTGCTTTAACTATTCAAAGATATTTTTAATAGATGCTTTAAATCTGTATTTGTTTAGTATAACCTTTGTGTCATTTCAGGTTTGGTTTCTACTAACTGCTTTTTCATGACTATGTGTAATACGTGTTAGTACACACATATATATAATTATACAGTTATATGTTTATAATTATTTCTTTGTACGATTATTGCTTTGGGGGTGAACAACAGCTTTACTGAGTAAATTCACCATATAATTTAACCATTTATCTAAATTGAACGACACAATGGTTCTTAGTATATTCACATACTTGTGCCATCACCATACTCAATTTAAGAACATTTTCATCACCCCTAAAAGAAACCATGTACCCTTTTGCAGTCATGCTACCCATTTTCCTCCAATAATTTACTTTTATCCTCTACAGATTTGCTTATTCTAGACATTTCATATAAGTGAAATCATAAAATATGTGGTCTTTTGTGACTGGCTTTTTTCACTTAGCAAGATGTGTTCAAAGTTCATCCATGTTGTAGCATGTATCAGTACTTCATTTTTTTTAGTACTTAAAAGGAAGATATTATTAATATTTATTTTGTCAAATAGTCATTAAAAATGCCCCCAAGGTCCTATTATGTAACTCTTAATCTTATTGTGACATTTTAACACACAAAAAAAGGAAGCACATAATCCCTAATGAAGGGTTGCTATACATTGATTAAATTTAGCCACATGGAAAACAGCATTTCTTTCTTACTGTGGGTCATTAAAAAATTCTGGTGACTTACTTTTTTGTCTGATATCTTCAGCAAAAAGGGTATAGCCCTTGTAGGAACTTAGGTGACATGGGAAAACCTTATGGCTGTTCAGAAGTGTGGGTCTCCCCTCTCCTCATCTGTAAAAGACAAGTTGGACCAGATGATTTACCTATTACTCCATTCAAAAAAAAATATGAACATCCATTATGTGCCAGGCATTATGCTCAGCATTATGGCTTTTTAAAAACCTTCAATTTTATAGTCCTTTATCATTCAGGTCACATGTATTAGTTTGTTTTAATAGAACTGCTTTACTGACTTTTTCTAATTCTAGGCAGTGGACTAGGCTGCGGTGGCAATAAGTTCAAGACGGTGTGCTGCAGAGAAGCCAGTGGTTATGTGGGTGTTCTGGGATCAGGCTTCACAAGAGAGGTGACACTTGAGAAGGGTATGCCAGCCAGGGCAAGACATCTCAAAGCTGAATGGGAATCCAGGCGGCTGAGTGTAAATCACATGCGAAGGAAGGGGGATTTTTACCTCTGAGATGAGCTGCTGGCTGGGCTTTTTCAGCAGAGAAACGACGGTGAACCTCAGCCGGTCCGCCGCACCGAGGATAAGGAAGGGACCCCAGCAAAAGTCCCAGGATTAAGGTGTAGCACTACAGGCAGAAAGGAAGGACCGGGTTCCAGGCAGTTTTTTTTGTTTGTTTTTTTGTTTTTTTGCGGTACGCGGGCCTCTCACCGCTGCGGCCTCTCCCGCTGCGGAGCACAGGCTCCGGACGCGCAGGCTCAGCGGCCATAGCTCACGGGTCCAGCCGCCCCGCGGCATGCGGGATCCTCCCGGACCGGGGCACTAACCCGCGTCCCCAGCATCAGCAGGCGGACTCCCAACCACCGCGCCACCAGGAAAGCCCTCCAGGCAGTTTTGAAGCAGAAACACTTGCAAAAGTCAACCACCACCTGTACGAGCTCCATCAAAGATCTGACTTCTTTTTCCTGGAGCTGCGACCCCGTTTCTTCCCATCATCCCACCGTCACACCTCCTTTGTCTGACCTTCTTAGATCAAGGAGTGTCATCGGGGCTCGACATCCGCCCTCGGGGTCCGGACTTTTCCTTCCGCACAACCGAGTCAGCCAACCAACCGCGTCCTCCCGTCACCTGAGATCCCGGGTGATCGCTCTCGCGAGTCCAGAGGCGCTAATCACGCAGGCACACTGACCCCAGTCTCCATTAATATGCCATGACAACAATGAATATGCTGTTGCACATTTTCTTTATTCATGGATTTATGGATATTTGGATTGTTTCCACTTCATGACTGTTATGAATAATGTTTTCTTCAACCTCCATGTGTAAGTTTCTGTGAACATGTTATTTCTCTCCAGTAGACACCTAGGAGTGGTATTGCTAGATTGTATGGTAACTCTGTTTTTGGGGGAGGGATTGGGGTTTTTTTTTTGTTTTGTTTTTGGTTTTTTGTTGTTGTCGTTGTTTGAGGAATTGCCAAGCTGTTTTTCAGAGAGACTGCATTATTCTGCATTCCCACCAGCAATGTATAAGAGTTCTTATTTCTCCATATCTTCACTTGCTATCTGTCTTTTTGATCATAGCCATTATAGTGGGTGTGAAGTTGTGTCTCACTATAGTTTTGGTTTGTGTTTCCCTGATGGCTAATGATGTTGAGCATCTTTTCATGTGCTTATTGGCCATTTGTATGGGGTTTTTTTGTTGTTGTTTTTGAAAAATATCTATTCAGAACCTTTGCTTATGTTTTAAATGAGTGTTTTGCCTTTTCATTAAGTTGCAAGAGTTCTTTGTATATTCTGGATATAAGTTTCTCATCAGAAATATGATTTTTAATATTTTCTTCCATTCAGTGGATTGTCTTTTCACTTCATGGGATGTTTTGAGGCATAAAAATGTTTAATTTTGATTAAGTCCAGTAGATCTATTTTTTTTTCTTGTGATACTTGTGCTTTTGGTGTCATATCTAAGAAACCATTGCCTACTGCAAGGTCGTGAATGTTTACACCTATGTTTTCCCTCAAGTATTATATATTTTTAATGTACATTTAGGTCTTTGATCCATTTTGAATTAATTTTTGTATTTGATGTGAGGTAGGAGTCTAACTTTGTTCTTTCATGTGTAGTTATCCAGTTGTCCCAGCATTATTTGTGAAAAAGACTATCCTTACCTCACCAAATCATCTTGGCACTTTTATTGATGGTAGTTTTTTTTTTTGTTTTGTATTAAATTCTGGACATTTTGGACACTATCTTGTAAAAATGCAGAATTCTCTTTCTGAAAATTTTAATTTTAGCTGGCAGTTTAATTACTTCTGGTCCCCCTTGAATTTATTTAGACTTTACACTTTGTTTATGTAGACTCAAGGGAGGCCCAAGGTGTTTCCCAGCCCCAATAGGTTGGCAGTACTCAAATTCCATGTCCTGTCTTCCCTAAGGATTCTTTTCAGACTTGGGTTTCAGCTTTGTCAGGATGTCATTCTTATTTTGAGGCCTTTCTGGCATCTCAGCTTACATGTTAAGGAGATCTCTCCAATGGCAAGGCCAGATGTCACCACTTTTTTGTGCCTTTCCCCGTGACCAGCACTGCTCCATTGCTACTCAACCCTGTAGAGGTTGGTATCCCATTAGACTTGAGTGGTCCCATTTTGTGCACATATATCCCAGCCCTTGTACACTGGCAGGTGTCTCACCCTGACCAATGGCATTCCTTTTGCACAGAACTGCCCTTCCTGATGCTTTGCCCAACAGGTTCCAGCCACTTCATTCTAATCACTTTCTACTCAGCTTTGTGGGATTGTGTGCTTTGTTGGGACCCCAGCTCCAAGCTGTGGTTCATTGGGAAATTGTCCACAGGCATGAAGCTGGGAATTTATGGGGCTAAATTGAATTTCCCTTTATGTAAGACTCACAGCTATGTACTGCCTGTTGCCCATTACCTGAAAACAGCTGTCCTCTCTTATCATTCTTTATAATGGAAGGGCTAGTCTGGGTACCAGTTACTCCATTATGGCTATTTGATGCAGGCTTTTAAAAAACTACTTTACAATGGGAATATATTTGTTTCATTTTTCTAAATACTCAGAATCACAAAATAATATTACTTATCCTGAGTATCATTTGTGAAAAATAATGAAACTGTCTACCATATGTTTAGTATCCTGGAATTTTTTAATAATACTGCATTGAAAAGAGGGCTTAGTACATTTTGTAAAATTCTAAGAGAGACTGATAATTCTGAAGTGGCCTTAAGAATTACAGTGTAACTCTTTCAATAGCAAAAATCTAAGGAAAATTGAAAAATGCCTGCTATAGATCAGCTGAATTATTTGAATGCAAGTCAAATGACTAGAAATAACTTTCTAAAGAGTGCAAATAATACTGTTACAAGAATCATAATGAGGGGGAAATTATTCTAAAGAAGTAGAGTGCTCAGCTGGAGGAGATAATTAGGTAATGAATGGTTAATTGGTAGAGTATGAAGTTGGTGTGTAGGTATATTAAAGTAGATTAAGAAGTCTCAAGAGAGACAAAGCAAAGGAGAAAGCAATTTAGTGTATCAACCAGTATCCTCCCTCCACAACTCTTAGACATATGTAAGAGCATAATCTTTTAGGGAGAAAACTGATAGCATTCATTTATTCACTAAATGGAGAAAACTATGAAAATTATTTGGAAACATTAAAATTATGAAAATTATGGCATTGAGAAATTAATTAAATAGCTATATAATTTAACTTGACTCTCAGATCTTTAATACATAACACTAAATCTTTTAAAGTAAAAGACTAGCACCCTGAGGTTAAAAAGTTAGCACTAAACAGAACAGAACTACTCAACACAGGCAACCAGAAGATTCCCATAGACTAAACA
Source organism: Mesoplodon mirus (assembly GCF_964341445.2). Lineage (NCBI taxonomy): Eukaryota > Metazoa > Chordata > Mammalia > Artiodactyla > Ziphiidae > Mesoplodon > Mesoplodon mirus. The sequence goes on from NC_138978.1 coordinate 187,269,432, forward strand.
CATAGGTATATAGCAGGCCACTACTGTTCTCCCCAAGTGCTGGACTGTGGTAGAAACAGCACGTCTAGTAGAATAAAAACATGTCCTCTTCCAGTAATTCCTTTGTGTAGTATTTTCTTATTTATGACACACAGTAAATGGTCAAGTTATTTGAAATTCTGCTCACTGAGAAATGATCTCTGATCTCCCACAGACTTTAGTTTCTCTGAATTCTTTTAAGTGCAAGTGTTCCTGATCAGATCTCCAGGCCTTGTCTAAAAAACAAGACAGCCTGTTTGTAGGGTTGTCAGAAAAAATGCAAGCAGCCCAGTTAAATTGTATTTCAGGTAAACAACTTTTGGGGAGAGGGTATAAGCATGTGCTAAATATTACATGTGACACACTTCTGCTATAAATGATTGCATTATTCATTGTTTATCTCAAGCTCAAATTTCGCTGGATGTCCTGTACTTTTATTTATTAAATCTGGCAAATCTACCTGTTCAGTAAATGCATGCCAGCTTGGTTGGCAGTGGCAACTGGAGGTTGAGACTGTAGCCTCAGAGTCTGGGAGACTTAGGTCCTTATATAAGAACTGCTTCCAGTTGACCTTGTTGGGTATGATTTATTTTTTCAACTGTAAAAGGGCATAATTATAGTATGTTTAATATTCTTGTTGGAAAGATTCAAAGAATTTTTTTTAAAAGTGTCATGACAACAATGCCATGGTCTTACAAATAGTAAGCCCTCAATAAATATAAGCTATTTATTTAATAAGTTATTATTTTTCATTCAAAGAGAATGAGACTTAGAGAGACTTAAAGAGTATGTATTTATATATATTTCCAATATTCAAAGATTGTTTCCTCAACATACTACTTCTCTATTAAGATATTTTGAAGTTCCCTTTTACCATCATAATATTTCATTCAAAACCTCTCAAAATTCTTAATACCTATGAACAATTTGAGTCATTTGGATCAAATAACCTTCTCAAAGCTGTGAAGATCAACAAACTAGGTCCATTTTTTCCCTCTCTATTCTTCATGTAAATTTACTAAACTGTTTGCATAAATCAATGTGTAACCTACAAATATTAATAATTCATATGGAAGTGAGATTTTAATTCTAAATATTATTATTAGAGCCTATAGAAAGATAACTATGTGAACTATGCTATACAATTTAGGAGAATAATAAAAGGTTAAAACTATAAAAATAAGTGTTTCATTTTATACACATTTATGTAAAACGTGTAGGATAAGCATAGGATACAGAAAAATGGATGTAACATTAAGCTAGTTTAGAAAAAATTCAATCATCCGCCCAGTCCTCACATCCTATAGCTAATTTAAACTAAACACATTTACACATTTCTGGCTTCAGACTTCAGAGTTGAAGTGTGTGGGCTCTAATTGTGTTTTGGAAGTTATTTGCTAGAAGTTTAAGCAGGAGAGCTTTGAAATCTTTCTCAAATACTGTTTATATATTAATTGGCTCAACATGTAATGTGATTAAACCAGTGAGTCTACAAATCAGTCTCAAGGGAAGAACATTCTTTGAACATCTGTGAAATTATTTTTCAATCATTTTAAATTTTATTTAAAATTAAAGAGGTGTCTTGAGAGTCCCCATTTATTCTCTTTTTTATTTCTTCCTATTGCCATCTCAGTCTGCATGTCAAGGCCATGCTTCTCTTTTGGTTGTTAATCAGTTTCATTTTGAGACGTCAGGATCAGACAAAATTCAGTGTGTCTGAAACCAATTCACTCTTCCTGTGAAATGGAACACTTTTCCTGAACGTCCAATTTATGTGCTTTGCCATTACCTAGGATCAAATGTAATTTCTGTTGCATTCTTCATTACATGTACAATCAGTTGTCATGTCTTGTCAATTCTTCCCTCGCACTGTCTATTGTATGTGTAGCTCTAGTTGCCCACAATACATACATAAAGACACACACGCACGCATTCTATACCCATTCTTCACTTCTGGTCTGAGTAACAATTAATTTTAAATGGTTTAGAAGCTTTCTAATTGCTTCTATCGCTCCCCTTTAATTTATCCTGAATGTAACTATCAAATTAACCTAATAAGGTAAGACTTTCTTCATGTTTTTTTCTTATTCATACCAAAGCAATGGTGTCCAGTTAACATTGACCATTTTACATTACGATTCCGGTATCGTTTCTAATCAATAATTTTCTACACTACGAATCCAATTGTTAGTCATCCCATTTTGTCCCTTTTCATTTCGTATTGTAAATATTGAGTTCTTAGATCAGCTTTTTACCCTGAGTGGTCATGGGCCTTAGGTATCGCTGCTATATGCATGACAATTCTGATTCTGCCCTCGCACTGGCAATTTCACTTGATAGAATTTGTCGTTATGTTCACCACAAGGCATATTCAAGAACGCTATTTCTAGGAGCCCAAACTGCAAATGACCCAAAGATCTATCAATTGTAGAACAGATACACCATACTATATTAAGATAACAGAATACTATAGAACAACAGTGAAGAATTAGAAAAACAGCCGGCTACCCCCGCCTCCTTCCGTCGGATCCGCGCTCTCCCGCGGCTGCGCCGGCTCGGCCGCCCGGGAGGCAAAGCACCGCCGCCGCCGCCACCGCCACCGAGCGGGTCCCGGGCCATGGCCGCGCCGGCCCCCACCCCACCCCGGCCCCCCAGAACTGAGCAGTGGGCGGGGAAGTGAGCAGTAGCCTGAGAGGTCCCAAGCCCCCAGGCCCCGCCGCCATGAAGCTGAACCAGCGCAGCCTGGCCTTCCATGCCACCTGCGACGCCCCGGCCGACAACGCGGGCTTCCAGTACAAGAAGGGCGGCCGGCATGCGGCCCACCGCCGCCGCTGGTCTGTGCCGCGCGGCACCATGCTCTTCTGCTTCGGGGACGCGGCCAGCCGTGAGCCCGTGGGAGTCATCATCCTGGAGGGCTGCACCGTGGAGCTGGTGGAGGCGGCCTTCGCCGTGCGCTTCGCTGGGGCAGAAAGGGCCCGGGTGCCAATCTGATAGGGGCAAAGAAGCAGCTGCAAGGCCGTATTTGGCTTCCAGAACCCTCTGCCTCCATCGCAGCCCCTCTCTGAGCTCACAGACTCAGCCCCCTTCTCGCCCGCAATATTCCAAGAGGGAGACCAGGTCTCGCTTTGCTTCGAGACCAACTTCTGTTTTTCACTCACTACAGTGGCCGTTCTTCATCCAGGGAGAATCTCGGGGGGCTGGGACACCCCCAGCCCTCAAGCTGGGTCATGTTTACAGTCCTCAGTGTCCCCAAATTGGGACCCCCTGCCCTAATCTTTATTTCCCCAGAGGCTCCCTCTTGGTGACAGACAGGCTCGGCCCTTAGCCCCTTCCTGCTGCCTTTGGAGACCTGGGGGCTTGAGGAAGAATGGGGGGCTGTCTGTGTGTCTGCAATCACCAGCTCACTGCTGGCTCAGTTGACTAGGGCTTCAGTTTTAATTTAAATACTTAGGGTGGTTTTTTCCTAGCAACAAAGCTTGGTGTTTTCACTGCTTTTGTTCCTTGTTGGCTGGTGGGAAGGGATAGGGTGCCTGGTTCTGGGTTTGGCCAGTGAGGGAGGGGGGGCTAGCTGGCACTGCCCCCAGGGAGAGGGCAAGGAGCCTTGGCTGGAGACACAGGAACCTCAAGAATCTCACCTGGTTCTTTGCCTTCTCCCTGGCAAGCCCTGCTCTCCTGCAGGTGCCTCTAGGGGTCTTGGTACGCTTTCCATGCCCCTCTTCCCCACGTCCTCAGTGGTGGGGATGGGGATGGCAGCTCTTGTCCACAGGCTTTGGGTCTCAGGGGGTGTTAGGGACTGCCCAGTGCCCATGTCCTGGCCAGACCTAGCTGGTGTGGTGAGATGTTGGCCCCAGTCCTGGTGTAGGTTTACAAGCACTAAGGGTACAATCTCCCCCCACCCACCCCCAAAGCACAACCTGCGGTCAGGCTGCCTCCGGAGTTGGGCGGGGGAGAGATATGAGGCAGCCTGGGAGAGGGATATAAAGGCTAAAATAAAATAAACAAAGGTTTATCAAGTAAAAAAAAAAAATAGAAAACAAACAGGATGGATTTCCATGATTCCATTTATAAAAGCTCAAAAACAGGCAAAACCAGTCTATAGTTTTAGAAGTGAGAATAATGGTTACCCTTGCTGGGGTGGGGTCGGAGGGCTGGGGGAATAGTAGTTACTAGATGTGACTTAGAGGGGGGTGATGCAGATTGCCCTCTTGGCCCCAGTTTCAACAACCTGATTTTCATATTGATTATTTCTTCCCTCTAAGCTCATTGATACCTGCTCTTCCATCAATCGGTGACACTTCACACCTTCTTCGACTTTGGGCTTGATGTGTTCAGATCAGATTTTTAAACAGGACACTTTAGAAGAGGAATATTTCCAATATTCCCAGATACTCAGAATTAACACACACACACACACACACACACAATTCTTCTTTGCCTTGTCTTATCCTTCCATATGGTCATACATATCTATACATGTATAGATTGATTGCATCAGTGTATGTTATTGTACACCTATAATTTGAAAAGCACTGAACACAGTACTTGGAATACAAAAATGAACTCTGCATTCCCAGTCTTGTTTTATATGTTATCCTAATGAAGCACAAAAGCATATACACTAATAGCAATTTAATAAATTATATAATAGAGGTATGTATAAAGCTATATAGGAATGCAGACAACTCACTGAAGGAAGTTGAAGTTTATATTACATAGTTGTAAAACATTTGGTAAAACTATCACCTGTGATTGTATAGATGGCAATTTGTGAACTTAATAAGCCCATAGTGTGTTAAGTTTTATTGGCTATGTTTGGCAAACTATTAGAGGAAAGATATACTCAAAAAATACTAGTTCTATTTTAAGCCAAACAGAAATGAAGTCAGGGGATGGCAGTGGGGTTGGAGCAGAGAGAATAATACATAACACAAAAACAATAAATCAGAAAACTGTGTACAGTATAGAGAAGAATGCTGGTAGGTAGGTTTGGCTATTGGCATATGGACCTGAGTCATGTTTGTATATTTTCAAATGCCTTGAGATATTCTAATACATGAAGACAATTTGACATTTTAAGGTTATATTAATTTTCTCATAAAACTTTGTGGCTATCCCCACTATCTTCTGGTACATAGGATTTTAGAAGAGAAATTTGATAGTAGGCATACAGGTTTTGTTTTTCTTGCTTGATGTGTGTTTGTTTGTATTATTTTGTTTGATGCCTTGGTTCACTGTCCAGGATACTATGGGATTCTCTCTTTAATCAAACAGTCCAATAAGTTCATTACATTTTAATTTTGTAGTTCCTGCCTCCCTCATTTCTTTATAACAGAACCTAGAATTAGAGGGTCCTTTGTTTTATAAATTTGGCTCCCTTTATTTCAGGATTTTTTTCTATTTATTTTTTTGAATGCAGTGTTAATTCAACTTCTTACCTAATTATGGCTAATTTTTGTTTCATTATTTCTATTTAACAGGACTTCTAGTTCCTTTTTCATGTTCCATTGTTCCATTTCCTGTTTTATAAATTTTACATTCTTTTTAGTCATTGAAAGTAAGAAGCAATTGTAGAGATGCTTGTGGGATATTTTTATGGAGATATCTGTGTGTGTGTGTGTGTGTGCGTGTGTGTGTGTGTCTGTATTTATTTAGATCTTTTTGTTTATCTCTGGTTCTCAGCAGCAAAATAACTTTTCTTCTAAAATTTATTTGTCAAGTTAGAATTCTTTCACAGAAACAATATGCAGCTTGAATGAATGATTCCTAAACCTGCTCTAACTCTCTGCCAAAAGTACAACAGTTATGCCTCGAAGTGGGAATTTCTTCTCTTCCTTGGAGCACGTTCACTGCCCAGCCCTCACTCATAGCACTCAGATGAGCACTCTCATACCTGGTTTTATTCCCATTTTATAGATCAGACAATTGAGACTTAAAGAATTAAAATAATTTCCATAAAAGTAAGATAAAACCTGTACAAAACTATCGGGAACTAAAACTGAGGTCAGTGATCCCATTTTTGCTATACTGATATTTCTGTTCACTCCAAACATGTATATTAATTTGTTGTTTTACTCACATATTTTCCATTGATTCTAGAGAACCTATTGCTATGATATATTTATTACTGGGAAGTCCAGAAGAGGTGATGTTTAATTAAATTTTAAAATACCCAGATTTTCCCAGAATGAATATCTATAGATATTCATATGTCCCTTGATAGGTTCTGAGCCAAGTCAAATATTCTAGATGACATATTCTGAAGTGGGAGAAAAAAAGTTATTATACACCTAAGACAAAACCTTAGGAACAGAAATTTAATCTGAGCAAAGCAATTTTAAAGCAAAGTTGTACATGTTTAGTCAAATTGGAATACCAGCGTGCCTAGAGCGAGCCAGAGAGGAGAGTCAGGACAGGGGTGGCAGAGGCAGGCCTGTCACTGGCTTTCATCAGCCCACATGTCGGCCCATCCTAAAGAAAGAAGACCCGTGCACTGAACAACTAATCCATTATTCCAGGTAGTCAGGATTTATCTTTGTAATTTTGTTGCATGTCAGAAAGTTCACCAAGTGACAAGATGCTTAGGCAAATAGGTGGCCTTTTTTCCAGGAGGCCATCTCATCTGTAAAAATGAGTTCTAATGCACCAGGGAAATGGAGAAGCTGCGGGCCAGGACCCATTGGGATTAATGTGACATAATAAGAAGTGTCTCTAATGAAAGAAATTTGCCTTAGAAATACAAATTGGGAATAGAACTATTATTTCTAAGTTCTTCTATTATTTCTAAGTTTTCATCATACTGTTATTTGTGGCATTTATGACAAAGAATTCTCAGTGAGGTATTGCAACTGGTGTCTACACATCAACAAGAACATGCTTGCTTCAGTCTTTTTCATATGCCCTTCCACCCATTTTTAACTTCGCTTTTTTCCTAAATGTCTAGGTTTGGAATATGAAAGCACTGACACCATGAATACTATTACAGCTGCTAAGGTAGAAAGAATAGTTGTATAAGAGAACAAACTCTTTTGTCCCTGTATATATCAGGTAAGACGCTGATGTATCTACATATCATATATACACCAATATTTATAAATAACATCCACTTGTTTAGCTCACAATTCTGTGGGTCAGCAATCTGGCCTTAGTTCAGCTAAGCAGTGCATCTGCTGGGCTTGGCCTGACTTCCTCATGCACTGGCAGTCAGCTGGCGCTCAGTGGCTTTACTCACATGTTTGGCAGTTGGCTGTCAGCTGATTCAGTGGTAGTGATTGTGTGTCTCTCATCACCCTGTGTCTCTCGTCATTGAGTAGATTAGTCTGGGTTTGTTTACAACTGGCTGTTCCAATGTTCCAGAAGTAGCAAGCACGAAAGCCCCAATTCTCCAGTGCTTTGTAAATTCCTGCTTTGGTCACAATGTGATGTCTCATTGGCCAAAACAAGTCACATGGCTCTGGTCTAAGGGCTGCTCCTACCTTTTATGACAGGGGGACAATGCTTTGGCCACAAATAGGGGACCTCTAACTCAAGCTTAAACGGTGGGGAAATCTGTTATCCCGTGTATCAAGAAGCCCAGAGATAGGGTGTCCTCCACAATGATTGAACTGGGAGCTCAAAAATGACATCAAATTTCTTTCAGATCCATTCTACCTCTCCTCTCTGACATCCACAGTATTCACAGCATGCGTAGGCCTATAACATGATGGCCACAGCAGTTCCAGGCATCACTTTTTACAAAGAAAAAGTAAAGGCAGAAGGGAGACAGACAGTCTCTTCTGAGGGCTTGTTATCTGAGGAATAGGAGAAAGTTCCCAGAATCCCCCAGAGACCTCCTTTTATGTAACACTGGCTATATTGCTGTCAAAAAACCATTCCTGAAACAATCCTTTCCTAGGAGAGGCTATTACCGTGACTACCTTAGGCTGAACACCTGGCAAGGAGTGGGTCATAGATTAATTCAACAACTGTTTATTGCATACCTGCTATGTACGAGCATATGCCAGAAGGATATACAGTAAATAAACAAGTACATACAATATACAACTGATAACAAATAAAAGCTACTGAGAAAAAAAAATGGTAAAGGGGATACTGAAAGAGGATGGGGATGGGGGTTCTGATTGTTTAGGAGAGTTAGGCAAGGTCTGACTGGCCAGGTGACCTTGATCAGAGTCTCACAAGAAATGAAGTGCTTTGCCACAGGGATATCTGAGGAAAAGAGCTCCCATACAGAGGGAAAAGCACTTGCAAAGATCAGGCCTGAAGAGGTTTGTTTGAGAAAGAGTAAATAATCCAATGAAACTGGATCAGAATGATCTGGGGATAGAGTGAAGGTCAGCATCGTAGGCAGCCTGGTAAACGATACTAAGGTTTTGTATTTTTCTCTAAGTCAAAGGGGAAGCCACTTGAGGATTTTGATCTGATTTGTGACATTCCTGAATTTACTGTAAAATATTCTGCTATGTTTCTAGTAGACAATATGGGGCAGGGGCAGAGGCAGCAGAATACTGGAATGTTCCAGGTGAGCACCTGTGGTGGCTTTGACCAAGGGGGTGACGATAGAGAAGTGTTTTGGTCCTGGATACATGCTAACCACAGAACAGAGAGAATTTGATGACAGATTTGATGCACATCATGAAAGTAACTTTTCTGAGCTGTCTATAAAAACACCTCCATCACAGTGTTGTTGTGAGGATTCCACGATATAATTTATGTAAAATTGTGTTCAACAGTTTCTAATATCCAGTCTCTCATCTCATCCCAAAATGATCATAATTCATCTTGCTTGTACATGGAATTTTCTAGCTAATAGGTATTTCACATACCATATGTCTCCTAAATAAGGAGCTCAGGATGGATTTGGGTGGACCTTGAGAAGCAGAGCTGGAAAGAGAGCTCAGAATACCAGGAGGATATGAATAGAAAACAAGAAGGCAAGTGAAATGTAATGAGACAGAAGTATTTGCCTGTAGCTGACGTATTTTGTTGTGTGCTATCAATCATGCATGAGTAAACCAGCTACATACAAAAGTTCACAGACAAAAATGTCCTCTTCTTTACCAGGTTTTCTCATTTTGGATAAACTTTAACTTTCCTGAGGGCTCCAAAAAAAAAAAAAATACCTGGAAATATCCTGGTGCATATCTAATTCAGGGGCTAATTCATATGACCCTTTTGCTAGTGCATATCTTTCCCAGGAAGCAGACACGAGCGATGTTTTTATCACTACATTATTCTGCCTTTTGTAAGCTCAGATTTGTGTAATGTTACTTATTTTACTTTCCAACAATAAGTGACTTTAATAGGACCATGAATCATCTGAAAATTTTATGTATTATTATTTCCTTTTGTAAATAAAATCAAACACTGGAACACTTTGAGCATATCACAAAAATAATCCCTGGCTATTTCTAGCTGTGCCTTTAATTAGCATAGGATTTCAGAAAATTCTGTTATAAATGTATTCCCATTTATGTGGATTTAGTTTTAAGGTATATCAAAAGATTTGGCTTCAATATAGCTCTCACTGTTTTATGGAATATTTTTCTTGCCCTCAATTATATGGCCTGATAATATGGCCATAAGAGTACAGAGGTTTAAATGTCTTTTAAGTGATACTGATTTTTATGGACCATAATTTGATCCATAAAATTTATATTTGTGAATACACTTAAGAACTGCCTTGGACTTCCCTGGTGGTGCAGTGGTTAAGAATCCACCTCTAATGCAGGGGACACAGATTTGAGCCCTGGTCCAGGAAGATCCCACATGCCATGGAGCAACTAAGCCCTTGCACCACAATTACTAAGTCTGAGTGCCACAACTAACAATTATCTTAACAGTGCTTTCTACTGAAGCCGGCGTGCCTAGAGCCCGTGCTCTTCAACAAGAGAAGCCACCGCAATGAAAAGCCCGCGCACCTCAATGAAGAGTAACCTCCGCTCGCCACACCTAGAGAAAGCCCACGCGCAGCAACGAAGACCCAACTCAGCCAAAAAATAAATTAATTAATAAAATTTTAAAAAGAATTACATTAAAAAAGAACTGCTTTATACACTTTATATCTATTGCTGTTTTTCTTTTTCTTCCTGATGCAGAAAGCTGTCGTCATTTTTATTGTAGGCACAGATAGATAACTGGAGAGCATTTACTTTTGTTTTAGAAATTATTCCAGCCAGGATCTGTTTAGACAAGTTGTTGTATATGTTTTTGTTTGTGCTTAAATTAAGTCTAACAAATCAGGACTTAAAGCCACTGGCACATTTTAGATTATAGATCATAGCAAATCTTCAGTAACTTGATTTCATATTCAAAAAATTTCAAATTACTTAATATGCATGATGCAACTTTTTTAAAGCATATATTATTCTTACTTCATCTTCATGATGTTACTGACTTACATTCTGTAATATACAATGTTGATTTTGTGCAGTTTGAGGAACCAATGTTTGTCCTTAGCAGCCCTCCTTCCCTTCAGATGTACCTTTCCCTCCTTCTGGCAGCAAGGCTCATCATTCTAGGATACATAAGAAAAAAAATGCTCTTTTTTCCCTCCTTAAAGCCCATTAAGGGTTCTTTCTGTTCTTCGTATTAGACAAGGAGAAAACCTAAAGTTTGTTGATTACCTCAAGTTGGAAGGCAAATGAACATTTTGCTCAGGCGCCTGCTGCTGAAATCTGAGACCACAGCAAACAGTTCATTACAAGTAAAACCTGTAGAAGGAAGAGGAAGCAGCAGCAGGAGGTTTCAGTTCCTTGATCATCGCTGCCAGATCAGACTCAGTATTACGTTTTAATTTAGCCAACTGGCAATGATTATATTTGTATAAAAAGTTTGAATTCAGACTTTGGTTCAAGATAGACAAAAGATGAAATTCAAGGATGCCAACTGAAAGAAAACCACAAATTATTTATTACTAACTATATACATATTTATATTAAAGATGCTGTTCAAATAGTCTCTTGGATCAAGTGGTAAAGGGGCCATGCACTTAATTAATATGTCTGCTTCACTGACTTGACCACCAATCAGTGACTTTACAAACCAAGAGAGGAAAGGCAGGCACTGCCTTTACCCATGTTTTGATAGTTCATCTACTGCCTCTGACTGCCCTTTATTCCTAGCCTGTGCCTCAAAATGTACTTTTTTCATGAATGTTCTTTATCCCAAAGACAGTAATGGGGTTATAGTGACCTTATAATATATGTGAAATGGTCCACAGCCAGCTCAGTGCACTCCTGGGAAACACAGGGAGACTGGTGTTGTTGGTTTTTGATCCTGGTGGGGCGCAAGCTGTACTGTTATGCTGATTGAGTGTTTTAGACATGACTTATCTCCCATGAAACTAGGGTCATTTTTATTACTGCCTGGAGAGTTCAAGTCAACAAAGGTGAGTATAAGAGATGTTACCTTTTATACCTTAAGCACTAGCAGGTGTTTTGCTCTTATGAGAAATAGAGTCATACCCTTATCAAAGCAATTTTAAAACTTATCAATAACTTTGTAGTATAATGAATGGCTAAATTTGGTTATAAGCTTAGAGGATAAAATATGTTTATTTTTTTTCCAGGAATTTCATCACAACCAACAACTCAGGAGAGACATCCTTTACTTAATGTATAAGTCATAAATATCTTGTCCCTATACTGACATCCAGAGTATGTCCTCAGACATTTTTCAGGACTGTTGAATGTTCTGTACAACAATTCAGCAAGTTGGTATTACAACCAGGTCTTCTGCTTCTTCTGGGGCCATAACAAAATACAAGAAATATTCCTGAAGCATACAGGTTCCAATTGTATGTTGGAAAGTTTTTCTGAATAAAAAATATTATGAGCATTATAAAAGTGGTGAAAATCATTTTGGGTCTAAATAAAATGACAAGATAGTGTGAAAATTCTTCATCTGAGGGTACATGCCAAAATACCATGAGTTTCACTATAAAAGATAAAAGCTTGAGTAACTCAATTACTTGCACAAACAAGAACTTGGGCTTGAAGGAATGATCTGGGACAGGTAACAGAAGAGTGATTCAGTAGAAGAAGAAGGACCACCATCTAGCCATGGAAAAGAGCCAGTCAGTGGCGACAAATCCATCAATGAAAGTTCTCCAAATTCCCTGGAGCCAACACGTGTGATCTGCAAATAGCCTGTTTTTAATTAATTGGAGTTTGTGATTTCCTCTCTTAAAACAATTAAATAACAGAAACAAATAGAATACTTTTATTTCTACTTGAGACAACATGAAAAGTTGTGTGTCTTGATAAAATTGGTTATCTTAAAGTATTTTCAACGTGATAATTATATATGGGCTTAGAAAGTAATACAGTTTGCAAATACTGAGGCTACACTTCTAATGTTTTCTTTTTTTTAACTTAAGTTGAAACAAAAATATATTGTATATTGTGAGTTTTTTTGTGTTAAAACCGGACATGTTTAATGTGAGTGAAGAATCAGGTTCAGTCTCTACAGATCACTTACATAGCAAATAATTCAAAATATTGTAATATGTAGAATGCTTCTGGTACTAGAAAATAAATTGTTAAGGACCATTTGCATATCTATAACACTGACTCAAACTTCAGCATTATGAAGACTGTCAAAGTGTAATTACAGACTCAACTGTAATTTTTACTTTATTTAGTCTAGACAGATTTTACATGCAGAAACATCAGTCACAGCTCTATCTTCTTGCAAATTTGCATAATACCCTTTCTTCTGTTGCCCAGTTAGCAAATAAAAGCATGTCTGATGTATTATAAACAGGTGGGAAAAAGTCAACTGTTTCATATGGTTGATATTTAATTTTTAACTTCATTCTGGTAATGGATTTCAAAAAGAATAGATCATGGAGAATGTGGATCTTCTTAGGAGGCAACAGTCTATTTATATCACTTGAAATATGAAGAATTCTTTGATTTTGACCTTTTATGTGCATGTACAGTCATTCCTCAGTATCATGGGGCCATTGATTCCAGGACCCCCAAGGATACCAAAATCTGCAGATGCTTAAGTCCCTTGTATAAAATGATGTAGTGTGTTGTATCACTTATGCATATCCTCCCATATACTTTTTTTTTTTTTGCGGTACGCGGGCCTCTCACTGTTGTGGCCTCTCCCGTTGCGGAGCACAGGCTCCGGATGCGGAGGCTCAGCAGCCATGGCTCATGGGCCCAGCCACTCCGCGGCATGTGGGATCTTCCCAGACCAGGGCACGAACCCGTGTCCCCTGCATCGGCAGGCGGATTCTCAACCACTGCGCCACCAGGGAAGCCCCTCCCATATACTTTTTAAATGATCTCTAGGTTACTTATAATACCTAATATATTATAAATGCTATGTAAATAGTAGTAAACACAGTGTGAATGCTATGTAAATAATTGCCTTTGCAGCAAATTCAAGTTTTGCTTTTCGGAACTTTCTGGAATTAAAAAGAAATTTTTTTTGTGGATGGCAGATGGGGAACTCACAGATACGGAGGGCCAACTGTAGCGCCTTTCTATACCTTTTATATATTTAGATTGTGCAATTAAAAATGTTTCCTAAAAAAAAAAAAATGTTTCCTATCTCCTTGATTCCTGTCTCCTTTGTTCTCTCTCTCTTTACCTAATTTGTTGTGAACAATGTTTTATACCAAAAGGTTGCACAGAAATTTAATGGTTGAATAGTATTCCAAGACGTATTTTCTTTCTCAATTATTTATTTTCTCATATAACATTTTTTTCTAACTTACTTAGGAATAGTTGATGCAGTATTTATTTTGATTTTGTATTCTTTTTGCTGGTGAGATTCTGGCTAGTCTGGCTGGCTGTACACATTCATTTTGTTAACCCGCTTCTGACTTTTACTGCTGTATCATATGGATTTCAGAATTTTCCCAGTAGGGTTTGTTTTCTGACTTCCAGAGTAGTCTTTCATCCATGTTAAAACTTGGCTTGGAAAAAAAAATTAGGTATTGATTCTTAGTCACATGCATGCATAAATACATATCTTGGATTGTAAACACTTTAGTGACCCAAACCGTGAAATTACAAATAGAAGATGGTCAATAGACCTTGACTGAATGAAGGAATAATATCTTTATTGTGCTTAAGAATAAATAAGTACATAGTAAATTTTATAAAAATAAAATTTATGTACACATCAATTTTTCTTCAACGTCTTGAAGAAAGCATTAGTTTGGTATTGCTTCGTAATTTGAAAGACTAATTTTAGATGAGTAAGTCTTTCTGTTTTAATAACTTATGGTGACAAAATCTTCTCACTAACCTTGTTGTTTCTGAATTTTGCATTCGACATTTCTCTGCAATATCAAGTCACTTCTCAGGTATCTTTCAGGGCTTGGATAAAGAACTACAAGTTGACACTAAATTTAGTTTATTGTCATAATTGAATCAAGAAATAGTGACAAACATGATTGCTAATCACTTATTTTTCATAATGTACATGAATTGAAAGTTCTAATATGTTTCACTTCAATGGAAAATTTCATTCATGGATATCATGTGTTATTGTGTAAAGAGATCCTGATTAAGAGTAAAGATGTATAGTTTCTAATACTAGTTTTGTTACTTAACTTCCAATTTTAAATTTCCTCACATGAAAACAGAACTCAATACTACCCAGCTTACTCACTTGTGGTAATTATAAGAGTTTCTGATAACTCATTTTGGTGACAGAACTTTGAAATGAGTATAAAAATTCTCTAAAATGACAGAAAGTGACTTAAAAAGAAAATAAAATGTGTAATTTAATGTGATGCCACATAGGTAAATATGAGAATTTGTTTAGCTTCATTTTACTTAATGTGAACTTAATGCAAGAAGTATTCATCTCCCAATGTTTCTGATAATTTGGTTCAGAAACTAACAATACTGATGACATCACAATTTGAAAGTCTTACTTAAAACACTAATGTTTAAAATTATTCAAAATAATCATGGTTGCTTCAAAGGCAAAAAGAAATATGGAAATGGTAAATGATTCTTGTGAGTCATGTCTGTGAGAAGGAAGAAATAATGTTTGGCATTTTACAAAGAATAAACAATAATCACAGGAAATGTCTGCGGACACTCTAAATGGCTTTAGGTGAACCATGGTGAACATGTCCTAAAACCACAGATGTACTGTGTATGTATGTATATATGTAGAGTATGCAAAATAATAATTAACCAGTGTGCCTTACTTTTAACTGCCCCAGTTTAAGAGAAGTATATTTTCAGCACTGAATATAGTGTCCCATCACTAGCATATAACAGGGGATTCAGTATTAATTATTTCTTAGGTACTAACATGTTAAGAAAATTAACATGTAGTCATTTGACACCAGACTGCCATTCTAAGGGGAAGGAAAAGATACAAAATATTTTCTAGAAGTAGTCAGAAACAGCCTTTTTCTTAAAATTATAAATTAACTATACATACTCTGGATATGTACTCCAGGTCAATTTTATTAAATGCATGATTAATATTTTATAATACTATCACATGGTATACACTATCATCTTTATTTTTGTAATTTTGACATAGGTATCTGTAATTAATCAGGAGATCAAAAGTCATCTAAAGTTGAAATTATAAAATTCTAATAGACTTCCTTGTGGATATGTTTACAGACATGTTTTATTGTGTAAACTATTTGTGAAAACCTAAACTATCTTAGGGGACAAGCTTTATAAATGTAAATCATTTAAATCTCCATTACATGCAGGTTATTTTAAGTAGGAATTTACCAACATATGTGTGTGTAGGAAGTTGCACAAATCATAGGTATGCAGTTTGATAAACTTTCACGAACTGAACACCCATGTGTGACCAGCACTCAGCTCAGGA
The DNA here is from genome assembly GCF_964341445.2 of Mesoplodon mirus. Lineage (NCBI taxonomy): Eukaryota > Metazoa > Chordata > Mammalia > Artiodactyla > Ziphiidae > Mesoplodon > Mesoplodon mirus. The sequence continues at coordinate 187,285,278 of NC_138978.1, forward strand.
AACAGAGCATGACCTGCAGCCCAGAAGCCCCACCTGTGTACCCCAGCCACTAATCCAATCTAAGTACTGTGATGCTTAATCTTACGTGTCAATTTGACTAGGCCACAAGGTGCCCAGATATTTGCTCAAATGGTTATTCTGTTTGTTTCTGTGAGGGACTTTTGGACGAGATTAACGTTTAAATCAATAGATAGAGAGTTAAGCCGACTGCCCTCCATAACATGGATACCTCATCCAATCAGTTGAAATCCTGAATAGAACTAAAGGCTGACCCTCTCCTGAGTAACGAGAATTCTTCCTGTCTGAATTTGTTTTTTTCTTTCCTTCAAACTCAGACTGAAACATTGGCTTTTCCTGTGTCTTGAGCCTATAAGCCTTTGGACTGAAACTACACCATCAGCTGTCCTTGGGTCTGCAGCTTGCTGAATATCTTGGAACTTTCCAACTTTCATAATCGTGTGAGCTGATTCCTTATGTCTCTCTCTCTGTCTCTGTCTCTCACACACACACACAATCTGTATTTCTGGAGAAATCTGACTAATAAAAACACTATTTTAATTTATGCGTTAGAATGACTTTGCCCATTTCTGAACTTTATGTATGTGGTATCATGCAATACGTATTATTTTATGCTTGGCTTCTTTCACTCATTAATATATTTGTGAGATTTATCTACACTATTGCTGGTTGCTTGGATTTCAGTTTATTTGTATTACTGTATAGATTTTTAGTCTGTGTGTATATACTTCATTTTCTAATTCACAGTATTAACTTATACGAAGTTTCCATCTTAGGGCTATCGTGAATACTGGTGTTATGTAATTCTACTACATGTTTCTTGATGAACACTTTTGAATGTTTCTTTTGAGTATATACTTAGAAGTACAACTGCTAAATAGTAAAAAATGCATATATTCAGTTTGAGTACGTATGACCCACTCTTATCAACATTTTAAGGGTGTTTCAATTGCTCCAGAGCCTCTACAAATTGTTTGGTTGTTTAATTTTAGACTTTACAGTGGGTGTGGTTTGGTACTATATTACATTTTAAAATTTCATGTCCCTGATGATTAATAGCATTGACTATTTCATTTGTTTATAGATCATATCTTATGGCATACCTGTTAAATAATTTTCCACTTTTCTGTTAGATTTTCTACCATTTTTTCTTATTAATTATAATAGATTTTAAAATATATTAGATAGATTTTTTCCCTCAAATGTATGCATATATGCTTCCAAAGTGAAGGAGAAAAAAAGACTTTCTCAGACAAAAATTTAGGGAATTTGTTGCCCATAGACCTACCTTGAAAGAAATGCTAATAGAAGTTCTTTAGTGAGAAGGAAAATAAGTCAAAAATACAGCTCTACATGAAGAAAGGAAGAGCACTGAAGGAGAAGTAAGTGAAGATGACATAAAAACTTTTATCATATTCTTAGTTGATTTAACAGGCAACAGGTTTTTTTATATTAAAATAGCAACAATGTATTTGATTATGTATGCTTGTGGATATACTTATGTATGCCTTATATATGGGAAATGAATGAGAGCGATAATAGAAGGGATAGGTAGGAAGAATTAGGACTATTTTGTTATTATAAGGAGCTCATATTGCCAGTGAAGTGACAAAGTGCTATTTGAAATTGGACTTTGATTATTTTTAAATGTACATTGCAAACTCAAGGGTGACCACTGAAAAAAGTGGGGAAAAAAAGCATAATATGCTAAGAAAGGAGAGAAAATAGAGTCATATAAAATGCTCAATTTAAACCACAAATAGCAGAAAGAGAATGGAAGAAAAAATAGGAACAAAAAACAAGGGAAACGAATAGAAAACAGTGATGAATATGATACTTATTTATCTAACTTCATCAATAATCATTTTGAATGTCAGTGATATAGTGCACCAATTAAAAGACAGGGATTGTCACAGTAGATCAAAATCCACAACTCAACTATATGTTGTCTAGAAGAAATCCACTATAAATATAGAGACACATATAAATTAAAAGTACAGGGCTTCCCTGGTGGCACAGTGGTTGAGAGTCCGCCTGCCGATGCAGGGGACACGGGTTTGTGCCCCGGTCTGTGAAGATCCCACATGCCACGGAGCAGCTGGGCCCATGAGCCATGGCCGCTGAGCCTGCATGTCCGGAGCCTGTGCTCTGCAACAGGAGAGGCCACACAGTGAGAGGCCCATGTACCGCAAAAAAAAAAAAAAAAAAAAAAAAAAAAAAAATCAATGGAGAAAAATATACCATAGTAACACAAATCAAAGAAAAGCCGGAGTAGCTATATTAATTTCAGACTGAGTAGACTTCAAAGTAAGGAAAGTTATCAGAGATAAAGAAGGGAGTTATATGATGAAGGTGTCAGTTCTCTAAGAAGACATAACAATTCTTAACGTGTATTCACCTAAGTGTCAACAACATGAGGCAAAAACCAATAGAACTGCAAGGAAAAATAGATAAATCCAACTTCTCTGGTAGTTGGAGACTTCAGCACCTCTCTCCCAGAAATGAACCCATCCAAGAGGCTGGAAATCAGTAAGGACACAGTTGAACTCAGCAACACCATCAATCAACTGGATGTTATTGACATCTATAAACTCCTTCATCCAACAAGAGCAGAACACACATTTTTCTCAAGCTCACATAGATAATTCACCTAGATCACATTCTAGGCCATAAAACACACCTGAACAAATTTAAAAGATTAGAAATCATACTATGTCTACCCTCAAATCACAGTGGAATTAAACTAGACTATTAATGTTTACTCACAAGGTATTGGTAGAAACAAATGAAGATTATAACACAATAATTCTGAAGTTCTTATTTATTTTTCATCTTAGACAATAAAAGACACCTTGTGTTTTTTTCATGAAACTTTACAGAAATTGATGATTTTGTGAGCAATTAAAGTTTCATGGGGAAAAAATCATATAGTGTGCTATCTGATAATGCAATTAATAAAACCATAACTAGGAAATTTTCATAATTACAAGTGTCAAGTTACATTTATTTAACCCATGTTTCAGATAGGAAATCATATTAAAAACTATGGAATTTTTGGGCTTCCCTGGTGGCGCAGTGGTTGGGAGTCCACCTGCCGATGCAGGGGACGCGGGTTCGTGCCCCAGTCTGGGAGGATCCCACATGCCGCAGAGCGGCTGGGCCCGTGAGCTGTGGCCGCTGAGCCTGCGCGTCCTGATCCTGTTCTCCACAGTGGGAGAGGCCACAGCAGTGAGAGGCCCACGTACCGCAAAAAAAAAAAAAAAAAAAAAAAAAAATGGAATTTGAACTGAATAATATTGGATAAAACTATGTAATTGGATAGTATTTAAGTGTCCTTTATTATACACCGTTCAAATGTGTTCAAAAACAGCTTGGAAATAGCAAAAAATAAAGCCTTATCTGTCATGAACATCAAACTTCAAATGCATTATGCAAATTGTGTGTATGTATGGTAGCATATAAAAGCAACCATAGAAAATAACAGAGTGCTTATTATATGGTACAATTTCCAGTTAAGTAAACCACAAAACTAGAATTGTGCCTCAAAGAGTGCTTGCCATTTTATTTGAGCACTACAACTTGCAGTAAACAAGTTGTTTATTTTCCATGTAAACTGCTTTCCTGAATGCTCAAACAGCATATATTAAAAAGAAACAAAAATATAAACAGAAACCTCAATAAGCATAACTTTAAAAAGTGGAAAGTTTTACATGCATGTGTTTTAAACTCAGACTGAAATATTTTCATGAGGTTTCAGGTGAATTCCTATTTTAGTCTAGCTCACATAAAATGCTCTTTCATTTTATTTATTGCACTTTAAAATGTGCTATAGTGTAACAAAGGAACTTTATAATAGATATTGAATTGAATAAAATTAGAAATGCTGATTCAACAGGCTTGTAATTTGTCGCATTTTATTAATTTCTAGATGATTAAAAAACTGAGCATTAGTCAACAGGCTATAGTTCTAAAATATTCATCGATTTACATTTTCATTCTGTACAAAATACATTTAAATTGCTTAGTAGCGAAGTTTTACCAACATTATCGAATCAATCCTATTTAAAATAACCCCCATTAAAAGATTAAATTAGCATAAGAATAAATTTTCAGTGTAAAAAATTGCTTTGGCAGCATGAAAGTCTTCAACAAAAATATAATAACTTAAATATCTAAAAGCTAAAATGTCAAGGGGGTTCATGTTCAAAGTTAAAGAACTGTGAATATATTACAAGAGATGCCATTTAAAAACTCACTTAATGAATTTTAGAACAGTTTTAGATTTATGGTAAAATTGTCAAGATAGTACAGAGACATTCCGTATACCCCACACAGAGTTTCCCCTGTTATTAATGTGTTATATTAATATATTTGGCACAATTAAAGAATGAATATTGATACATTATTTTTAACTAAATTCCATATTTTATTCAGGTTCCCGTCCTTTTTAACTAATACGTTATTCTGTTACAGAATACTATCCAAGATACCACATTGCATTTAAGAGTCAAATCTCCTGATCCTTCTCCTAAGAATGGAGTTATGTGTTTTGGGGAGGAAGATCACAGAGGTAAAGTGGCATTGTACCATATCATATTAATGGTACAAAATATCAACATGACATCACTGTTGATGTTAATCTTGATTACTTGGCTGAAGTAGTGTTTATAAGATTTCTGTAAATTTACCCCCCCATATATATTCATGTATACAGAGAGAAATCTATATCTATAAATCTATCTATCTATCTATCTATCTCTCATCTATCCAATCTATCATGTCTCAAAGGAAGTCACTACGTAAAGTCCACACTTAAGGAGGTAGAGTTATGTTTCTCATCCTTGAGGGAGAAGTATTAACATAAATTATTTGGAATTCTTTTTCACAAGAGATTTGTCTCTTCTCTTCCATTTATTTTTTTATTTAAATCACTATGGACTCATGAGATTTGTTTCATCATTTGGGTTATAATCTAATATCATTTTATTTTGTTGTTCATATTATTCCAGTTTTGGCCATTGGGATCTCTTTCAGTTGGCTCCTCTGTCAACTGTCCCTTTGACATACTCTCCTCTATCCCCTTGACCTACTCCACTCTGTGTGTGTGTGTATGTTTTAGCACTTTCTTAATATGTGGATGCTCCAGGCTCATTTTGCACAATTCCTGTCCTCCAAGTCCTAGAATCAGCTATTTATCCAAGAAGCCTTGCTTTCTTTTCATGAAGAGTAATATTGGAAACCAAGAGCTCAGTGCTAGTTGTGATCATTGCCACTGGGTTGTACTGGCTCTAGATCTTCTCAGCTAAGTAGGGATATGTATGTATATATACTAACCATCATATATACACATGTCTATACATAGCTCTATTTGTAACTGTGTTTATAATAAAGTAATCGTGTTGATGTTAATATGTCCAACTGCAAACCATTATTTTCACTTGGATCATTCTAGCCATTATGCTTGCTTATCTGTAGGCACCTCCATCAGTGAGAAACCGGTCTCCTATTATTCACTATTGATTTTCTTAATTGTTCATTTCCAGTATACATGTACAGTAGTATCCAAATCGTTAATGTGTAATCCCATGGGCAATAACTTTATGAGTCTGAGTATAATGCTTAGGTACATAGTGTTTTGTTTGTTTATTTTTACTTTTAGTTTTATTCCATTCATTTCCAAAGTTACTTAGGTGGCAACTTCCCTCACTCCCTTCAGCAAGATTGTTTCATACATTTGTAATACAGTTAGGTTCTTCTGTCACATTTTACATTTCAACCAGGAATCACCTGACCTCCTATTTATTTAATTTTAATATACTAAGGGTCTCATTTGTTCTGTAAGGTCCTATGGGGTTTGTCCCATACATAGTTTTGTGTATCCATCATTATAGTATCATTAGAATAGTTTCACAGCCCTAAAATATTCCCTGTGCTTCACATATTTAAATCTTTTCCCCCTCCCATATCTGTGACAAACACTGTAATGTCTCTATAGTTTTGCCTTTTCCAAAATGTTGTATAAGTGGAATCTTATGCATGTAGACTTTTCAGACTGGTTTCTTTAACTCAGAGATATGCATTCAATATTCATCCATGTCTTCTTGTGACTTTATAGCTCATTTTCTCTTATTGCTGAAAACAATATTCCAATGTATGATGTACTGTGTCCTGTTTTTCCACTTCCCTTATGAGGGACATCTTGGTTGCTTTCAGGCTTTGGCTCTTATGAATAAAGCGTCCATAAACATTTTCATGCAGGATTTTATGTGGAGGTAAGTTTCAGATCATTTGGGTAAATACCTAGGAGCACTATTGCTAAATTGTGTGACAAGATTACATTTAGCTTTATGAGGAAATGTTAAACTGTCTTTCAGAGTGGCTGCACCGTTTTGCAATTCCACTGCAGAGAATGAAAGCTCCTGTTGCTCCACAGTATAGCCAGCTATTGGTCTTAACTCCTTTTGGATTTTAACCTTTTTTTTTTTTTTTTTTTTTTTGTGGTACGTGGGCCTCTCACTGTTGTGGCCTCTCCTGTTGCGGAGCACAGGCTCCGGACGCTCAGGCTCAGCGGCCATGGCTCACGGGCCCAGCCGCTCCGCGGCATGTGGGATCTTCCCGGACCGAGGCACGAACCCGTGTCTCCTGCGTCGGCAGGCGGACTCTCAACCACTGCGCCACCAGAGAAGCCTGCCTCTCTTTATTCTTGAAAGGTTTTTTTTTGTTCTACAGTGTACATTGACATTTTTCAGTGATATTTAAAAACACAAATTATATAAATTTCTGAGAGAGTGTAAATATAAAAGATACTGATTTATTATTTGATTTGTTAAGAGAAAATCTTATCACCATCTAAGTTGGTCTCTTCCAAATGCAAAAGAAAATAAAGATATTTTATTTCAGAGCCACAGTATTCCACATGCAATACCAAGGTTTAATAACGACTGCAATAACTTTCCTTTTCCTTTTTCAGCACTTTTCATCTCTTTTAAGATTGAACATCCTGGACTCTGGTAGGTCTCATTTATAAAGATATACAATAGCACAGTATGTGATAGTTTCTTAATTAGAATAGAAATAAAAATATTGACATGACACTTAGACAAACATGCCTTTCATCTGTATTTAACAAAAATGCCTTTCATACGTGTTTAACATGCTTGTCTCATTTTTTATGACATCAACACAATTCCCCAAAGTAAATGCAGAAGACTTTTTTTCATCTTTTTATAATACTTTACAAGCAAGGACCCATTTAATGTATGTAATTCTTCTACAACTTTATGTTTAAAGTCAGGAATTATTTAAAACGTAAGTTACTGTGCATTATGACAAAGCAAGTCAATGAAAGCAGAGAGAAACAAATCTATTCTTGTTTTGTATATTTGAAGGCATATCAACTATAATTTTCCTCCAAAATTATATATCACTTGACAGGTTTGAATAAAGTTCCAAGTATTGTGTCTAAAGCCTCAAGTTACACATTAAGTTGAACTTTTAAATTTCAGTACAATATTTATTATTTTTATTACTTTGAATATCTTTCAAAAAGTAAAGCAAAAAAAAAATGTTAATCATAGATAGAGGTACACGTTTATGAGTTGTGTTACTTTCTTCCTGCAGAAAAATTAAAAATAACCCCTACATCACAGAAAGCTTCCGAATGTAAAACAACCAATATAGAATATGCAAAAAGCATAGCATCTGTTATGATGTTTGATAAAATCAAATTTTCTTGCTTTATTTTAACCAGCAATCTTCCTTCATTCCTGTCTACAACATTCAATTTATGAAATATCCATTCTTGCACTCAAATAGTGAGTTCTTCTTGATTTGTTCATTACATCGGTATGTATTATAATTACTTAATTTCTGTAAATTCCTTATCTTGTTTCAGCTTAGAGAAAGTGTTTACATGGGTCCACAGCCTTTTTTTTTTTTGCGGTACGAGGGCCTCTCACTCTTGTGGCCTCTCCCGTTGTGGAGCACAGGCTCCGGACGCACAGGCTCAGCGGCCATGGCTCACGGGCCCAGCCGCTCCACGGCATGTGGGATCTTCCCGGACCAGGGCACGAACCCGTGTCCCTTGCATCGGCAGGCGGACTCTCAACCACTGCGCCACCAGGGAAGCCCCCACAGCCATTTTTAAGCAAACTCTGCTCAGTAAACACTAGGAATAATTTCCAAAAATATGGAGCCAAATGTTTAAGAAGTGTAGGTAGCAAATATAATTCCTAAAAGCTACTTTTTAAATATAGACAAATCAGCTATTAGCTATTCCTAAGAAGAGCAAAAAGATTAGTCTCAGATTTACATGAAAATTTTGTTCACCTAAAAGAAAAATCATGATTAGAAATTTTTTGATAAGAAATTAAAAATAGTATTAATGTAGGTCTAGATCCTATGTTTTGCTCATTATTATGTTCATCTTTGCATATCCATCTGTGAATAATGTTTTCCAAATACATTTATTTTTAATAATAATTTTGAATGTGTCAGCATTAAGCAGAGCTACTTTAAGGACAGTTATAAAGAAGGGAAAAACAATTGGCCAGCCAAGTAGAATTCAGAATATTGAAAGTAAGCCCTATAATTCCCATTCTATAATTCAAATTATTCTCCATGTAACAAAGCTTTTTTTTTTCTCTCAGGAAGTAAAAATTACCTAGAAGAGCAGCTCATATATAGTAATTCTTAAAGTATGATATAGAAAATTGCATAATGCCATTCACATTCAAAACCTTTTCACTGAAATATATACATGTATATGTATATTGCTGGTGCAATAGATTCTTAGGAAATAAATTTTGAATTAAAGAGTTTGCCTTAGTGTTTTACATGTTGAAGAATGTGGTACTTCCCATATTCATAGTGTTTTCCATCTAAAATTGGAAAAGTAGAGGGCATGCCGAAGATGCAGAGAAATCCTTGAACCATCTCCCAAGACCAAGAAAGAACACACGTTGAAATGCTTCTATTACAGGGTTTAGGCAAGCGTTCCAAAGCATTAAAGAATCAGAGGAGCACAGCTGAGACAATCTCTAGCTTATTCATCCCTTTGTCACATGTCATGATGAATGGATCCTGTGACTTGCTTCTACAATCCTACCAATCCATAATTCTCCTTCAGTCACAATGAGATAGTTAAAATAGGATTCTTTGGACTTTTTCTAAAGAAAGTTTCCTGTTATTAGGCAGTTTTGTTTATTTGCAGTAATGTTGCTTTAGTACTTCCTAAGAACAGTCCATACATCTGTCCCCACTCCTCCTTGGCAGAGCCTCTTCTACAATGCAGATGTGCCTGTACTATGGTTCTCCTTGTGTCTGGCTGCTCGGCCATCTCAGGCTTCAGTCAGATGGAGGTTTTCCTTTACCCAGGTTTCTCTCTGCTCTGATCAGGGAGGAGTGTCTGGCAGTTAAGGCGAAGTTCTGCCCCCACCAGAGATGGCTAACCATCATTCCTCCTATAACATGCAATGAAAAACCATGTTATCATCTTGGGTTTGAATTTTCTTCTGAAGATCCTACAGTATATCTTGGTTGAGGGATATATAGTTACTATTAATCTGACTTTGATCCTATTCTGTAAGAAATATATCCATCGCCATATTTTGCTAAAGGCGTATTCACGGAATATTTAGGATTGTTTTCTTTTCAAAAGTCACCCTCACTTGCTTAGAGGGAGCCAGTGTGCAGAAAATCATTCCCACGTAGTTGCAGGTTGATTTGTGAATCCAAGTTCATTTGCTACAGATGTGTTCTGGGCCAAGATTTTACATCATGCCCTATGGGGAAAGTAAACATACTCTGCTTTTTCATTGTAATGTAGCCTGCACGCCTCTTGAATTGGAGTCAGACTGCCTTGTTTTGAATCCCCTCTGACTCTTAATGGATCCAGTTTTGGGCAAGTTCTCTGTTGTTCAGTGTCTTCATTTATATAATAGGAATATTAATAATTTTCTCTCCTGAGGTGATTATTAGGATTAAAATAATGTATCTATGTGTGTATGTAAATTGCTTAATACATGTACATATGTATATATATGTATATATGTCTAATATACACATACATATTAAATATACATATTAAATGTTCTGTGTGTATGTGTTTATGTGTGTATGCATGCGTGTCTATGTACATTAAGTCCTTGTTTTTAATCCTTGGCATATAATAAATACTAAATAAATCTCACCACAAGCAAAAACTGCACAATAACATAAAATTTATTAAAGGTCAAAAAATTGTTTTAACTATTTAACTGTGCCATAACCACAAGGTATAATTATCCTCCCCCAAAAAGGCTCTTCAAAAATAAGATGCTAACCATAGATAAAGGCATGTGGGATGTTAGACTAAGTGCTAACCAGAAGAAGAAAATGACTTTATAAACACAGAACCCAGGGGTGGAAATGAGAAAAGGAAGCAAAGTGTGTTACATCAGATATAGTGAATTTAGAGTATCCATTTTTCAAATCCAGAGGTTATCAAATTTTAGCCCACACTGGAGTCAAACTCTTCCACCAGCAGGGCTTGTTCATACACAGATTGAAGGATACCACCCACCAGAGTTTCTAATTTTGTAGGCTTGGGCTGGCCCAAGAATTTGCATTTTCTGTTTCACTTTAGGTTCTAACACTGCTGGTCCTGACCAGGGAATGTAAGAGGAGAAACACTGATTTAACCACAGCTGAAAACGCAGATGTGTGTGCTGAATTTGTAAAAGGAATATCCTAAAGAACAGAGGGAAGAAGCACATGGATCCAAATATGACTTAAACATCCAGACTTTGGGTTCCTATGTTTGACCAGTAAACTCATCTCAGTTCAGTACAATTATTTCTCCTCTTAGATCTCTCCCAACAGAAATAAAATAACTGATTTCACAAGTATAACACCAGGCTTCCCTAACACTGATGAGGAACTTTCTGATGTTTTCATATTAAAATTGGATGGAAGCACTCCTCCTATTTCTTTAAAATAAAGATTGATTAACATTTCTATTCATTTACATTTAAGCAAGTCAGGACTTGGCCCGCCTGGAGACCTGAAAATATTAAATTTTATTACCTGGCCATTAGATTTTCTGATATGTTTCAAATGGAAGTAGTGCTTTTCCATCTTGACTTTAAGAATAATATATGCCTGGTTAACATATGCAAATTTAATAACATGGTTATTAATAAAGATTTTGGTTACTGTAATGGTACTTCAAAAATAAGTTAGGATACTGTGAAGATACTTCAAAAGTGAGCTTTGACTGCTATCAAAATCACAGCTGGATTTTTGCAGAAATTGACAATCAAATCTTAAAATTGATATGGAAATATAAGAGACCCAGAATAGCCAAAATCATCTTGAAAATGAAAACCAAATAGAGAACTTTCTTAATTTCAAAATTTACACTAAAAATTTACTACAAAAATTTCAAAATTTACTATAAAGCTACAGTAATCAAGACAATGTGGTTCTGGCATAAAGATAGAGATATAGATTAATTAAGAGTCCAGAATAAACCCTTACATTTATGGTCACTTGCTCTTTGACAAGGCTGCCAAAACAAGTCAATGGGGAAAGGAGAATCTTTTTAACAAATGGTTCTGGGATATGTGTGTATCTTTATGCAAAAGAATAAAGTTGGACCTCTGCTATGCACCATACACAAAAATTAACAAAAAAATGAATTATGGAGCTAAATACATGAGCTAAAATCATATAAATCCTAAGTGCGAATATAGCAGAAAACCTTCCTGATCTTAGATTAGGCAATAATTTCTTAGACGTGACAATTAAATCACAAGAGACAAAATAAAAAGTGGATAACTCGAACCTCATCAAAACTAAAAAGTTTTATACAACAATACAATCAAGAAAGTAAAAAGATAACCTGCAGAATGGAAGAAAGTACTTGCAAATCATATAAGGATAAGGGTCTTGTATTAAAAATATATAAAGAATTTTTACAACTCAATAATCAAAAGACAACCTAATTCTAAAAAATAGGCAAAGAATCTGCTCTGATGTGTAGTATACATACTTAAATTTATGGTTCTTTGAGTACTTTTGACAGATATTTCTTTTTATTTTCTAAATACAAAATTCTTTTGAAATTTCTTAGAAATATGAAGTCTCTTCTTTTTCCATGACTGTAATCATGGTAAACTTATATATGAACAAGATTTTTAAAATTATAGCCAGTTATGGTTTATTTTCTTTCTCTTTATGAAGATTTCCCCCCCATCCTGCCCACAATGGGCACCTCACTTGAATGGTAGGTATCTGGATGTGCTCAGAAGAAAGTCAGCCAAATATCTTTTGAAAAACTTTATACTGAACGATCCTCACAAGAAAAGTCCCAGACTCTGATCCACAGAAATATCTGAAACATAGTCGGCCAGAAGACTGTAAAACAGGGACAGATTTTCATCTAGAATTTAAATTTCTAGTGAGGAAGAATCAATGATATTCTACTAGAGATGATAGCTTTGGATGAGGAGCAAATAACAATTTGATGAAGCAGAGAGAAACATACCAAGACGAATAAAGCTGTGAAAATTCAGTAAATAAATTATAATCTCCGTCTCCGAGAATGCCTATCTCTCACCTTATAGAAGCACTGGAAAAATTAATCTAATAAATGGACTTTCTACAAATGTTCTGTATTTTGACAATAGTGTTTAAAGATAGTGAAATTGTTACCTGAAGTTCTGAAAACGTACAACATGTTGCAATGAAGTCTATTAAATTAAGGCACTCAATTCCCGCAGAGGGCTGCAGAAGTGTAATATTAATTTGTAGAAACATGAATTGGAAATGTGCTATCACTGTGTCTCATTCTAGGTTCAGTCATTATCATTGGAATGAAGTCTTGTTATTTTCAGGTTTTCATTAAAAAGATTTATAATAAGGATGAAACATTAACATTTTAATGCTTTTGTGAATAAAATAGTTGTTGCACTTGCTCTTGGACATGGGTGCAATCGTGTTTCAAGTGCTCACTCTCCATTGTAATTAAAGACTGTCTACTTGACAAAAACTGTGGTTTCTGAAATAATAGATAGCATGGCTTTTAAGTACTGTATTATTATTCGGAAAGCGTTTTGTACCTGTTTTAAAATTTATTTCACTGTTTTCCCCCAAATTATCAACATCCTTGCTTAAGCCCAATGAACATTTTTCAAACCTTATCTTTCTCGTCATCTCAGTCACCTTTGACACTAATGACTCTTCCCTTCCTCATTAAACACTCTCATCTCTCATCTGTGAAGATTCTGGATTTCCTTATGCATATCTGAATACACGTTAATTTATTTTGAATTTTATTTTTCTCTCCTCATCTCCCAAATTCTGGTTTTCTTCAGGTTTCTGTCCTGGGACCTCATTATTATCACTGTCATTCACTGTAAAATGCATGCCAAATCCTGTAAGCACTCTACATAGAGCATCTATTTCAGTTCTCCCTTTAATGCTATAAAGTACTTGTGACATAACAACATCATATAGATGAGAATTTGAGTAACTTGCCAAAGTAACACCTGTGATTAGAACTCAGCCACATAGCATAGGGAGATCAGCTCGGTGCTTTGTGACCACCTAGAGGGGTGGGATAGGGAGGGTGGAAGGGAGGGAGACGCAAGAGGGAAGAGATATGGGAACATATGTATATGTATAACTGATTCACTTTGTTATAAAGCAGAAACTAACACACCATTGTAAAGCAATTATACTCCAATAAAGATGTAAAAAGTAAATAAATAAATAAATAAATAAATAAACCAGAGAATGAGTTCTTAATGTCTATTTAAAATTTTCACCATAACAATAGCTCACATAAAATAGCCTATACCGTAGAATACCTTACCTGTAGTACATATGCATGCAGGGAGAGACACTCATACACCAAACTACATACTCAACCTCTTCAGTTAAATATAACCTAGATACCGCAAGTTGAACATAAAGTTAAACTATTTAATAGACTGCTTCCCTAACTATCCCAACTTGTTCCCCCTGCTTTGTTCTTTCACTGCCAAGTTTCCCACCTTTGCTGCTCCCCCCTTACCCCTTACATCCAACTCATCATAATCAATCCTTAAATTTCATCTCATCAATATGTCTTGCATCCATTTATTTCCTCTTTTTTCTACTGCAATTTCCATGATCAAATTCACCATCTTCTCACACCTGGATACCTGAGATATATTTTACCAAACATGCCCCTTGTTCACAGTCATTTTGTTTTTTTAATTAAATGTAATTATGTCACATTCCTTTTCTACTGCCAGACAGCAGAAAATGTCTCCTCCCTTTAACCTCCATTGCTTGTGAAGCTAAAATCAAATCATCTAAAAGTAGCTTATAAGATCTGTATGTCTGAATTTGGCATAAAGTAATTCTTACATTACTTATTAGGTATACTTAAGGAATAGTGATCTTTTCCACATTCAGGACTTTTACTTTGCTTTTTATTTTATCTAAAAGAATGTTGACTACATTCATTAATTTCCTAGCTCTTTTTTTTTCAAATTGAACCATTTATTTACATCTTAACATTTTAATATGATGTGTTTTGTTTTCTTTTTCTTTTTTTATTGCAGTATAATTGACATACAGTATTATATTAGTTTCAGGTGTGCAACATAGTGATTCAATCTCTATATACATTATAAAATGATCACCACAGTAAGTTTAGTTACCATCTGTCACCATACAAAGTTAGTACCATATTGTTGACTATATTTCCCATGATGTGCATTATATCCCCATGACCTATTCACTTTGTAACTGGAAGTTTGTACCTTCTGAAACCCCATCCATTTCGCCCACCCCAAAACCTGACTCTCTGGCAATCACCAGGCTATTCTCTGTATCTATAAATATGGTTTTGTTTTGTTTTGTTTTCTAGATTTGTTTTTTATTGTTTTCTAGATTCTAAAGGTGAAATCATATAGCATTTGTCTTCTCTGACTTATTTCACTTAGTATAATACCCTCAAGATCGATCCATGTTGTTCCAAATGGCAAGAATTCACTCTTTTTTATGGCTGAGTAACATTACATGTGTGTGTGTGTATATGTATATATATATATACACACACACACATGTATTATATATGTATCACATCTTTATTCATTTGCCTATTGATGGCCACTTAGGTTGCTTTCATATTTTAGCTATTGTAAATAATGCTGCAA
This sequence comes from Mesoplodon mirus, assembly GCF_964341445.2. Classification (NCBI taxonomy): domain Eukaryota; kingdom Metazoa; phylum Chordata; class Mammalia; order Artiodactyla; family Ziphiidae; genus Mesoplodon; species Mesoplodon mirus. The sequence goes on from NC_138978.1 coordinate 187,300,484, forward strand.
TGATCATAGGGGTGCATATATCTTTCTGAATTAGTGTTTTCATTTTCTTTGGATAAATAGCCAGAAATGAAATTGCTGGATCATATGGTAGTTCTATTTTTAACATTTTAGTAGCCTCCATACTTTTTTCCATTCTGACTATACCAATTTACATTTCCACTAACCATGAATGAGGGTTCCTTTTCCCCACATCCTTGCCAAATCTTTTTTTTTGTCTTTTCCATAATAGCCATTCTGACAAGTATACTCATTTTTTAATTGCACTGCTTGTTTTATTAATGTATACATTCTTTATATATTCTGGATATTAACCTTTTATTATATGATTTGCAAATATCTTATCCCATTCAGTGAGTTGCCTTTTCATTGTGTTGATTATTTTGTTCTTCTTGCAGAGCATTTAGTTTGATGTTGTCCCATTTGTTTATTTTTGCCTTTGTTGCACTTGCTGGTAGAATCAGATCCTAACAATACTGTTGAAACTAATGTCAAGGAAATTACCCTCTGTGTTTTCTACTGAGTTTTATCGATTCATGTCTTGCATTCAAATTTTTAATCTATTTTGATTTAATTTTTGTATATGGTGTAAGATAGTGGTCCAGTTTGATTGTTTTTGCATGTAGCTATCCAGTTTTCTCAACACCATTTATTGAAGAGACTGTCTTTTTCCCACTGTATATTCTTGCCTCCTTTGTCATAAATTAATTGAGCTTATCAGCATGAATTTATTTCTGGTCTCTCTGTTCTGATCCATTGATCTATGTGTCTATGCTTGTGCCAGTACCATACTGTATTAATTACTATAGCTCTTAGTATAGATTGAAATCAGGAAGCATGAAACCTCCAGCTTTGTTGTTTCTCTAGATTACTTTGGTTATTTGGGGTCTTTTGTGGCACCATACACATTTTGAGATTATTGTTCTAGTTCTGTGAAAAATGCCATGAGTATTGTGATAGGAATTCCATTAAATCTGTAGATTTCTTTTGGTAGTATTACATTTTAAAAGTATTAATTTTTTTCCAATTTATGAGCATAGTATACCTATCCATTTATTTGTGTCATCTTCAATTTCTTTTATCAATGTCTTATACTTTTTTTTTTTTTTTTTGCGGTACGCAGGCCTCTCACTGTTGTGGCCTCTCCCATTGTGGAGCACAGGCTACAGATGCACAGGCTCAGCAGCCATGTCTCACGGGCCCAGCCGCTCCATGGCATGTGGGATCTTCCCAGACCGGGGCATGAACCCGTGTCCCCTGCATCGGCAGGCGGACTCTCAGCCACTGCACCACCAGGGAAGCCCAATGTCTTATAGTTTTTAGAGTACAGGTCTTTTACTCACTTGGTTAGATTTATTCCTAGGTATTTTCTTCTTTTTAATGTCATTGTAAATGGGGTCATTTTCTTAATTTCCCTTTCTGATAGTTCATTCTTAGTGTATAGAAACACAACAGATGTCTCTATATTAATTTTGCATCCTGTAACTTTACTGAATTTATTCATTAGTTCTAATAGTTTTTTGGTGGCGTCTTTAGGGCTTTCTATATATGGTATCATGTCATCTGCAAATAGTGACAGTCTTACTTCTTTTACAATTTGGGTGCCTTTTATTGCTTTTTCTTGCCTAATTGCTATGGCTAGTACTTAGAAAACTGCCATGAGTAGGCATCCTAGTCTTGTTCCTTATCTTAGAAAAAAAGCTTCAGCTTCTCACTGTTGAGTGTTATGTTATCTGTGAGTTTATCATATATGGCCTCTATGATGTTGAGGTATGTTACTTCTATACCCATTTTATTGAGAGGTTTTATCATAAATGAATATTGTGTTTTGTCAAATGCTTTTTCTGCTTCTATTGAGCTGATCATATGGCTTTTATCTCCCTTTTTGTTAATGTGGTGTATCACTTGATTGATTGATTGATGTGTGAATGCTAAACCATCATTACATCCCTGGAATGAATCTCACATGAATGTGGTGTTTGATCCTTCTAATGTATTGTTGAATTTGGTTTTCTAATATTTTGATGAGTATTTTTGCATTTGTGTTCATCAATTTATCAATTTCCACATCTGTAGGATGAAGATAATAATAATATGTGTCTCATTAGTTGTTATGAAGACTACATGCTTTAAGGTTTTTACTGAAACAAAATAAGCATTTACACTGGCTGAAGAAAAGACTCTAAATAAAAAAAAACTACATCATTACATGTCACAACAATCAAAACCCTAACATATATTTGGGTATATATTTTATAAAAACATTAAATGTATGTCATATTGCAATAAATATGTAAGTAAACAGTAATGATTACTTAAATGTTAGAAAAATAAACAGATATACAAATATGTTCTATGACATTTCAATGAAAGATGCTGAACAGAATCCTGACTGACAATCAAATGATCAATGTTGTTATTCTCCCAGCATAAATTTCTGTACAAGATCGGTACTTGGAAAAAAAATTTTAATTGAAAGAGTAAATGATATGCTCATTACTGTCCTATTCAGTTAATGAAAGTATACTAACATGTTAATACATTTCATGTAAGTAAATAGTTTTTTAAAACAAGTTTGGTTTCATAATATAAGGCAGTTTTATATTTTTCTGGGTTTATATGTAATATATGAAATAAATGTGATGTTTTCAAGCCTATGCAAGATACTTTGAAATGAAAAACTGATACAGATTTTATATAATTACAGAATCAAGTACCACATATATTTAATTATTATTTACACAAGTATTTATGTTAAAGCATGAAAGTTCCAGAGTGTGCTAAATTGTGCAACAAATGCCACCTATCGAAATGAAAATTATGAGTTTAATTTTCTTTTGGTCCTGTTGTATATTGATGTGTGCACACTGAAAGTGAGACTGATAAATTTTTTCATAGGCTAGTGCAAATTAAAGAATAAAGCTTTTCAAAAGAGAGGTTAGAAACTAATATGACCTGTTCTCAAATTTCTATCTGTTTTAGTTGAGATTTCCATTATTCCAAGTCAGCAGGGAGAGTGCTAATTACTCGCTTAGGGATGCTAAGGTGGCCCTGGGAGGTAGATGAGAAGAGGCAGGACCCTAACTAGAAAACATGTCCCCTACAGGGGCTACTTTTTAGCAGTTTTTTCCTTTGAAAACCTCAAAGGGAAGTTTTTTACAGTCAGTCAAAGAAAAAAAAAAAGTCTATTAACTTATAAGTAGAAATAACAAGCATTATTAAAATTTTAATGTTGACATTACTTGATTAGGGCTTTCCATCGATTCCTGGAGCCCTTAATCTTGCAGTGTTGGGTGTCAGGTTCACCGAGGGGATGGTCCCATCCACAACCCTGCAACCAAGGCCATCTACTTCTGAGCACTGGAGATGGATGAGCAGAGATCCCCAGCCAAGCAACTGAGCCACTTGCATCTTAAGGAAGGGGAAATCAAACCAGATGCCAATAGTGCTGTTTTCAACACCAGTACTCATACAGAAAGGCCAGATGAAGAGAAACAACAGAGCTGCCTAATCCTTACCCAAGGCGCTGATCAGAAGCAACTGTATTAATAACACAAGCCAAGTGGAAGTCCTGAGAGGGATCTAAAGTCTCTCATCTACTCGGTGAGGTCTTTTGAAGAGCTGGACTGAAATCACAGCTTCTCCAGGGAATCTAGGTCATGAGTTTCAACTGTGAATCTAGGACACAAGAAAAGGCATTGCCTCTGATGCACTTTGAATCCCCATAGAACCTGACTGCCCAGTCTCAGTTCTGCACTGGTGAAAGAGCTGCCTTTGTCTCGGCCATGCTCAGCCAAGCACACACTCTCGATGTTTGTGCCTCTCCCCAGTGTATGAACTGCCCTTCAAACAGGAAACATAATTGAACAGATCAGGATGGCTTCTTCTTTGGTCACATCACACCCTGTACATTTTTGGCTCTTCTTAAGTAAGCTAGAAGATTATACACTTATGGCTGACTGAGGGACCACCTCCTATCTTTCAGGAGAAAGCCTTATTTTAACACCTATTTGCTCTCCAAAGTAATCCTCTTACCTGTAATCTCTTTTTGCATCTTTTTGCAACTTAATCTGCTCTAGATCTCTAAGGGCATTATTCTTTTCTCAAATTTAGGTCTCTCTTTTAAAATTTTTCTCTAACTCCTTAGCAAAAATTTAATCAAGCAAATTTTATGTTACCAGGGTGGAAAAGGACATATCGTGCAGGTAGAAACCATAAGAAACCTGCAATGACTACAATAATATGAGACTAAGGGGACTTAAAATTTAAAAAAAAAGAAAAAACTGGTCCTAGACAAGATCAGGAACATGTTATAATGATAATGACACATTTCTTAAGGACTGAATTTTTAGTGTGTTGGGAAGGCAGTTTAAAATCAATCTTGAATTTTTACATATTCTTACTTAGCTTTGGCCGGAATTTTGTTTTTTTCCTGATCTTTCTGTCTGACGAAATAGCAGAACAAAAACAACCAAGAAGCAGCGACGGGTACTGGTGGATTTTACTTTGGTTCCAGGCACAAGGCTAAGCTCTAGCCTAGGCAGTGGTTTTTCATTCATTCCGCCCTGATTATTAAGATTCAACACTTAAGTTTGAGAGTATAATTGAGGTTCATTTTGCAGTATGCTTGCTTAACTTTTTTCTCTGTATACATATTATTCCTAGGATTTTCTCTGGTAGCAACTGTAGGAGTGGCCGTCTAGGTTTAAAGGTGTAGAATTCTTATCACTTCTTAATCTATATCCATTTATTTGAATCCTTTAATCTATTATGTACATGACTGATGATTCTGAATATTTTTGATCTACTTATTCATTGATGTATGCATGCTTGTAGGAGGAGGATGTTTATTGCTGTAGAAATGTTAGATCCAGTAAAAAAGATTTGAGAAAGCAGAGCAAGGAAGATTATCTTACTGGAAGTTTTGTTAAATTGCTTGCTATCTCATTTTGATTGACCAAATTACATAAAGCCAGAGAACCATTAGAATTTGATGTGTATTTTAACTGTACGTAGGTTTATCAATCAGTTATTAAAACAGTCTGAGGTTTATTATAAGTTCCAATTAGAGACAAACACTTAAAAAATAATTTTGGATGTCAAATTGGAGATCCCAGGCATTTTATTTCTTCTTTGAAAGAATATCTTAATGAATTTGAAACAAATTGACACGTAAACAACAGAATGAACATTTTTCTAGAAGTAACAATATATTATCCAAAGACAAAACTACTTTGTTTATACAGTAAATATAATTTGTACTAATAATATTTTACTTGAGGGTAATATGTTTGAGAAATAATGTATGTATTTATATTTACTTAAACCAGAATTTCCTGGTATATAATCTATAGCTTTAGAATTCATGAAAAACTTTTGAAAGTTACTGCAATTTTCTAAATCAGTCATTCTCAACCAGGGGTAGTTTTGTTTCCCAGAGGATATTTGACAATGCCTGAAGACGTATTTTATTGTCATGGGGGTGGTACCTTACTTGCATCTCGTTGGTGGAGTCCAGAAATGCCGTTAAACATTCTATAATGCAGGATGGCTTCCTACAACAAAGAAGGATCCTGTCTAAAAGGTCAACACTGCCAAGCCTGAGGAACACTGCTCTGCATTGTACAGCGTACTTGAAAACAGCAATAGCCCAATGGATCTGAGCCATTATGAGGGCCAAAACTTAGGATAATATTCTTCCTGACCTAAATACTACATTTTCTGTTAACTAAAACTGACCTAAAAAATAAAGTAGATTACTTTTATAAAAAAAGAAACTAAGATGAAAGATATTTTTAAAAATACTTCTCTAAAATGAAAATATTAGAAGAAAACAATAATTATTTTAAAGTTTTGTTCTCAGTAAAATAATTCTGAAGGAGGTATGTTAAAAATATATTTTTTAAGTTTCATCTCAATAATATGCGCAGAAAAGGACATACCTTTAAAGGGAAGAAAATGTGATATATAAACACACATACAGACATATATATCACATTATATGTATATGTACTACATAAACATATTTATATATAGATTTATATATAATGTATGTGTTATATATAATGCTATTGTAAAAAAATGTATTCAAACAAAAATTTTATTTAAATAACTGTTGGAAAAACTGAAGGCAATAGGCAGCAATAATATCTAGAGAATGCCAACGATCAATCACAACTTGTCATAAAGATAGAGATGAGTGACTCTGGTGTTAATTTTATGAAGGTGAACCCTCACAAGAATTTTTCTTTTAAGCTCTGTCCTTCTGTGTTGCTAGGCAGAACAGAAACCTTAAAAACAACATAACAGTAGTATAACTGCCCAATTAATTGTTACTTGAACTTGTTCTTCCAGATTTATTTCTGAGCACTCACCCATAAATCTGTTCCCTTATTTTTCATCTGACACTTTGTACACATATATCTACTGTGATATTTGCTACATAACTGTGTAAAAATCACTTGTATTAGGGACTGTTTCTCAACATGGACTATGCACTTGGAAAAATGCACAGCATCTTGTTCATTTCTTTTTCTTTGAAAGCTAGTATGTTTCCTAGCATGTGTGTGTGTGTGTGTGTGTGTGTATTCCTCAGCAGATTTAGAAGGAAGGGAGGAAGGAAGCAAGGAAGGAAAGAAGGAAGGAGACTTTATTTAAAAAACAAAAATCGAAAATTAACAGACATGGGGCTTCCCTGGTGGCGCAGTGGTTGAGAGTCCGCCTGCCGATGCAGGGGACACGGGTTCGTGCCCCAGTCCGGGAGGATCCCACATGCCGCGGAGCGGCTGGGCCCGTGAGCCATGGCCGCTGAGCCTTCGCGTCCGGAGCCTGTGCTCCACAACGGGAGAGGCCACAACAGTGAGAGGCCCGTGTACCGCAAAAAAAAAAAAAAAAAAAAAAATTAACAGACATGGTTGCTAAAGGGGAGGGGGAGGGAGAAGGATGGACTGGAAGTTTGGGGTTGGTAGATGCAAACTATTACATTTAGAATGGATAAACAACAAGGTCCTAATGTACAGCACAGGGAACTATATTCAACATCCTGGGATAAACCATAATGGAAAAGAATATTAAAAAAGAATGTATATATATGTACAACTGAGCCACTTTGCTGTACAGCAAGAGTTTGATACAACATTGTAAATCAACCATACTTTAAAAAGAAATTTTTTTTTCCCAACCTCCCTGTATCAGTCATTGTCAAGGAAAAAGAAGGGTATTTGATTACAAAATGGTTACAAAAGGGCAAAAGTAGGGACATGATATTATCCAGAATATAAGAAGCTTCTAATTCCCCTAGCTTACACCCATAAAATTAAAATGACTGCTGTTTGAGCCACTGCCACTGTTGGCAACATTGCTGTGGTCTTATGAAAACTGATACCAGGGCCGCTATCATGGACACCACTGGAACTGACCACAGCCAGTAGGATTTTCCCTTCCTTCTGCTTTCAAACCACATATGAGTGCTTTCTAGTCAGATCCTTCATTTTAGATGTCATAAAAGACATGGGTCTGAGCAGAGACATCTGATTAGTGAATCGGTATCTTTATAAGATGATAATAGTGATTTGTTTTATATAATATATATATGCAATTATATATAAATATATAATTATCCAAGGAAACTCAACAATAAATAAAAATTTGACTCCTTATATAAGGAAAAAAATTAAATTCTCCAATATTACTTTAACTCTAGAATGTATAGCAAGTGCTCCCTTTATAGATTCAAAATGTTTCTTTTCTACAGAAATCTCTGTTTTAAAAGTAGTAACTTGTATGTTTGTTTCATTTTCCTTTAACTTTGTATTCTCCACTCTCCAGAAGTTTCAAGTAGAAAGCCAATAATTGTATTGTCAGGAAACATGCATACATTGTTGGGAAGTACCGAAGTATGTAATGATAAGCAATATACAGAAATGGAATCAAACAAATTATTTTTCTTTATTCAGTTGCAATATAAATCTTCTATAGTAGAAGATATCAAAGTAACATATCACATTTACTTCTTTTTGTATGAGTTGCTTGGAAGCTATCCCTGGTAGATGAACATGAACGGTGATGTGAAAATTTATAAGATTTGTTCCAAGGTCACTTTTGTCTTTAAAAAGTACTGAAGCTTCTAAAAATGATACTTCTCTGTTATAACAGTGGAATAATCTAAAGGTCAAAGTACAGCATTTCTTCTTTTTTTTTTTATAAGAATCTAAACCTTACAAGAACAGAAATGCTTGAGGATATCAATAAAGAAGGCATTTTAGGATAAAATCCCTAAAGGATGTTTCCACTGTGTAAAAAGGAGTCACAATCATTCAATTAGCTGTATGTTTATCCTCAAAATGCCTCCAGAGAGTATATCTTAAAGAACTGAAATTTGGAAAAAAAGTGCCCAGGATTTAAAAACTGTGTTTTTAAACGTCATAGTGTATTAGAAGACTTCTGACACATGGCAAAGGTTAGAAAAGTTTTAATTCTTTCTTTTCAGTTAGTTCTGAGAAATCTTGAGAAAATTAACTTTATGTTTAGTTATGACAAAGTCTTCTTATGCATCTGATTTTTAAAAATGGAAATAAATGTTTATTCTAATTTTACTTCACCACAGTAAAAATAAAGATTAGAGCAAAATATCCCTAAATGTGTATTTGTGTGTGTGTATTCTAAAGCCTTATAAAAGAAATCTCAGAAATCATATTCAACAATCTTTATTTCATAGTTATAAGTGTAATAATTCTATAATTTTACAGGTAAATATCTATATCCCTTTATAAAAATGACTTGAAATTAATAGTTTTCTGAGATTACATATGTATATATTCCTTATGAAAGCCATGAGACAGATCAATATATCTATCCATCTATTTATCTACGACTTATATTCAACAGGAAACAATTTTTAAGGATAGATGTTTTAAAGAGAAAATATATCTTATATGACACTTTTTATAAAGAAAAATATTTTTCCATGCAAGTCCATTTATAAGTAGCAGTGGACAAATTCACAAGAATTTATTTAGAATTAGATATAAGAGCATTCAATTGTCAGAATCTGATCTTTGTGCCTGCTTTATTCTCCAACGCTATGGAAAGCCACGTTGTTTCTGTCCATACGGCAGGCTTAAAGTGCTAGGTATTAACAACCCCTGGAGAGCAGCCCTCAACCAAAAGATATATACATAATAATTTAGAACCATGTGCTTTAAACTGTTTGCCAGTGTCTCCTACAGGAATAAACTCAGTCACTTATAGTCAGCTGGCTTAATAATGAACACTTTAATGGCTCTAATTGGTTGTTTTTTATTCCTTTATCAATTCCCCATTGCACAACTTATGTTTCTTGCACCTGCCAAATAAATTGCTTACATATATCATTGTGTAAGATTGAATAATTTACCAGCCTAATGACAAAAAGGATAATACTGTTTATAAATATCCTAGGATCATAGAATCTCTGTAACATCACAGTTGATAAGAATCTCCAGTGTTGTGCAATATGATGATATGGTGAAAATTTAAATAGCTTATTAGTAGATGTAACAGATATAGGAAATATCTAGCATTTAAGGGATATGCTGGCAGTGGTAATTATAAGAACATGTAGTTTTTGGCTGGTTGTTGTTAAGTATCACTAATGCACTAAAAAAAGGAAATTACAGGTCTAAGTCACCCAACAATCTTCTCAGGGCACCATGTGAATCTCACAAGGCCTTGATGATAACGTATAAAGAGACTCATCGCCTGCAACTGGAAGGCAGATTGTCCTGAAAACAAGTTCCATGACTGATTATGAGAGCAACAGAAGAGAAGGTTTAATTCACATCCCAGGTAAGTCTCCTGAGCCAACAGAACATGCCTAGGAATGGATTTTCAGGGAGCTAGATGAGAGGGAGGAGGTAATGATAGATAAGATTTTGTTTTTCACCAGTGTTATTTCCACCAGTGGTGCATGACAGTCCTGGGTGCCCCACATCTTTGATATATACTTGGTCTTCTCTGAAATTTTCATTTAAGCAATTGTGGTGTATTTTAATTTTTTTTGAACTTCCATGTATTTTTACTTTATTTTGAATTTCTTCTAATGTCTAATGAATTGGATCACCTCTTTACAAATTGTGATCAGCCACTGTGAAATCAACCAAGAGGAATTCCTAAGTCCTTTGCCCATTTTTCTATTTTAAGGGTCTGCTTTTTTTTCCCCTGTTGATTTATATATTCTGAATATGAGTCTTTTGTTGGATATATGCATTACTATTATTTTTTCTTTCTGGAAGTTGTCTTCTCACCTTAACTGTATTCTTTTGCATCAATTATATGGGATTGGATATTTGAAAGTACTCACAAGACTCTTCAGGGATTACTCATCCAAGGCTCTAACAAAGGGAAAGGTTAGAGAATTTCTTGATGAAGCACACTCTAATGTGACTCAGTATTTTATACATTGATAAATATACCTGGAGCCAGTACCAATACACAGCTGGATTTGCTACTTGGAGCATGGAAAAATCAATGGCTTATAATTCATGAGATAATGATAAAATTGAGGTGGCAGAGTATTGAAAATGGATCAAAAACCTCAATGAAATGAGGATGTCAATATGAATACGTCACATAAGCCCAGAGAACAGATCTCTAACTATGTTGTCCAGGAAGCACTAGAGACATTCTCTTCAATAAAACAAATAATAATGGCTATGTTATGGGGGCATGGGCATCACCGAGAAGCCAGAATTGATGGTAGGGGTGTTGTTATAGAACATATCTCCCTAGAATTAATGGGGCTAATAGGATTCTGCAATAGAAGAGGCCAGATGGTAACATTTTACTTTTAGAAGGAAGGTGGACATATTGCTGTAAGTAGATGGAAAGATGGAAAGTAGATGGAAAATAATGGCTCCCAGGAATTTGTGGCTGTGGCTAATATAACACGGTGTTCCTAAGGTCAAGAGACATGGGCAGTCAACAAGGATATTGATTGACCTACATAACTATAATCAATGTCAACCATATAGGAAATCAGTACATCTTAGCCTGTTTCCAGACCTAAACCAGTTTCAGACCCTGAGCTCTTCAAACTAAGTGGAGCAAAGGTCAACTTGAAGAAGAACCCCTGTAATACTATAGGAAGAGAATAGAGCAGAAATTTGCCCAATCTTTCACCCAAAGGAACCTATAGCCATTTATCAGAGAATCATTCACTGAAGGAAACAGAATTCCCAGATATTTAAAAGGCTTTTGGATACACGGTCTCATCTAACACTAATACTCCAGTGATGGCACAATAGCTTATGAATAGATTAGCCATAGCATTGGGAAAGGAGGCTATTCATGGATCCAAACATTGCGTTTCCTCTCACAAAAGCATATCTAGCTACAAGTGCTACTTAATGCCCAAACTATAGGAAACATTTAGAGACTGAGCCTGTGATATTGTACGAGCCTGCTAGGTGATAACAGGTTGATTATGTCATAGTCCTTCCACCAGGGAGTTTGAAGGCATATGTATTTACTGGAATTGAAACATATTCTGACCATAAGTGTGCCTTTCTTGCTTATAATACATCAGTAAGAAAATTATCTGAGGGCTTACTTGAGTGTCTGATTTATCATCTTGGGATCCTGTCTCTAGAACTTGGACTTCCCAGCCTCTAGAACTATGAGAAATAAATGTCTGATGTTTAGGCTACCCAGCTATAGACTGGGTATATATAGTATTTTGTTATAGCAACTACCCAGTTATAGACTGGGTATATATAGTATTTTTTTTAATTAATTTATTTTTTTATATTTATTTTTGGCTGTGTTGGGTCTTCATTTCTGTGCGAGAGCTTTCTCTAGTTGTGGCAAGCGGGGGCCACTCTTCATTGCGGTGCACGGGCCTCTCACTATTGCGGCCTGTCTTGTGGAGCACAGGCTCCAGACGCGCAGGCTCAGCAGTTGTAGCTCACGGGTCCAGTTGCTCCGCGGCATGTGGAATCCTCCCAGACCAGGGCTCGAACCTGTGTCCCCTGCATTGGCAGGCGGCTTCTCAACCACTGCACCACCAGGGAAGCCCCCTAGACTGGGTATATATAGTATTTTGTTATAGCAGCCTGAGCAGACTAAGACACCTCCCTAAGGATAAAAGTTAATCTCCTGTGGGACTGATGTGCTGTCCTACAATATACAGTATACACTTGAACCATCACGTGTATCCTCAACAGTAGAATACATGTCTGAAAACCAAGAAGTGGAGTTGAAGTAACTTGTCTCACCATGAATCCCAGTGGCTCACCTGGGGAATTTGTTCTTCCCATCACCTTAACTTTAATCATAACTGGTCTAGAAGTCCTATTTTCAATGGGAGAGACAGCTTTACAGTGGGCACAGAAAGGACTGTACTAAATCTAAAATTATGGCTCTTGCCTAGCAATGTTGGGGTTCTTGCACCAATAAGCCAATAGGCAAAGGAAGGGGTTACTTTACTGTCTGGGTAATTGATAAGGATTATGAAAAGGACATAGGTTGTTATTATATGATAGGAGAGGGGAGAGAAAATTTGGAAATGGAATTTGGAATTTGGATTCAGGGGGAAAGTGGTTGGTGCTTTCATATCAGCAGATAACCATCAATGGGAATTTGCAGCTACATAGCCAAGGACTCAGACTCCTTGGGATGAAGGTCTGGGTTTCCCAGGAGTATGCTGGAGCTACTCAGATCAGTTAATAAAAGGCGGTTGATAAAATATTAGAAATTTGTGAGCCGTTTGTTAAATACAGCCATAGTTAAAAAGTTAAACTAGGGCTTCCCTGGTGGCGCAGTGGTTGAGAGTCCACCTGCCGATTCAGGGGACACAGGTTCGTGCCCCGGTCCGGGAAGATCCCACATGCTGCGGAGCGGCTGGGCCCATGAGCCATGGCCACTGAGCCTGCGCATCCGGAGCCTGTGCTCTGCAACGGGAGAGGCCACAACAGTGAGAGGCCCGCGTACCACAAAAAAAAAAAAAAAAAAGTTAAACTATATAAACTTGTAATTAAATAAATTATATAAAGACCAAAGGTAATTCAAAACTCTTAACTTCCTAATGAATTTACTGTATTTTGTTATTATTGATATTTATGCTTCTGAGATCTACTATTTATTATATATTTGGAAATCGTATATAATGGTGTGCTACTGCACATCTCTCTCCAACTCAATCCCTAACCTTATGTGGATAGCTTGAAATTGGCCATGACGGGAATTTTATGCCATGGAAATTTAGAAATGCTACAAAGCAAGGGGTGGTTTATTGCTTTGTTGATTGTCCAGAACAGAGGCCAACAATCTATAGCCTACAGGCATAAGCTAGCTCCTGGCCCTTTTCTTCTAAAGACTATATGCCAGGAATTCCCTGGAGGTCCAGTGGTTAGGACTCCGTGCTTTCACTGCTGAGGGTGCAAGTTCAATCCCTGGTCAGGGAACTAAGATCCCACAAGCCAAACGGTGTGGCCAAAAAAATGAAATGAAATGAAATAACAGACTATAAGCTAACACGGTTGTTTATATTTTAAAGGGTTATTAAAAACAAAGAAAAAAATATGTGACAGGAATTGTATGTGCCCACAAAGCTTAAAGTGTTACTCTCTGTTCCTTTACAGAGAAAAATGGGCTGATCCATGGTCTAGCTTTTAAAAAGTAATAGAGAAGATGTTAATAGTGGAGATGAGACTTCAGAATATGTCAGGTCTGTAGCTGTTCCATGGTGAGTAACACAAATAATGGAGGAAATATATTTCAAGCTTCAAAAACTATTACCTGAGATAAGAATTGGCTTATGTCAACGAAAGTTAGTGCTATTTTGACAAACGTCTTGGCAGTTTCGCTTTGCTCTTATTTGTTTGCACACCATGAAGAGGCATATCAACGAACATTCAGTTTGGAAGTGTACTTGGGGAGCCAGTGGTTAAACAATTACCAGCACACCACTGAGGGTACCCCACTGACAAGCAAGGTAGACCAGGATCATCACTGTTTGAAGGAAAAAGGGCTCTACCACGGGTGGTAGAAGAGGGATATACTGAGCATCAGTGGTGACTTCACCACTCATTGTATCAGAGAGGAGTGTGGCTTTTGCCCATTAAGCTTGAAGGAGTGATAACAGGATGGAGAGAATTTAATATGGAGCACAAATGGATCTGCGTGATGAGAGGGAGACCACATCAGAGGCTGACAGTGCCACACCCAACTCCCTGAGTAATTTCAATGTGCTTCTGCTGATTTCCAACTGCCATTATCTTTTTTCTCTGTGCCTCAGGCCTTTTGTCAGCCCCAGAAGGCCACTATCAGCTCATGGCAGGACTTAAATGCCTGGAAATGAGCAGCCCTGGGATCATTCCTTAACTACTGAGTGGAAGTGGTTGATGCATGAATTCATCTACCTTCTCCATCCAGTGGGATAATTCTGACACAATATAATATATGCCATTTCCTAAAGTTTCCTCGTGGGTTTGAGTTCCAGTTACCCACAGTGGATGCTGACTAAATAAAACAACTTTGAATGACTGCTTCCCTTCTTTGTTTCAAATCCTCAGTTCCCTACTGTTGTTTTTTGAACTCCCAACTAAAATGTTTTCACTGGAATTCTTATCTCAGGGTTGGCTTCCCCAATAACCCAAACTAAGACAACTTGTAGCACCTCAGAAATCCTCCTAAGGGCTGATGAGACCTATAATACTTTCTAAAAGTGTTGTAAGCCTCTAAAGAGGAGGGAAAAGTTTTCTGGTCCATAAATGGTGTTTTTATGATTGAAAAAGCAAAATGAAATAAAGTGAATATATTTCACTTTTAATTCTCCATGACCATGAATTGTTATTTTCTTTTTTTTTCTTTAATCATTTGACGGATCATTAGAATAATCTCTGGTGAGTGGAAAAAGTAAAACGTATAAAAAGTACTATAGCTAAAACCAGTCAAGGTCTCTGGCTGACATATAATTTCCCAGGGCCTATCTATCTATCTATCTACCTATCTATCTACCTATTTATCTATCTATCTGGTGGCCATTCTGAATTGTATAGTAATAAGCTCCTTTCTAACTATTTTTGTGGCAAGCATTAAATATAATAATTAAAGGAGCAGAAGAAATAGAAGTATGTTTTCTTCCAAATGACAGAGAAGCACTAGAAATTCTCTAGGTCATCATTTCCTAAAATATGCTCCGGGGAAATACTAGTCCTTCTATAGCTCTTAAAAATTAGTAAAGTAAGAGACCACAAGAGATACTGTCTTTCCCCTACACTTCACTCATCACAATCCTCCCTCCTGTATTTACAATGCAAATGTGAAAATCCTATTTTAATAAACATTTTTTCTTAAATATTGTTTTACTTAGTATTCCTCTGACTTTACCAAGGATTTGTAAATAAGTGTGTATGTATTATGTGTAAAAATAGATAATAAATTCTCCAGACTTTGGTACTGAAATATTAGGATTCAAGCAAATCTCATTAATGATATGTCTTGTTATTTCAAATACTATTTGCTCATATATTTCATGTATTTATTCCAATAAATCAAGCATGACCATTATATATTAAGTCCACAGCCTTGCCTATAATAAATATAAACCCTTATATTAATTGACCAATTACTTATCAGTATCTAACATGTCTAAGGTGTCAATTTTTTGTGGGTATACTCAGATAATCAACTGATATTATCTAAATCAACTCAAAATTTAAATAATAATAATAAAAGAGAATTATGTTTAAGCATTGAATAAACACAGATGCTATGAGGATGTGTAGACAGTAGCTTAATTTCTTACCATGAATAATTTGAAATTTTGGAGGAAAACAAGATTTATGTGAAATTACTAGAGCACAAAAGTTACAATGCATAACTAAATGCTAAGCACCATTCTATAAAACAGAAGTGTAATACAGTTTCATAGAAAATCAATATTAGTATGAACTTCACTATTTAACAATTCCTCTGAATCATTCTTACTATTATAATAGTAGTTAATTATTTTGAGTCTGTGCCATTCTTTATTTACTCATATTGGACTCTTCTATAGCATGATTCAAACCACAGTTTCCCTTGATACAATAAGAACTTTCTTCAAAGGCACAGTAATCTTCATGTTAATGTAGCTGGGAATTTCAAGGGCACACCTGATATAACAATGTGTTGTCATAAATATTTCTGACATTTATGCATTATACTTTCTTTAAAAGCAAGATAATATTTCAAAAATAAATTAATAGTAACATCATTTCTCAGCTCAATTATAAAATATGCTAATGTGTCAGACATTCTTTATGCATCAGGATTGGCTGGGGACTGTGGCAGCTGAAGTAAAAAAGAATTTTAAGAAGCAGTATTCCGTGGAGAATAATTTAACCATATGGTCATTGGCTTTGATTTAGTTCAGCAATGGGTATTAGGAATTTTATGATGTAACTGAAATAGATACATTACTTCTAAAAAAGACATTTTAGAGAAAAGGAAATATAAATAGCATGATGAAAATTTCATATATTATATTTCTCTCCATATTTTACCATGGCCCTTTCAAATTCTCCAAGGAAACATATTTCCTTGGATATATTATAAATGACTTATCTAATTCAGGCTAAAGGCAAGACTCTTTACACTGTTAATATGTAGGAATTATATTTTGGATGAACTTTGATAAATCAGAAAGTATCAGGGAAATTTCTCACAATTAAACTTTACTTAGGCTTAGATACCAGAGAAGGACAGAGAGAGAGTGAGAATGAGAACAAGAGTGGGTGTTGTTGAAGGATAAGACTATCTTCCACGATTGAAGTAAAGTCTTAAAGTTCAATCTGCAGGCACGTTTTAAAAAATCCAGCACCAAGTATTTTATACATATGTGCAGGTGTATTAAAATATACATTTGTATATTTGTAATATAAGGGTGTGTGTACATTCACATTTGTTTCTGAGTCAACAATTTTGTCTTCCACCGGGTAAGAGAATGTCCATGACACCAAATATTCACTTCACCTGGTTGCCCATATTAACATATACACACTACTATATTTAAAGTAGATAACCAACAGGACCTACTGTAGAGCACAGGGAACTGTCCTCAATATTCTGTAATAACCTATATGGGAAAAGAATCTGAAAAAGAATAGATATATGTATCTGTATAACTGAATCACTTTTCTGTACACCTGAAACTAACACAACATTATAAATCAACTCTACTCCAATATAAAAGAAACATTTAAAAAAAACACAAAAAAACTGGGCTTCCCTGGTGGCGCAGTGGTTGAGAGTCCGCCCGCCGATGCAGGGGACACGAGTTCGTGCCCCGGTCCAGAAGATCCCACCTGCCGCAGAGCGGCTGGGCCCGTGAGCCATGGCCGCTGAGCCTGTGCGTCCAGAGCCTGTGCTCCGCAACGGGAGAGGCCACAACAGTGAGAGGCCCGCGTACCGCAAAAACAAACAAACAAACAAACAATGTACTTACTGATGGGGAGTGTCAAGGGAAGCTTGGCCTTGCCATGTGCACACCTGAGAAGAAAAGCAGGTCATAATTAGGGTGAAGGCCAGTGAAGTTCCCTGAGTGTTCTTTGGTAAAATTTAGGCTGAAACATTTATGGATCCCATTAAATTTTTGTGTTTAAATGTAGCAAAATGTAATAGTGTGACTTTGCATAGGCTATACCAGTTTTTTCAGCACTTGCATCTTTATTTATAAAAGAGGGATAATAATTTCTGTCTTATGTTCTTCATGGTTTTGAATCAAGGAGTGATGGTAATTGGAAACGTCTCTACAAATACACAGTTTTATTTTTCCTTCTAGCTTTGTATCTAACTGTATTTGTCACCCAAATCTGTTAGGCCTACATGAGAGAGTATGCAGGAATAAATTGAAGCAAAGAAAATACATAAAAGAGATATAAAAATGGGACTGCCATTTAGAGAAAACATGAAATGCATTTTTAAACTGACACTTATAAATGAAAAGCAATGGCACAAGTGAAAATGCAGTGTCAGCACTGACATTCTGTGGTTGAAGAAAGCCATAGAGAAAAATACTGTGTCGTAACCTTGTACAGATATCTGAACAGTTCAAAAGTATCACAGGGAGTGTGAATATGCTACTTAATATGATTGAAAGACAAAACCATCAGACTCCAGTTTCTAAAAATTACTATCACTGTCATGTGTTTAATTGCAACAATGGGATGCTTTATTATCCTTCAAACTGTCATTGTTAGTGGAGTCCATTATGTCAATTAAACAGGATCAATGCCCATTTTAGGTAAAATTTTGGCTTATTCGTCCTAGAAATGATTCTGAAACCACACTTTACTAGCTCTCTCTTGCTCTCCTTTTAATTCATTTCATGTTATTTCTTCCTGCTGGTGTTCATTTTCACTGCCCTCACTGTCAGATAGGTGTTTCCCCCCTAATTGTCACCAATGTCGCTCTCTTCACAAGGTGACACTGCCATAGCAGCTTCGTCACCTAAATCAGCGTGACCCTTCTCTCTCTTGACCAGTACACTAACATCTGTCATCTCTGATATCTTGGTCCCAATTAAGAACTTTGTGCTCAAAATGAACTTTAGTGCCACGGCAGTCAAGTTTAATAAGGAATGGGTCAGAATTGCTTGATTGGAAAAATAAAAATAAACATGCACTTGTGGCACTTTCATTGTACTCCATCTTCTTCATTCTATTTCTTTCTTACACAGCATCTATTTTTTCCCCACTGCCTACTGTTTGTGTTAATTCCACTCTTTCCCTGGATATTCATGGTTAAAGGCAATTAGCATTGAGGCGGTGAGAAGAAAGAGATAAAACAGTGTCTTACTAAGCGTTACTGCTCAGAGATGTAGGACAGTCACTATATTTGTGAGGCACCTCAGCTATTTCAAGTGTAATATTCTTTTTGTCATGGTTGCTCCTCTGGTGTAAATCATACTTTGGTTGAATCCTGTCTCTCCTACATTCTGACTTCATGACCTTGACCAAGATTCTAAACCTCTTAAACATGTTTCCTTATAAACAAACTAGCAATACAGCTCTTGAGGGGTTGCATCATGTTATTTATTTACCCATTCATTCATTACTATAATATTTCTTATTATGTTGTAAACTCCAAGATCAAAGGGCCATCTCTACTGGTTTAACTTTAGGTTCCAGTGCCTATTATTATATGCCCAGAACATAGTAAATACTCAATAAATATTTGAAAGACTGCCTAAAAGATTAAGCAGTATCTGTACCAAAAAATAAGATAAAATAAAATAAGATAAAATAAAATAAAATAAATAAGTAAGAATGTGGATAGTCTTCTAAAAAGGAATTTTTTAGATGATCTGATAAATTTCTATACATAATGATTAAATCATACTACTAGGCACTAAAATATATGTAACAGATTTGAAAACATAGGAGGTTTGACTTGTGCCAAACAATAGTTTGACTTATAAAACACTAAGTTAAAATAAACCACCAACTGAGGGACTCAACTTTATATTTCTTAGAAAATATATTTTTTAACTCATCTGAGTGTAGATGGTGATATCATCGACTGATTTCAGAGGGCAACTGCTTTTGCTCCACTTCAGTTAAGCATCTCTATTAAACAGGTGTTGAACTCCATTCAACAACTGTTGGGGATAACACAGGACTCCCACTCCCCTATCACCAATGTCCCCAACAGGGCAGTGCCCACACCTCCCCCTCAGCTCTATCCTTGGTGCTTGGCATCACCAGCCTGGGCCAAAGGGGAAATCATCAGGCCACACCTCTTTGGCCATGGTGATTAAAGCAAGCTCTTATATATTATATTACATAGAAAGACAGTTTGGATTTATAAATTGCATCTATTAGCAAATGTTTATAATATTTATATATTTCTACTGGAATAGAAGTAGTGAAGAAGAGTAAACTTAAAGAACAGTCTACTTTTAGTGTATCTTGCAATACACTTATAAAAAAGATATATACACATAAAATATATACATACTAATTAATAAGATATACATATATACTCACATAAATAAAAGTATATGTGTCCACATAAACATATATAAGTATGAAGATATATATATATGTGTATATATACATACACACACATACACATATATACATATATATCACTAATGATAATACAAGTGTATATGAATGTCAAATAATACAAAACAACTACAAGAGTGTGTGTATATGTCAAATAACTGAGATGAATGTTCAGTCACATTATACTCCTCTAGTAAGGGGTTTTATCCCTCTTTTTTTTTTGTATCCCCAGATCCAGAACAAAGCATAGAAGCTAACATATACTCAATAAGTGATGCTTGAAAAAGTGAGTGAATAACTTTTTTGATATTTCATAAAATATTTACTTAGTAATATAAAGATGATTTCTGTTGGAAAATAAAATTGATTTTTAAACAAATAGAGCTGATAATGGAAAATAAAAGGCATATTAAATTCTGTAGAGTTATAGATAACTTATGATTTATATATGTCAATACCTTAATTTTATGATTTAAAGAGATGCTGTGAAAATGTAACTTAATAACGGATGGTAATATAGCACTGGGGTGAGGATTAGACCTATAATACTTGATATTCAGAACAATATGCACTTTATTCCATACAAAGCTCACAAATTCTACTTTATACTGGGTTAGGTCAAAATATTATCATCAAAAATAAAAGTACATTTTAGTTCAGAAAGTATAATAGGGGTCCTATTTACTTTTAAGTGGTAAAAACACTTTTACTAACAAAATTACCACATGCCTTTCACCTTACTGCATCAGGTGCCCTCCATTCATTACCTGAAATGGTTTATTTTTCACTGTGCTAAAAGGTTAGTTTCTCAAGTAGCCATTTAAACCATAAGAAGCTACAAAGAACTTTTATATTTTATTATGTTACTGTATTTATCAATTGGTATATTTGTAACTATTTTCGACATGCTGTGGTATAAAGAGAAAAACAAATAGAAGACAAATATTTAAAATATAGAACTTCTGAAAAATAGTGTTTTGGCTATGTATAAACTGTTTTGAAAGGAAAATTTCGGCTCACTTAAAGTGCATTTTAGAGGCAAATATATTGATTCATCTAAAAGGATACAGTTAACAGGGGAAAAAAAGAATAACTAGTGAAGATATAATCTATAGCAATACATTTTACATTACAGACTCAAGAGATAACTCAAATAACCAATTATCATTATAAAGCATAAAAATTATAATTAAAAAATAATCCTTACCAGAGAATGTTGCTGGTAAGGATTATTTGAGAATGTTTCAATTACCAGTTGAAAATAATAGAAAGAACTGAGTTTTTATCTGCTTTGTTTAGATTTTCATTTGAGCAGTCTCTAAAAATCCTGCCTTGCTTAAGTTCTAACGCTGCCTCTCAGATTTCAATTTTGGACCTTGCACACCTCAGACCTTCTAAATGCATTTGCTTGCTAACTCAGAAGACACATGGTCTGACTGCAGCAAAGGACATTCCTATATTTGTTTCTGAAGAAATGAGAAAATTTTACACTGCATCAAGTTGAGAGCAAGTCCGCTGCATTAGTTCCCTCCGAAGTGTTGAGGAACAAACTTTAAAACAGAAGAAAATGTTTGCACCTGTGTTTTGGGTACCAGCTATCTGGGTTCTTTCTCATACATTAGATAAATGACTCTGATCACTGTAACAAAGGGAATTAAAAAAAATTGTTTTCCCCACAATCTCCTCCTCTTAGGAGGGAAACTTATTATGTCATTGAATTATTTAGCTCACTTTTCTTTGATACCAGCTACCGCATACCTTTTATTCTAAGCTATTGAGATCCTTAAGAATTGCTGTTTTATTGACCCTGAATGACCCTCAGGCACTGGTGGACTGTCCACTGGTACTTGAGGAGAGCACATGGCACCACGACATGTGTTGTTAAACATACCTCGTCTTCAGTATTCTGACCCAAAGTGTCAACTGTGGTACTTTCTTTACCTAGCATATTAATTCATAATTATTTCTTTTTGTTGAATGTTGCTACCCTTTTCCATTGACTTAAACTGACACGTTATTTTTACTCCACATGCCCAGGAGTCATATATTCCAAAGCCACTGGACCACTTGAGTACATAACTGCCACTGTTTAATGAAATATGTATATTCAGGTCTGTAAACCTAACCGTGTGACTTGGAATGCTTCCTGCAGACGATTCTGACTGTTGAGTGTTTACATGGACCATGGTGATATCCAAGAGAAAAATGCTTTTATATTTATAGATTATTTCATTGAACTATATAAAATGGGTATCAATAAATATATTTACTCCAGGAAAAAAAAATTCTTCATGTTATTATAAAGGCATTCTCTTTACCTGAAATATTTATATATTTTTTTGAATATATTAGAGAAAATGTTTTTAGACTTTGCATTTAATTAGTCTTTTGGGGATATTGTGTGATGAAAAATTATCATAGCAGATGTAAAATTTCAAAACATGAAAGTGATTAGTTCCCTCATGTTGTAAAAATACTGAATATTACACTAATTGGAATTGTTAAAGAAAAACTATTAAAATATTTTCCCAGTAGAAAATTTATATATTAATTATACAAAATATAAATGTAACATTAAATATTCTCCCTTATTTTTTCCTACAGGATATTTTCACAAGTTATTTTGCCTTTTAAAATATTCTTCTTTGAGTTCATATTTTAGATAGTGCCTGAAAAGAACTTTTCCAAGAATAGATTTTAAAAATATTAAAATTTACATGTTAACAAGTGCTTTCCAAACACACATTTAGCTGTATTATATTAATACATAATTTATCAAAACATTACATAAAATACTTAAATATTCTCCTATAACCCTTAATCTTTACTTAGTGTCTCATTTTTTAAAATATGTTTTTAATATTAGAATAGATTTAAAATTACAGAAAAATAGTGAAGATAGTCTCCTTATACCTTATATCCATTTTCCCCTATTATTAACATCTTATATTAGTATCATATATTTTTCAAATTTTTTGAACTATTGATACATTATTATTAACTAAGTTCCACACTTTATTCAAATTCATTCATTCAGATTTCCATAGTTTTTACCTAATGTTATTTTTCTGTTCCAGGATCCCCTCCAGTAAACCATATTACATTTAGTTTTCCAGTTTTTTAGGCTCTTCTTAGCAGTCACAGGTTATAATTCTTTTTTTAATTAGTACTTTGTTCGTAGAAATTGCCTTAGTGTTCTTAAGTGTGCTCTCTCTCTCATCTCTCTCTCTTTTTCCCTCTTCTCTCTCTCTCTGTTTCTCTGTCTCTGTCTCTGTCTCTCTCTCCTGAGTCTACAGCAGCCCTCAAAAACCTTGTTAATATTAAATGTAGAGCTTTATTTACATAATTGTTTACATGACATAGCAAATCATTATTTAATAATGTTAACATATTTGGATATTGCACACTATTGTATTTAAATAAAGATACATTCTTAAATTGTTTTCTAAGTCAACTAATTCAGAATATTTATTGCTACATCAGTCATCTTAGGCTAAGATATATTACAGCAGCAACTTATTTTAAAACTTATATGGCTTATAACAACAAATTTAATTATTCAGTTGGCATGCCCATTGAGAGGCATTGCATGTCTTCTTCACTTTGTGACTTGGCTGAAGTAATAGCCACTAGCTGTGAAATTGCCAGACTTTGGGCTAATGGAGAAGAAGTTATAACAGAACTACATGATGGCCCTAATGGATGAGACACACAAGTAAAGAGACCACTGAAATACACTGTAAGTAACCCAGTGATGGAGAGATAGAGGGAGGTTATGGAAGTCTACCTAGGTGAGTGAATTTCTAGACAGAATATGAAAAAGAGTAAATTAACCTACCAGAAAAGAAATGCAAGAGCACTTCAGACAAAGGGAGTAATATATCTAAGTGAAAGACAGGTGAAGATACCTCAGTGCTTTTAGGGAATTGCAAGTATTCGACATGGCTCAAGGGCAAATTGGGAGGATGAGGGAGGAACTTAGACTAGTTGCATTGTTTTATGTACATTACCTTGTGCATAAGAAAGTGATATCTGTGATTCCTGATGAAGGAAGCCATCTCCTAAAAGCTTCAATATTAATATTAAATACTCATTTTACAGCAGATTATGAACTTTAGGTATCAAACAGCTTACAATGTTCTGCTCTTTTAACAAATAAACACTGTGGACATTGAGAACATGAGGCAAGAGGTATTCATTTCCAGCAAGGAAAAGTGGGCAGGGAATGTGCAGTGGTGACAAAATTGGGCAGATTTTGGAATTCTATGGTGAGATGTGGAGGACTGGGGTTCTACAGAGGAGATTTTGAAGAAGATGTACCTGGCAGGATCATTTCTCTCTGTTGCCTCATGGCTATTCTTTTAAAACATCTTCACCTGTGAGAAGATGGGAGGTACTGATGAAGAAAACAAGACTAAAGTTAAGAAATTCCTTGTCTCCCAGGCTGTGTCCCAAAGAAGGGCCCAGGGTTCTGTGGGTCTGAAAATAGCATGATGGGGACCCATAAATCTTTGATCTCAGAGCACAGCACATAATTTAATGGGAAAGTGAGCCTATGCTCCTCCCTTAAGGGGCCAAATGGTTGGTCAAGGAACCAACTCCAAGTTGGAGTTGGTTATTCATATATAGGAAGTGAGGCTGAAGGTTGACTGAATCTATTTTTTTTAATTTTTAAAATTAATTAATTAATTAATTAATTTTGAGGTGTATTGGGTCTTCGTTACTACCCACGGGCTCCCTCTAGTTGCAGTGAGTGGGGGCTACTCTTTGTTGTGGTGCGTGGGCTCTAGGCAGAGGGGCTTCAGTAGTTGTAGCACGTGGGCTCAGTAGTTGTGGTGCACGGGCTTAGTTGCTCTGCAGCATGTGGGATCTTCCCGGACCACGGCTCGAACCCATGTCCCCTGCACTGGCAGGCAGATTCTTAACCACTGCACCACCAGGGGAGTCCTGACTGAATCTTTAGGAGACTAGAATGATCGATAAAAGAGTGCTTATGGACATTCATCTCCGCCAGTAGGACTGCAAGTCTTTTCCTATCTGAGCTAGGAATAGACATCACCTGTGCTGAGAGGACCAGTCTGGATATTGAGGAAGTCACTCCTCTCTGCCCCTTTCCACACATACACACACACACACACACACACACACACACACACACACACACACACACTGATGTGAGACTAAGTAAACAGCCAGAGGCTAGTAGAGAACCAACACCCCAAAAACAAGGGCTATGTTTTCCTTACAGACCTGAGAGAAAAATTCCATAAACATGAGAGTCCTGGCCAAGAGACTTTCTAAGAGTCAAGTAGAAAGTAGAGGAACGTAAGCCTAAAATAAAACTGCAATTGGATCTGACTGATTTTTCAATACTTAGTTGATCAGAAAGACCATCAGATGGACAAGTAAAATGCAGAATGGACTGAATTTGCCACAAAGGGGATTCAGAGTAAGATACCAGATTGATATCTGGTAGATATCAATTAGTGCAAACCTGAGACTCACAGATACATATGATAGGAAATGTTGTACCCATCATTTGAGCTAAATGGTCTGGATATTACTGAGAAAGCCAGAGGGATCTATCTGAAAAATTACTTGGTCTGCATTATGGATGATGGATTAAACAGAGGATAGATATGGGATGTATGGACAAGGAGGTTCATTGGGTCACTGGCACAGAAATATTTTTGGTGCTTTGATGGGCATTTCTTTTCCCCAAGAAATGAAATTTAAGCCTACTTAGAAATTGTAAATATCGTACCCCTTTCAATATAGTTCATCATTGTATTTATGTTTATGAATTCTGCTGGTCATGTTTGAATTGGTTATATCAACTTATATATACTAACTTTGCCAATCAATCTTATTTGTGTTTTGATTATTAGAAGACATAATTAGGTTAGAAATCCCTTGGATTCTTCTCTTCCCAATTTCTAAGAATTTATTTTTATATCTACAGGGTGTTAACGTTTTTATGATTACATTCTCACAAAATTGCCCACGCAATGAAATTTTGTTTTAAGCATGTGGTGATATTTATCAATAATTAGCATATAAAATAAAACACAATTTGAATTATAGTATTTTGTTTCAGTCCCTGTGTATGACTGCCACAACCCTAATTTTGACACTTTGTTAATGATACTTTTCAGAGATGATATATACACCTAGTAGACAGTTTGATCTATGCATTATACACCCATTACTGTTATTTACCCTTTATATTTAAGTTATTTTCCTTTCATTATAAATGTTTATGTAAGGCATGTAAAGAAAAGAGAATATTATTGGTTAAATATTCTAAGACCGTTCCTTATTCTAACTCTTGAACTAAAATATTGACTATAGATAATTTGCTAGTTTAAATACACTAGTCTGATGCTGCTAATATTTATTTTGGAAGCTGTTTTCAACTTTAGCATGTCTGAACTAATAATAAAAATAGTTACTGCAGTAATCGACAGCACTGGTTTTGTGATATGTTGACAACGACCAGGAGACATGCTGTGTCACAGACCTATGAGAGAAAAGCATTGTAGGATGGTGGTGGGATCATAGTCTCTGGACTACAGATTGCCTGAGTAATCTTATGATTGACTGGTCTCTCTAACGGAGGAAGTAAACTCCCTACCCTGGGCTTTGTTTTCTTTTCTGTAAAATGAGGTCTACAAATTCACCTATTCAGAAGGTTGTTGAGCACAGTCCTTGACCTACCCACATCACAATTTTTATGACCTGATAGTGCTGTTTCTGGAAAACTAAAATGCATGTAAACAATAATATA
This sequence comes from Mesoplodon mirus, assembly GCF_964341445.2. Classification (NCBI taxonomy): domain Eukaryota; kingdom Metazoa; phylum Chordata; class Mammalia; order Artiodactyla; family Ziphiidae; genus Mesoplodon; species Mesoplodon mirus. The sequence continues at coordinate 187,327,295 of NC_138978.1, forward strand.
AGGAAAAAGTAAAAGCACTCCTAGAAAAAAAGTTCTAACAAAACTTAACGTAAACCTTTCAACATTCAAGAACATGCAGAAATATTACAGACAAAAATTTGAGGGCATTTATAACACAATACCTGAAGTAAATATTTTCACTTCATAAATTATAATTCACATATTCAGAATAGAAATAGACAAACAACAGGCAGATATCAAATGAGGACTTAGAGAACTCAGGAAAGGAGTTGAAGAAGAAGACAAAATCATTTCAAAATTATCTCAAAAGTAAAGAATAAAAAACAAATTGTCTCAAGAAAGAAGACACACAAGTGAAAGATGAGTGAGTAACAGAGAGGGTAAAATAATTTTTACTTTAAAATGGAGTGATAAGAGAGAAGGATATAGATATAGAAGACATTCAAAGAATACTGAACACATGTGTAACAGGAATACCTGAAGAAGAAAAGCAAATATTTTAATAGAACTAACATTTTAGAGTATAATTTGGTGATAATGGTGATACTGGCAGCGTAAAAAAGACTTCCAAAAATTCAACCCTCCGTGAAAACAATGAAAAAAAATGGCAAAAATTGGAAGAATCACCATTTTAAGAACTCTGAAAACTAACCAAGGCTTGTAGCAACCTTGAGAGTGTCCAAGAAAATGACTGAATATCTCTAAGAACAGTGAGTTTGTGGCAGTTTGATTTGCCTTAAACACATGTCCTATGTCTCAATTAAAGCAGTAGTCTTGGAAAAATAATAGTCCACATTCCTGAGATCAGATTAAAGGGAGCAGAATGAAGCTGGAGTTCTTTCAAACCATCATGGCCAATAAATTGTCACTATTTCACCTGTTTGGTGGTTCCCTGGAAGACCCCACTCAAGTGTCTTATCTTTACTTCACCTACACACTGTGCTAAAAGTCTCTACCCACAGGAAGTTTTAGAAGACATTTCTAGTCAATATTTTAGCACTGTAGCTGTCTGAGTTAATGTATAAGACTTGGGACAAACAACAGACTAACCAAGACCTTAAAAGAAAAGCTGGTGATTGAAATATCCATAGGGGATTTGAAGAGCACCAACATTTTTCTGGAAATCTAGAAGGCTGCTCCCATGCATAGGGTTTTGTGTATGATCAAGAAAGACTTGAAGACATTATGCTCTCACCTCTTGCTTACATTGATGCTCTGTAAAAAATTGAGATAAAAAATAGAAATGAGGAATGAATCATGCAAACCATTGGTGTAAGAGAGCTGGAAGCCGTACAGAGGAATTATTTGTGCTCTATACAGAAGAGACAACTTGATAGAGGAAGAATAGAAAGGCTGACAAAAAAAAATGTGTAGTGTAAATTGTGTACATTTGAAGCATATCTAAGGAAGCATGTTAAAGAATTAGAATCTCATGAAACGTAGCATTATACACTTATATTTTATTTAATAAGATCACCTCAGCAGTATGTGGAAGAGTTTCTTTAGGACCATTTACAAAAAGTGTCGATATTATTGATCTGAGACAATGATTCTGTAAGATTTTTCACTTATCCAGTGTTGATTTTAGATATCCTTTGTCTGTTTCACTGCAGCAGTTACTATTAAAGTCCTTATAATAAAAGGACCAGTTGTAAAGTGATAGAAAGTATATTCTTCAAAATAATTCTGGAAAACCAATAAGAAAGAGAGAATCAGATACTGACCTGGGATTAATAAATGATATCTAGAATTTATCCATTAGGGCTGGTTGAATATTGTATCCTGTCTCTGATCTATTCCCCATTTATAAAATTTATCTATGAAAACAAAATTATGACTACTTCAAAAAGGTATTGTGATGAAATTTTAGCACTGCTTGAGCAAGTGAAATATTTACAGACCCTGAGGATGAGCTTGAATCTAGTAGCATATTCCTGCCTGGAACCATATCCCACTTTAATTAAATCCCATAAACTTTATATGCCTAGGACATAGTTTTGATTCTGAGAAGCCTTAATTTCACACTGGTAAATATTGCAAGATGGTCTGGGTTTATCTATTTATCATTTTTGTTAGTAGTTACATAAATTTCTGGAAGGCACATTGCATTTTTAATACTGACTTTTAAACCTAGCTTCTACCTAGATGGAATAGTTCCATATTTCAGGCTATTGTTTTATATTTTTTCTTAAACCATGTGCAGTATCTTTTGAAAATGTCAGCTTTTAAAATTTATCCAACTGTTACTGTTATTTGTGTCTTTGAGAAGCATCTAATAACTCAAATATACAGAAAAGTACACAAAAGCTAGCATTTGTTTGCTCAGCATTAGACACCATTAAATAAGACTCATGTATAGCAGTGGTCTGCAAACCCAAATGGATTCCAGGGCATGTCATGTGAATAAATTAATGAAGAAGGGATGTAATAACAAGGAATAGTGATGAAATAGTATATTCTGCATGTAAAGGCATAGAAAGTCAATTTTTTAAAATTCTGCTGACCAAACATAATATAACCCCATGTCAAATTTACAAATGCTACTTTAGAAGGCAAATAAAACTACACTGATTATTGTATTAGAGTAGAGTAAGCTGCGCTGCAGTAAAATAAACCCCAAATAGCAGTGGCTTTAATACAATAACATTTTATTGCTTCTCGTGTTTTTGTCTAATTCACTCAGTGAGGGCTCTGTTAAATGCCTTCATTTAAATATTCAAACTTCTTCCATATTTTGATGCTACCAGCTTCAAGATATGACTTCTTTGGTCACCGCAAAAGGGGAATAAATAAAGTGGAAGTTCTCCCGAGAGGATTTATAGTCATGTCTGGAATTCATGTGTATCATTTTTACCCATATTGCACTGGCCCAAAATCAGTCATACGACCTGACTGCAAGGGCCTGGGAAATAAAATTTTTCCTGAGAGCCCAGAGAAAAGAAAAGAAAATGGATTCTCATACAGAGCTTCACCATTGTCAAAATTAGGTTTCAAAAAAACAAAGCAATTTCCTTTTAATAGCAACTACCTTATGCTTTAAAGGTGATAATTAAATATTAAAATTAGTAATTATGTATGAGCAGTAAATTGGAAAAGTGAAAATGCAAATGACACACATTATTGCTCAAATACTAATTAGAGTTTGAATGATTATATTTTCTTCTGGCATTTCCAGAATAAATAAATTTATTTAATAAATATATAGAATTTTAATTAGCCTAGCTTTTTCATATGCTTCAGTACAAACTATCCCAAAACAAAAAAGATATGACTTTTTTGTCAAAACAAAAAAGGTATATAAGAAACCTTTCAGCGCAGTCATAAAGAACTGCGATTCACCTTTTGTTAGGAAACATAACCTCTAGGAAATATGCTCTAATTAATTTTCAGGAAGGTTTAGCTTTTTGTTCCTAATGAGGTTGATGATCTCAGTGCTATAAACTCGACTTGTATGTCTCACTAGAGGACAGAATTTAAGTCTTTCTCTGCATTCCAGAAGATTAAAAAAATGGAATTCATCTGCTAAACCTTTGACAATGTTCAGTTTATCAAAGATGAAAAGAGACTAACATAGCCAGACAGAGCGAGAGGGATCTAAAAATAATATCAGGAAAGTGATTTCAGTATAAACACAGGCTTCAAAGGACACCATAGCATGTTATTCTTATTAAGCTTTTGCCTATTATAAACATAAAGCAGTGTTGGCTCCAGCCTATTCATAGTGATGCTATGGGCTAGGGATGCCAGAAGCACTCACAGGGGTGCATATCACTCCTTTTGAGCCCCCTGATAATTCCCCCACCGGGGTCAATGTTGTGTCTTGACCAGCCTTTGTGGTTCTTATTATGATTGCAGGATGTACTTCACCAAAATCCATCAGGGAATTTTGAGGAACACGATTTATTATTACTCACAAGTCCTGGAGGGTACAAAGCAAGCTTGAGGGCCATACAGTGAGGCTCGGGGTGCAGGGGTGGGGAGAGCAAGAGAGAGGACCTGGGGCTGTGCCTTCATTAGGGTTGAGGGTCGGGTGCCTAGAGTTTTGTGTGTTTACTCTTTACTGGCTAATTTAAAGCATGCAAACAGGAATTAGGGCATAGGAGGGGAGAAGCACTTACTCAGATGGCCAGTTGTCTAGGTTACCCAGGGCTTTCTGAAGGAGGGACCTTCCTAGATGGAGGCAGCCTGTTCCTGGTTGTTTTGCTAGTAGCTTTGTCATTCAGCTGCCAGGAGGTTCATTCAAGATGTGTGTCTTTTGAAATGGATGCCTCAGCAGTCAAAAGCTCAATGTCAGGCACTTAAATTACACTGACCAAGAACTGTTGTAATTTCTTGTTTTCCCCAACATGATAAGTAAAAAAATATTATTTCTTTCCCTCTTGGGTTTTGTTTGTTTTGGTATCCAACACACCTAGAGCAGCAGCTGGTGAAAATCTGCCTGAACAAACGAAGAAATGATGATAACTTGACATAAAAGAAAGCAAAAGGAGTTAATCTACTGCTTGACAAAGCTAACCGACTGCTAAAAAAATAACACTAATAAAGCATGACAGCTTTACTTTCCTTCTATCTTTCTTTCATTTTTCTTTTTACTTTTGACCTCAAGAGGAGAAGTATTTTTCTGTTTCTCTTCTGCTCCTTGTATTAGTTACCTATAGGTGTGTAACAAATTGTCACAAACTCAGAGGCTTAAGATGACTACATTTATCATCTCAGCTTCCATAGGTTAGGAGTCTGAGCACAGCCTCTCTGGGTCCTCTGCTCAGGGTCTCACAAGGCAGCGATCAATGATATCAGCTGGGCTGTGTTCATTCAGTCCTGGAGCTCTGGATCCTCTTCCAGGCTCACATGGACATTGGCATAATCCAATTCTTTGTGGTTGTAAGACTAAAGTCCTGTTTTCTTGGAAACTATATACTGAGGACTACTTTTACCTTCTAGGGCTGACCTCAGGTCCTTGCTATGTCACTTCCTCTATAGAGCTACTCACAACAGAAGAGTTTACTTGTTCAAGGGCAGCTTCGTGGGAGTCTCTCTGACCTCATGGAGAGCCCCAGGCCTTCTTAAGAGGGATTATCTGATTAGGTGAGGCTAATCTAATTTTCTTTTATTGCATCTGCAAAATTCCTTTTGTCATATAACATAGTATAATCAAAAGACTGATCTCTCATCATATTCAAAAATCCTGCCCACATTCAAGGGATGAGATTATATAGGCATATCAGTCATTGAGGATCACTGTATAATTCTGCCCACCAGACCCTAGGAGTCAAGCTCTAAACTAACCATGCTTCTTAGGATGCCTCAGTAACCTCAGTTTGGCACATGGTTTGCTCATCCAATGCCTCCCCCCATTTTATTTAATTAATCTCTGATTAGCCACTCCCTTTTATCTCCAGTTCACTATTTTAATTCACACGCTGCTGTCTGTATATGTTAGTATGAAACTAACTGTATTATGAAGTTACTCTTCTTATTATCAAAAGCATCCTTAACATACTTAATCTGAATAAAGATTGTTATGTTTACCCCTTTCCCGGGAATGTATAGGATTTTAAAAACACTTTAAAGTGGGGGCTTCCCTGATGGCACAGTGGTTGAGAGTCCGCCTGCTGATGCAGGGGACACGAGTTCATGCCCCGGTCTGGGAAGATCCCACATGCCGCGGAGCGGCTGGGCCCGTGAACCGTGGCCACTGAGCCTGCATGTCCGGAGCCTGTGCTCCACAACGGGAGAGGTCACAACAGTGAGAGGCCCGTGTACCGCAAAAAAAAAAAAAAAAAAAAAAAAAAAAGTGGGACTTCCCTGGTGGTCCAGTGGCTAAGACTCTGTGCTCCCAATGCAGGGGGTCCAGGTTCCATCCCTGATCAGGGAACTAGATCCCACATACCGCAACTAAAGATCCCATACGTGGCAACAAAGATCCCTCATGCTGCAAATAAGACCCAGCACAGCAAAATAAATAAATTTAAAAAAAACAAAAACAAACACTTTAAAGCAGTTTATCACTCTTTTTTCTTTTTGCTAAATCCTCACAGATACTCTATTCAGTGATATTCCTTTAGATTTGCCCACACATCTGTGCTCCTTCTTGGTCTTCCTTCTTTCGTCTACTTACTTCAATCTGGGAATAGTTTTCTTGTGCCTACAGTATTCATTTTCTTATTTTCTTTGGTGTATGTAGATTTTAACGAATTCTTTCACTGTTTATTTCTATAACTATATTTTAAATTTGAACTTAAATTAGTCTATGAAGCCATCTAGTCCTGGACTTTTGTTTGTTGGGAGTTTTTTAATAATAGTTTCAATTTCATTACTTGTGATTGGTCTGTTCATATTTTCTATTTCTTCCTAGTTCAGTTTTGGGAGATTGTACCATTCTAAGAATTTGTCCATTTCTTCTAGGTTGTCCATCTTATTGGCATAGAGTTGCTTGTAAGTAGTCTCTTATGATCCTGTGTATTTCTGTGGTGTCAGCTTAACTTCTCCTTTTTCATTTCTAATTTTATTGATTTGAGCCCTCTCCCTTTTCTTCTTGATGACTCTGGTCAAAGTTTTTTCATTTTTGTTTAAATCTGCCTTTGTTATTATAAGATACTTTTAGTTGGTTATAAAAATCAATGCTGGCATTTTTTTTACTTTTAATCTTTGAAGACCCATTTTATTATAGTTCCCATCATTTCTTAGGGTAAATGTATTGGATTGAATATTGTCCCCCCAAAATTCATGTTCACCTAGAATCTTATAATATGACTTCATTTGGAAATAGGGTCTTGCAGATATAATTAGTTAAGGATCTCAAGATGAAATAATTCTGGATTCAAAGAGGGCCCTAAATCCATTGACTGGTCTCTTCATAAGAGGAGGAAAAAACCAATTAGAGAGACATGGAGAAGGTAGCCACATGAAGATGGAGGCAGATATTAGAGTTACGCTGACATAAGCCAAGGAACACCTGGAGCCACCAGAAGCTGCAAAAGGCAATGAACAATTTTCCTATACAGCATCCTGCCTGCACCCTGAGTTTGGGCCTCCTGCCTCATGAGGTATAAGAGAATTAATTTCTCTTATTTTAAACAATCAAGTTTGCAGTAATTTGTTAGAGCAGTCCTAAGAAATTAATACAGGAAATCAATTAATGGCCTTTTTTTGCTTCCATGTGGGTAATATGTCTTTCTTCCTCCTTTGGCTGTTCCTAGGAATGTTTCTGTCATTTGTTTTCAGGAGTTTAACTGTGATGTGTGTATATGTGGTGTTTGTCTGCATTTATTTTGCTTGAATACTTGTAGAACTCCTCAAATTTGTAGACTCCTTGATGTCTGTCTACAATTTTTGAAATCTATGGTCATTACTTCTTCAAATATTTTCCAAGTCCACCTTGTGGTTGTATCTTTTCCTTGACCAGACTCCAAATCCCTCAAACCTCTTAAAAGTGGTAATGAGGAAAAGGGGAGGATTTCTGGAGTTGATCAGGATATAGATAATAGGGTCTACCCAGTCAACAGGACGACCGGTTGCTAAATGATCCTGGATGGTCTTAAGGGGTTGGGGCTCAAAACTGGAACACCTGGGGTCGTTAGCTAAGGCACTGTTCTGTTGTATTATACTCCCTATATAGTGTCATCTTCCCCGTTCCTTATCGAATTGGCCAACCAGTATTAATACTTGACTGAACCAGGCCACTGGAACTGACTTGGGATCAGAGGTGCAGAGCTGCCCAGGGAAGTAGGTCAGCACACAAGCCTGGGTCCCCACCAGGCAGGAGCTGTGCGTCCTGTACCTGTGGGCCTCTGTACCTCTGCACTACCCATCACCCTAGAACTGGCTATAGCACAGGGAGGTCCCTGGGGCCAGACTGGTGATTTGGGGTACTCTGCTGCAAGAGGAACTTGGGGACCACTATGGCAGGTAAATAAGCTGATATGCCAGAGATGTCAGTGCAAGGCCAGTCTCTTAAGTGCAGTGGGGGAGATGCCTTTGTAAACAGCTGGCAATACCTCTACAGCTGTCATACTGTGATTAGTTGTGTTTGGTGTCATTCTAGCTCCTTTCCCTAGTAATAGCGAGCTCAACCCTTGGGCTGAGCCGGCTAAAGCATCACTTCAAGTGACTAAGGGCAAGGAGGTTTATATTCCTGCCCTCTTCAGGATTCCAAATGTGGTGGATGTCCTACTGAACAGGTGTTTCAAACCACGAGATGCTCACAGCTGCTTTCATCAGAATGCCACGTGGAGAGGAAGTAGGTACATAAATTCTTGGAGGAAGACCAGACAGAGGGAGGACCCTAGGGGAGAGGATTGCCTTCTAGTGGGGAAGGCAGCACAATACGCCACATTAGTGATGCAGATAATTTACTCTGCTTTGCCAGTAACCACCTACAAACTAATAAAGAAGACAGAAAAGACAAAGGGGGAGTGTCAAGAAGGACAACGTTGGTTGTCCTTGGGAAGAGGGAAGTT